>NC_064278.1:1802500-2402500 GCF_003254725.2 Canis lupus dingo
AAACAAACTAGGCTTACTAATCCAATTCATGATACTCACACATTAAACTACACACTGTACTAAGCACTTGGAATTCCAAGTTGGAAATATGAAACCTCTGCCCCCAAAGTGGAAATATGCCACCTAACAGATGAGATAGAGTCAATGCAATGGGCCATGACCCTGTGTGCAAATACTTTACACAAACTAAAAGTTAAAGAGTACGAGAGAAGGAACTATATGAACTAAAACTTTATGGGTCAATAGGATTTTGTCAAACTAAGAAGGACAAAAATAAAGATAATTCCAAGCACAGGAAATGACATAAAAGAAGACGTGGTAAACTACGTGGGGCATTTACGTGATGGGTTGCATCCAGGGCACCTAACCTGGAGATGCCATGACTTGAGACGACAGAGACCAAACTAATAGGTAGATTAGAGATACATTATACAATTTAAATTACCATCTCCATTGTAGAAAGAGAACTCTTGCTGTAATTAGGGGTGGGAACAAAGACCAAGGACCATTTTTCAGTCTACTGTAGGAAGCTAAGTGACAGTGGAAGACAGAGATTGAGCAAATAGAATGGAGGCTGACTGTGGGGCAGAGAAAGGCCTAGGGAGATGTGGAGGTAAAGTCAGCATCAGGGTGTTCAGCCTCATGGGGAAATTTAAGAAGGAGACAGGAAGCTTCAACTTTAAAAGTGTGTGATGCTTTGAGAACTTTCATTCATTTCATTTTACACCATCTCTGTAAGATAGTCAGCACCATCCCTGAACTCATCAGTAAAGCAACGGAAGCCTTGACATCAGGTAGGTAGTCTAGTTCAAAGAAGATTCAAATCTAAAAACGTTAGCTATTCTGATTATTATTTCTGCACACTTTCTCAGAGAACAATTTAAGTTTATACACAGCCATGAAAAACTCTAGGAGATGCTAAGATGAAAATTACCAAAATAAGGGTGCCTGGTTGGCTTAGTTGGTAGAGCATGCAACTCTTAATCTCAGGGTTGTGAATTTGAAACCCACTTTAGGCATGGAGCTTACCTAAAATAAACACAAACAAACAAACAAAAACAATAAAAGTATCAAAACTCATTTCTTCTCATATCGAATGGGGCTGTTGTCAAGCAACAAATGACGGTTTAGACCCACATCACTAAAAACGCATATTTCATTTTAATCATATTCTAGTTATGGTTTGGAAAATCTTACAGTCATCAATGTATCTAAAATGGTTTTAAACAATATAAAAAGGGGTATTTAAATTGCTTTATTAATATTATTAATATTAATAATGTACTAGAATTCATTGAGTATTTACTGGTGTCAGTGTTCTAAGTACTTTGCATTACCCCATTTAACCCTCACAACGGATGATGGTGATGGTGATGATGATTGTGCATCTACAGCCACAGAGGTTTAGGAACAATAAATAAATATTTCAAGGTCACACAACTAGTAGCTGTCAATACTAGAACTCAAATTCAGTTCTATTTGAATCTAAAGTTGTTATATTACATTATACTATTATTGTATATCAAAGTTCTTCATGCAAAGTCTCCACAGTGCATAGTAAAATGTTGGTGCTACAACTGGCTTTAATTAAATGTCACGGGTGCTTAGGTAAGAAATAAGTATATTAAACACAAAGATACTGAAGACAACAATGCAAGAGGATTAATAAATTATTGATTTGGGATGATTATACAATAATTAATATCTACATTTTTAATTAAAAGCCGACAGCATAGTTGCCCCTCTCCTGATTTTTACCCAAGAAGTCCTTGAAATGATATAATAGAATATGCACATTTTTAAAGAGTAAACTCATAATCATGATGGAAAACTAGATAGTATGCAAGCAGTAGATCCTATATTTCAAGAAATTATTGGAAAATAGGAAGTAGATGGGGTTCAATTCATGGATAAGAAAAAGATCCGAGAAAATGACAACCAAAGCTACATCATCTTTCGCAGAAGAATCGTAGATAATCTCAAATGACGGTGAATTATCAAAAGCAAGAGGGTATCTCCATGGACATTCGTTAGCATTTTTAAGACCTTTATTCTGAGAAGCCACCCATCGGCAGCATGGATGGTAGTCTTCGCTCTCAGTCTCCCTCGTACAGTGTCTAAATACAGTGAACTGTGTCTGCTAAGGCACAGCAACTACTGCAGTAACGAAGACTAGAGATTTTCAGATGATCTAACTCCCAACCACCGTAAGGATCACTGAGGCAGAAACAAAACCAAAAGAAACACATCTGACTCAGATTCCCATTCAGAAGTAGGGACTCTCCCAGAGGCAAGACCTCTGACATGGCAGGCTCTGGCTGCAGAAAGTAGAGGAGTCCCCAAACTCTGGAGCCTAAGAGGGATGCATAATTGTCATGGCGAGAAGAAAATTAATTGCACACTCTTTCTTCTTCATAATATGCAGGATTTTTAGCTATAGTAAAACTGAATATTCAATATCTTCAATAAAAATATGCAGCTGACACAAAGAAAGAGTGTTTAAAAAAATTAAAACAACATATTTTACAAGAAACAAAATAAACATGACTGAATGCTGACTTAGTAAGCTGGAAGGTCTAATTGAAACTTTCTATCTAAATGCTGTGCCAAGGGCAAAGTGATAGACTATATTAGAGAGAATGCAGACAAAATGAAAAGACCCATATGTTCCAAGATCCATCTAAGAGAAGTAAATTTAAAAAGTACATAAAGAATGAACAGAAAAATAAAGACATGGCTGAGCACATTTCTCAATTGTGGATATATACTCTTCTTGAAATTTCTAAGCAGAAACAAAAATGCAAAAAACAACTTAGTACATTTTAATGAAACAGATATAGCTTTCTCAAGTTTCAAAACTCCAAAAAGAAAAACAACAGAAAATCCTGGGCAAAGGTTTTTTTGTTTGTTTGTTTTTGTTTTGTTTTGTTTTTGTTTTGTTTTGTTGTTGTTTGCTTTTTTAAATCTCTGTTAAAAGATAATGACAGCCTGAAAGGAAATGATTTTGAACCTACCTCCTATGTAGAAAAAAACAAACATTCCAATTTAAAGACAAAATAGAAGATATTCTCTGAAAAAAATGTTTTTGCAAAATTTACTGATGATAAATTGAAGAAAACAGAAACAAATCCCCCCACAAATGTAGGGTACAAGACACATTGTTGAGGGAAATAAAACAATACTATATTTAAATAATTATTTGTAAAAATAATGTACCTTAATCAAAATCATGAAACTATATTGCAGGCACAACTATCTCATGGCTAAATATGAGGAGAAAATAACAATTGTGAGCAATGTTAAGGCAAACTAATATATATTCCAATATATCTAATATAAAATATAATTTTGGACATAATACTTGAAATGGAAACAAGAGTAATATTTTACATTAATAGAAGTTTAAATCCATGCAGTAGATAGAACAGTAATGAATACGTATGTATGATGTATACATGTAAGTATCTATATATTTAACAGTATAGCTACGAACTGTGTAAAGCACAAAAATATTGGACACAAGACAAAATGTTTAAATTTGTATTTATCCTAATAAGCTTCAATAAGTCTCTGTCAAAGAATGACAAGTCATGTGTTTAATAAATGAGTAAAGAAAACTGGTATACGGGGCTCCTAGGTGGTTCAGTTAATTAAGCATTCAACTCTTGGTTTCTGATCAGGTCATGATTCAGGGTCGTGGGATCCAGCCCCATATTGGGCTCTGTGCTCAGCCAGGAGTTTGCTTGAGATTGTCTCCCTCTCCCACTCTCCCTCCCCCGGGTTCACACACTCTCTCTCTTTCTAAAAAATAAATAAATTATTTAAAAAAAGAAAAAGAAAAAATAGCATATGACTAATAAATATCCCATTGAAGCATCATTTTCAAACTTTATGTATTAGGAAACATAAGAAATCCCAATGAGTTTAGAAAACTTAAGAATCCTGCATACCTACATTATTTAACCAAAATGCAATAAATCCAAAATAAAACAACAAAAACATAGTCTTAAAAGTGTGTTCACTTATAAATTAACTTATAATTCACTAAAAACAAAATTTGGGGGCCCCTGGGTGGCTCAGTGGTTGAGCGTCTGCCTTTGGCTCAGGTCATGAGCCCTGGTCCCTGGGATCGAGTCTCACATCAGGATGCTTCTCCCTTGGCCTGTGTCTCTGCCTCTTCTCTTTGTCTCTCATGAATAAATAAATAAAATCCTTTTTAAATCCTTTTTAAAAAAGGAGGGGGGGCTTATACTGGTAATTCAGAAATCAAAGACAACTAGATTTTTCCATACTATATCTATGAAATATAGCCAAAATTGTTTTCAGGTAAAAATAACAGATATGAGCTAAAAGTAATGAATTTACAATAAAAATATAGGCCTACTCAGAATAGAATAGTTTAAAAAAACCCCAACTTTGTTCAAGCTATCAAAGATAATAAAATTTAGTAGAAATATAAATTATCAGGAAGATAAACAGATAAAAATTAGTGAGCATAATGCAAATTTATAGGAATACATTTTAAAATCAGATATAAAATTAAAATCAGATATAACAGGTTAATTCCTACAAATATTTAAAACATCAAAACTGACACACACACACACACAAAAAAGGCAGGAACCTAACTAACTAGACTAATAACCACAGAAGAAATAGAATTGGTAGTCAAAGTTAAAGCCAAAACTTTTTATAAATGTTTTAAAGAAAGAATAAAGAATTTACCTAAGATTTAAAAGTCACTTAAACCTGAGATCCAAATCCTGATTTGCCAGACTAATAATTATTTATCTTAAACCGCATACTAAAATAAAGTAATAATAATAATAATAATAGGAATAATTATGTAAAAACACAAAATACCTTCAAAATATATTTTAATATGGCTTGATATAAGAAATATACAATTTTTCCATTTATTAGCAAATTTACTGTTTGCTAATTAGTATTAGCAAGATTACTATTAGATAATATAATTAAAAGATTCTGCTGAACATAGTTATAAGTATAAAAATATTAATCTTATCCATTGCTAATAAGTGTGTGATGAAATATATATATCATTACACATTTTTGGTGGAAGTGTGAAATTTCCTATCCTTTTTTGGAGGAAATTAGAATTGTCTATGCAAAAAAAAAAAAGTGTAAACTTTGTTCTGGTATTTTAACATCTAGTTCTCTCTCTCTCTGTGTCTGTGTCTTTGTTTCTCTTTCTCTCTCTTTCTCTTTGTGCATGCATGAGCATGTGTGTACAAAATGAGAGAAAGAAATATTAACAGCATGGATTGTAATGAAAAATACGGAAACAAAAAATGTATTCAATAAATTATGATAAGTTCATAGTCCATATCTTGATGTACAGATATGGGAAGCTCTCCAAGCCACATTATTAAGTAAAAAACAACAAGCTTCTTAATAATAGAGATAGGGTGATCCTTTTATTTAAGCATACTTTGAGATAAACTGATCCCTTGAGTGTATGCCTACTAAGTCTATTTTTATAGAAAGATTCTAATTGTTTTTTTTTTTTTAAAGATTTTATTTATTTGACAGAGAGAGAGAGAGCACAAGCAGGGAGAGGGCAGAGGGAGAGGGTGAGGCAGGCTCCCCACTGAGCAGGGAGCTGATACAGGGCTCCATCCCAGGCCCCTGGGACCATGACCTCAGCCAAAGGCAGATGCTTAACCGACTGAGCCACCCAAGTGCCCCATGAAAGACTGTAATTGTTGTTATTTTAATAAATATATCTGAAATACATACTTACTGTTGTTCATAAATTTCATAAATAAGACTGAAGAATTCCATAAATTCCAAGCTTTTTTGAACTTATGTGCAGAGACTATTATAAGATTATATTTACTTGAAATTAACAAACTTGGCTCAAATAGTCAAGAGTCTGTCACTCGAGTTGTTCCATAGCTCAGTATTTCTCAAATGTCTGTTACATACATGGTAACATGCTAACCCCACATTTTGTGCCAAAATCTATGATTAACTTCCCTTTGATTGTAATGACAAACTGAAACAATCACTTCACTGATTTTAACAGGAGCTAATAGATATCTAGATTGCTTTGTCTCATGATCTCTTTTTCTCCCAGTTTTATTGAGAAATAATTGACATTCAGCACCATGTAAGTTTAAAGCAGACAGCAGGATTCAGTATTGTGAAATGACTACCCCCACAGGCTCCGCTAATATCTGTGTTCTTACGTATACAATAAAAAAGGATAAAAAGAAGAAAAGAAACAAATTCTCCTCAGGCCAATAACTCAGGATTTACTCTTTTAATAATTCTCCCATAAATCCTACAGCAGTGTTAGCTATAGTCATCGTATCGGACGTTGCATCCCTAGTACTTATTTATTGCATAACTGGAAATTTGTATCTCTTGACAACCCGGCATCAATTCATCGTCTGCCTCTGGTGACCACAAGTTTGATCTCTTTCTTTATAAATTATGACAAAAAATTTTTTGAGACTCCTCATAATTGATACCATACAATATTTCTCTTCTTTCTGACTTATTTCACTTAGCATGATACTTTCAAGATTTATCCATGTTGTTGCAAATGGCAGGATTTTTTCATTTTTTGTGGCCTAATTGCTCACGGAGCGTGCAGACCACAGCTTCCTCACTCACGCGAGCGCTGAGGCCGCTCCGAGTGTCCAGGTCTTGCCCATTGTAAATAATGCTGCTAATGAACAAGGCAAGGCATGTAGCTTTTTGAGTTAGTGTTTTCATTTCCTTTAGATTTATTCCCAGAAGTAGAATTGCTGGATCACATGATGGTTCTATCTGTAATATTCTGAAGATCCTCTGCACTGTTCCATGATGGCTGTACCCTCACATTCCCACCAGCAGTGCGCCAGAGTTCCCTTTTCTCCATGTCCAGACCAGTGATTTCACTGTGGTTTTAATTCGTGTTTTCCTAAGGACTAGTGATGTGGAGCGTCTCTTCATGTACCTATTGCACTTTCATGTATCTTCTTTGGAGAAAGGTCTATTCTGGTCATTTGCACATTTTTAAATTGGGCTATTTGGGATTTTGCTGTTGAGTTGTATGAGTAACTTGTGTTTTGGATATTAACTCATCAATATATGGCTTACACATATGTTTTCTTATTCTGTAGATTGTCCTTTTGCTTTGTTGATTTTTTTTTCTGTGCAAGAAGCTTTGTAGTTTGATGTAGTCTCACTTGCTTATCTTTGTTGTGTTGCTTGTGGTTTAGGTGTCCTATCCAAAAAGTCATTAACAGGATTCACACCGAGAGGATTCGTTCCTGTGTTTTCATCAGTGAGTTCATTGTTTCATGTCCTACATTTAAGTCTTTAGTCCATTTCCATTGTTTTCACCAAGCCTCTGGACAAACGGGGCTGAAAGACACTGTCCGCAGCAGGGGGAGGCGGGAGGAGAGAGGTTATTCCAGGCTACCTTGAACTTCCCAGCCTCTTCTAGAAAGGCCCAGGGGCCACCCTCAGACTAGTGTATGAATTAATGCCCCGCCCGCAGGTGCACGGGAGACCGCACGCCTCGCACCAGCCCCGGGGCGGGGGGGGGGGCAGTCTGCTCTATGCGCACCTCCCCTGGATCCAGCACCCCTGGGTGCTAGCTCGCGGGACTTGTCACAGGCCCGTCAGGTCAGATGTGGCTGGGAGACCCCGCCCCGCAGGTGGGACCGTGACTCAGCACCTTACCTGGACAGGCGCCAACTGGTTCTGGGGTCAGCAAAACTCCTCGGGCGAACCCCGAGTCCCTGGTCTACACTGGTCTGCATTCGCTGCCTGGAGTGTGCCCCTCCCTTAGTTCCCAGGTGGGCTCAGCCCTCGGGCCTGGGGTGTGCGTCCCGGCCGGGCCGCCTGTCCCCCCCTTCCCCCGCCCCTCGGCCCTGCAGGGAGCCCCCCCGCCCAGGCCCTGCGCGGGCGTCGGGCCGCGCTCCCGCGGAACCAGCCACGGGCGGCGAGCAGGGCCACGGGGCCTGGGGGTGCTCCTTGCCCCGGGGGCGGGGGTTGCTGGGGACGCGGCGAGGCCTCTCCGCCCACGAGGACCGTCCCGCGAGGGGCGCTGTCACCACGGGCGGCCCTGGGTGCTGGCGCCTCTGGACCCACCCCCCTGCAGGGCGCTCTCGGGGCGCTCTCGGGGCCCAACCCCTGCAGGGCGCTCTCGGGGCGCTCTCGGGGCGCACCCACTGCAGGGCGCTCTCGGGACGCTCTCGGGGCCCAACCCCTGCAGGGCGCTCTCGGGGCGCTCTCGGGGCGCTCTTGGGGCCCACCCGCTGCAGGGCGCTCTCGGGGCGCTCTCGGGGCCCACCCGCTGCAGGGCGCTCTCGGGGCGCTCTCGGGGCCCACCCGCTGCAGGGCGCTCTCGGGGCGCTCTCGGGGCGCACCCACTGCAGGGCGCTCTCGGGACGCTCTCGGGGCCCACCCACTGCAGGGCGCTCTCGGGACGCTCTCGGGGCCCAACCCCTGCAGGGCGCTCTCGGGGCGCTCTCGGGGCCCACCCGCTGCAGGGCGCTCTCGGGGCGCTCTCGGGGCGCACCCACTGCAGGGCGCTCTCGGGACGCTCTCGGGGCCCAACCCCTGCAGGGCGCTCTCGGGGCGCTCTCGGGGCCCACCCGCTGCAGGGCGCTCTCGGGGCGCTCTCGGGGCCCACCCGCTGCAGGGCGCTCTCGGGGCGCTCTCGGGGCCCACCCGCTGCAGGGCGCTCTCGGGTACTCTCAGGGTGCTCTGGGAGCGCTCTCGGGGTCCTGCTCCCGACGCCCCATCAGGGGCTCTTCTCGTGAGGCCGATTGAAATGAGGAAAAAGGTCGTCACCTTGGTGACCTCGCTGTCCCCCGAGGCCCTGTGCCCTGTTAGAGAACAGCCCGGTACTTCGTCCTCGGGTACAAAAGAGGAAACATAAATGATGAAAATCCTGCTTCAGGCAATGCCCCCCCCCCCCCCCCCCCCCCCCCCCCGCCGGCAGGGAGGCCAATCACTGCCCCACCACCCGCGGGGCAAGGCCCGGCTCCACCCTCGAGGTTGGAGCCCCAGGGAAGCCAGCAGCCCGCAGCCCCGCCCCAGCAGGTCACCCGCTTGCCCCCCCCCAGGGCCCCCACCCCGTTCTCCCGCTGCTCCACCCCCGCGCGCCCCATCTGCCCACCCCCCCATCCTCCCCCCCCACCCTCCCCATCCTCCCCCCACTTCCATCCTCCCCATCCTCCCCATCCGCCCTATCTCCCCATCCGCCCCATCCGCCCCATCCGCCCCATGCTCCCCATCCTTCCCATCCTCCTCATTTGAGCCCCTCTTCCGGGAATGTTGCTGGGAGAGTTGGATAGTGATGTGTAAAAGAATAAAACTGGACCCCTGGCTACATCACTCAGAAAAATTAACTAGAAATGGATTAAGCACCTAAACATATGACCTGAAACAATGAAACTCACAGATGTACAGATAGGAGAAAAGCTCCTTGACATGAATCTTGTTTATGTTTGTTTTTTTGGATGCAATGCCTAAAGCTAAAGCAACAAATTTGCCTCTTAGTCCTTTGCAGTTTGTTGAAAGACACATTTTCTTGAGAATAAAATTCTACAGAAAATATTTCCTTTTGTCTCATATATATATTAGATAATTACAAAAATATATTTTTATGACTATTAAAAAGAGAAATCATCAGAAGTTAGAGAAATCATCAGCCTGTTTGATACTATTGTGTTTTTAAAATATATTCTATATATATTTACTTAAATTCTTGTGCCATTTAGGGATTTGGGATAAAGATGGATAGTTCAGAGGAAAGAGAATAATCCATGAGCCCTGGATTTGGAAAAAAAATCTAAAAGTTATTGATAACAGATAACTTTTTTTTTAGATTTTATTTATTTACTTGACAGAGAACACAAGGAGGGGGAGTGGCAGGGAGAGGGAGACGCAGACTCCCCGCTGAGAGGCAGCCAGGTGTGGGGCTCCTTCCCAGGACCCTGGGGTCACCGAGCGGAAGGCAGATGCTTACCTGACTGAGCCACCGAGGCGCCCCACTTAGTGACAACAGAATAAAGGTTCAATAGCTCTTTTTCCTCTGGTTATCTTGCAAGACAGAAATTAATATCAAGAAACTTCCAGCAAACAATTCTATGGAGAATATGGCTATCTTCTATTTTATCTTTGCTTATCATCTAGGTTAGTTCACAGGAACATAAAATGTGTTCAAATAAATGAATAAATAAATGTTCACCTAAATGAATACATAAATTGATGACCATGAACCCAAGAGATAAAATAGCTTACCTTTAATTCCATATATGTACAATGAAAGAATTATTTTAAAAAGATTTATTACATTTTGTTCACTATATAGGATACTAAACATTGAGACACAACATCATCTAAGTCAGGAATCACCCCTGCCTTCGAGATGGAACCATTTGAGTAAAGAATGAACCTTAAAAATAATTAAAGAAGTAGCTAAATACTAGCATAAGTGAAGGCTAGTTTGGATGCACAGAGGGAGTAGGAAACCTAGAAAAATCTGAAGGATTAAAAAAGAGTTACCAATGGCAAGAAAGTTTGGGAATGAGTAGTGGGTAAGTGGAACAGATTAGAGAACTATTTCCTTTAAAGCCATCTCAATCTTCTCAGATGCATAACTAGGTTTCTGGGTTCTTTTTTCTTAATACTTCACCCAAGAACTTAGCAAGGGAGACTATAATATGTATCCTCATGATGTAAATTGTTTGTAATCAACTTTTAAAAACTTTCTTCTGACAGCACTTTAATATTAATTTTGACACATTTCATTCTGTCTTGAGTTATTCTGATAGTTCCTGATGTCACCATCCTACTTTAACAGAATCTTTTTAGTGCCTTCCTATAAATGATTAATGGTTTTTTCCTATAAAACCATGCCAATCATATACCACCTGCTTTTCAGATGGTGTCATGGCTCCACACATTAACATCCTTACCATGGCAACCACAACCGTTATTATATATTAAGTGCCCTTTCTACGGTCTTTTTTAACAAATGTCTCCATGAAACCTCTATTATGGTTACCATGGAAAGAGAACCTGCTGTGTCACTTATAATATTTTTCAATCTTATATTATTTTCTAATATTCTCTGTAATTTACTCATCCACTCAAGAACATGGTATCTAAACTATACCAGGGTTTATATTTGGTATTAAGAACATTAAGTATTAGGATGGGTCACTGCCATAAAAGAAACACAGTCACATGAGAGACATAGACAAGTAAACCAAAAACTATAATGTAATAAAGTATTTCAACAGTTTTTCATCTTTGAAAACCTAATAAAATTTCTTATGCAATGAAGTATTTCTTGAAGTCTTGGGCTAAAATAACATTTTCTTTCCTTTTTTCTGCTATAACACTTGTTCATATCTCCATGAGGATACTTAATTCTTTTTTGCATAAAAATTCAGTAAATATTTTACTACCTAGTGTGTGCTAGATGTTTCCTGTGTGCCCCCTACTGGCTTAGAAGTTCATTTAGAAAACAAAATCCTATATTATTTCATTAGTATCTAGAAAGGTATTTTGTGAGGGATAAATGTATCATTCTGTTTTCTGATTAGAAAACAAATACATTAAAAAAAAAGAAAAATACATCATTTAGGTACAGCACTGGGAGGTGACTTTCTGATTGTAAAAAGAACATTAAACAATAAAATCATGTGTCTTTTATAAGAAATGATATATATATTTTTTAAATATTTATTTATTCATGAGACACACACACACACACACAGAGAGAGAGAGAGAGAGAGAGAGAGAGAGAGAGAGACATGGGCAGAGGGAGAAGCAGGCTCCCTGCAGGGAGCCGGATCTGGGATTCCAGGATCACACCCTGGGCCAAAGACAGGCACTCAACTGCTGAGCCACCCAGGGAACCCAGAAGCAATAATATATTTTGCTGTCTTGCTAAAAATATGCTCAGGAACAGACAGTAATGTTCACGCACTACTCTTTCTTAATGAGAAATCTAATTTCTTCTGTTTACTGGGGATTTGTCCACTTAGGAGCTGTATTTTGGAAATAAAATGCATGCAAAGACATAAACAGAATGATGAAACTTTGGGATATACGATTATGGGAAGAGTTGAAAAGTTAGAGAAATGGGAAATGTTTATTTGTAGAAAAACAAGCATGACAGAGAAAGCAGAAGTAGAGGATTGTTATTAAATTGTAGGTATTCATCCAACAGAAAATATAGAATTAATGAAAATTTTGTAATTGAGACATAGAATCAGATTTTGATTTAAACATATGATAAAAATCACCTATTAAGAGAGTTCAGGAGTGTTCACTGAGAAGCTCAATAAATTCTGAAACAGAATTCCTTAACTGGAACATTGTAGTAGAAGTAGGACCTTGTATTAGATTATTTTTAAGGCTACTTTTCAAGTTATGAGCCTAAGATACTTCACATAGTTAGCTATATTCCAATTTCCATATTTTAGGATTATCTGTTTTCACTTTAGCTAGAAAGCATGGTAGGTAAGTGGCTATATTTAAGTAAAGGAATCATGTCCTAGTGTGTGTAAATTAATAAGTCATGAATTGTTCATAAATTGTTTAATCAGTCATAACTGAAGGTCGACTTTGGCTTCACATAGATTTTTCTTTCTTTCTGTAAGTGCAAGTAAGTCTGTTTATGCAGATTGACCATATTTAACATAAATAACAAAACTGTGCCTGGGCTCAATACTTTATGTATTTCATGGCTTAGGGCTGTCTTTTCCACTCTTAGCTGTAATATTTACCACATGTAATATTAAAACAAGTGCTATTTAAAAGACAGGATTATAAAACTATAAAATTCAATACGACATGTGACATTAAAGGCCTTGAAGAGCAAAGAAAAAACACAAGTAGTGAGAGAAAAAGCATGACAAAGATGTGTAATAGAAGAGTAGTGAAGCTGTTTCCAAAAACCATGGGGAGAGCAGTCCACTGAGTGACTGCTAATAACCTGGATTGTAATTGGGCCACAAAGACACCTGTGGTCTCAATTCTTTCATCCCTGTGCTGAGGATATGGGTGCAGATCATCGGAGAAACTCCTTTGAACTTAAACATATGATTTTATAAAATCCCCTCTGTATTTCTAATAAAATAAAATGCATCTCAAATTGCTTTGGGAAGCAGGCAGCATTTCTTTTTATGAAAAGAAAGATATACTTGTTATGGCTTTGGGAATATCTGTCACTTCTCAATTATCTAATTTTGGGATAATCCATTTTATTTATCTCTCATCTTTCCATTGCCCGCTTTACAGTCATTTTACTGCTTATTAACACCAGAGGGCTTGTAAGGAATAGACCATGTGGGACATTTAAATCGACAAATGCTTGTAGTATGTGATCCTTTTTTTTTTTTTTCAAAAGTATGTGATCCTTTTAAAATCATGAAAGTATGAAATGGATTAAAATTAGGCCTTTGAATTCATCAGGAACTAAAGGATTCTTCTCATTACCTCAAATCATCAAGACTTGACCATTAAGATTATAAAGCATGTTGGTAAGAGTTTCCTATTCAACAACTAATGAGAATGTCAACAAAAACATTGCAATAATAATTATATAATTATTCAGTGATTAGAATCTTATAAATAGGAATATGAGTATTGATCTCTAAAGAAGACCATGCATTTCAAGATTGAACATAATTAAATCCCTGAAGCTACATGAAAGACTCCTAACTCTGGGAAACGAACTAGGGGTGGTGGAAGGGGAGGTGGGCGGGGGGTGGGGGTGACTGGGTGACGGGCACTGAGGTGGGCACTTGACGGGATGAGCACTGGATATTATTCTATATGCTGGCAAATTGAACACCAATAAAAAATAAATTTATAAAAAAATAAATAAATCCCTGAGGCTGGAAAAAAGTAATCAAATTACAAAAGAATTCATTTTAAGACAGCTTGATTTCACCAGAATCCCAAAGGTTCACCAAGTTTCCCAAAGGTGTTTCTGTCAAAGCTTAATATACTTGTTTCTTTATTATTTGGTTTGAAATATTTTATTATACATATTGTAGAATTCTTGAGTTATCAGTAAGGAGTGCATGTTTAAAATTTCTGAATATTTAGATATTTTGTCGATACTGATTTCTAATATAATTCCTTCATTAACAGAGTAAATTCTCTGTTAGATTCCAATATTTAAAAATTTATCGAGGGCTATTTTATGTCAAGGTTGCTTCTCCTGGCCAATATTCAGTGCATCCTGGAAAATAATATTTTACTGTTATTGGTTGTAATGTTCCATCCTACATGTCAACTAGGTCAAATTGCTAGATTCCTTTAGCTCCATTTTTATTAGTCTCATGTTACAAATACATACATATCTGGGGGTGTCAGGTCCTCATATAAACAGTTCTTTTATTGTTATGTAGAGTCCCTTCTTCTCTTGTAGGACTTTTTGTCTTTATGTCCCTTTTTCCTGATGATAATATAGCCATGCTCGCTTTTTTGCTTACTCTTTGCATGATATCTCTTTTCATAACGTATGTTAAATGTACACCACATAAATAACATGCAGGGTTTCTTACTTTGGTTTTATACAGTCTATTAATCTCTGCCTTTGAATGTGTTTGAGTTTACCATCCTGCTGTTTGTTTTATATTTGTCCTTCCCAATTTTTCATCCTTTATTGCTTCTTGGTGCCTCCTTTGGGTTAATTGAATATCTTTATCATTCCTTTTATTTCATCGATTGGCTTATTAGATATCACTTGCTTTGCTATTATTTATTTTAGCAGTTACTCGAAGGCTATGTATCCTTATCTTACCAAAATACATTAACGGTCAATATTGTTCCTCTGAGCTCTTTTCAATTTGTACTTCACACCTGACACTTCATGCAGTCTATTTCACCCTTGGGCCTTGTGAATTCCGATCACTTTGCATTTCTCTCTGCCCACTTTTCATTTTCTGCTTTATAAATGCAGTAACCTTACAAGAATATAATTCGATTTAACTGCAGATCCCACTACCATTCCATTATAATTACAAGATTCATAATTTCGTTACCTGATTGTTGTCATATCTTTCATTTCTGCCTGCATTATAAACTCACATCTCACAGTGTTATTATTTACTTTAATCAGTCCGTTGTTCTTCAAGTAAAGTCAGAGAAGAAAAGACAAGAAAGCAAAATCTTATATTTATCCACTTGCTTCCCTTCCCTGGTGCTCTTTGTTCCTTCCAGATGCAGCTTTCCTCCTGACATCATTTCCCTTCAGCAGGGCTAGTCAGCATGTTTTCTGGCATCAAATTCTTTCGGCTATTGTTAACTTGACAATATATTTATTTTGCCACTATTTTCGGAAGAGTTTTTTGTAGCTGACTACTTGGCTCTTATTGGTTGATTGATTTTTTTTTATCTCATTACTTTATTTTTTTTAAAGATTTTATTTATTTATTCATGAGAGACAGAGAGAGAGAGAGAGAGAGAGAGAGAGGCAGAGACACAGGCAGAGGGAGAAGCAGGCTCCATGCGGGAAACCCGATGTGGGACTCCATCCTGGGAATCCAGGATCACACCCCGGGCCAAAGGCAGGAGCTAAACCACTGAGCCACCCAGGGATCCCCTATTTCATTACTTTAAATATATTATTTCTTCTGGTCTTTATTATTCTTGAAAATTAATCAGCCATAATTTTATCAATACACCTCTACATGCAATATAAAATATTCTTTGGTTGCTTTCAAGATTTTCCTTGTATCTTTTACTTTAATAATTTGACTCTGATATTGCTAGATGTGACTGTTTACACTTACCTTTGTGTGTGTGTGGTTTCCTGACCTTATGGGATCAGTAGGTGTTTTTCATTATGTATATGACTTTTGGGCCATTATTTCCTCAAATGTGTTTTTCTTTCCCCATTGTACTCTCTTTTCTTTGTAAGACTCTGCTTGTCTTCAATCTTTTATTTTCCTTCTGTGTTTTTCAGATGGGATAAGGTATTTTTATTTGTATTTGGGATCAATGATCCTTTCTTCTGTCATTTCTAATTTTATTTTGTGTTTCTCTGGTGAATTTTTTTTATTTCATTTTCTAGTACTAGAATTTTTATTTTACATTTATACTTTCATTTCTTGGCTGAAATTTACTCTATCAACACAGTAGATGATATTGTCTTTAATTCTATGAATATATTTCTTTTAATTTGTGTAACTATTTATAATTGCTACCATAAAGTCTTTTATATTTAACACCTTGGATCATCTTGTTTACACAATTTTTTATTGACTGATTTTTAAAATTTTTTATGGATCCCAATTTCCCCCTTTTTTTTTTTCCTGTATGTGTGTTTCTAATGGTTTTTAATAGGATGCCAGACACTGTGAATAATATGTCATAGAGTCTTTGGATTCTGTTATCTTTCATTGAGGAGTTTTAATTTGAATTTTGTCAGGAAGTTCAATTACATGATTATCATTATGAAAGCTTGTTAAGGATTGGTTTTATGCTTTGTTATTGCTGATCTGTGAAAAATCAAAGGTTGAAAGCACTCCACTTTCACACCCTCTCCTGTCCAGAAACCTTATTAAAGCTTGGTTTTACATTTTGTTTGGCAGAATGTGATATTTGGGGGGCACGTGCTTATTCTTAAGACTTTTACTTTCTGTAAAAGTAGAAGTTAAAAGCCATAGTATTATTAAACATTTATAAGATCTCTCTATTCTGGCTGGGCCTGCACTACAATATTCTCCAGCAGTTCTTTTGCCTGCACGCTGTTCTGCACCTGGTATCTCTATTTCACTCTCAATGCACAAGAGCAGGAAACCCTAGGTGGTACCGTCCTGTGCTTTTACACCTCAGGCCCCAACTATAGATTCATGAACAGCTCCAAACAGACACTGGGCCCCAGCTCTGTGTAGCTTCCTACTTTCCCTCGACGTCCCAGATACCCGACCTTTCTTTAACTCTAATTTTTTAGTTGCTTCAGGCCTCTGTGGTATTGATAGGAATTTGTTCTCAAGTGGAGAGCTCATGGGTCCAGTGATTGCCTCTCAAACTTCTGTGTCAGGGATCATAGCTTTGCCCCATGTATTCTTCACTGCCTGAGAACCATTGTCTCTTATATTTTGTCCTAGTTTTATATACTTTTCTGTTTGGAGAAATTAATTTAGCAAATATTTCTTTATCATGGATGGGCAAAGGTCATTTATCCTTTTATCAACAGCTTTAGATGGAATCTTCTAGAGACTCAAATTTATGTGCCGAAAATATTTCAAAGGGTACTATGGGATATTTATATTATAGCAAGGGTGAGGGATGAAGCGTTTGATCAGAGCTATTAAGGGTGAGTCAGACAATAGGGTGAAGGTTTTCCCCAAACTGATTGAGCAGAATTCTTGCTGCAACTGGGCTATGCAGGCTCCACAAGGACAGGGGTCAAGGTCAAGGACTAGTTGAAAAGAGAGTTCAGAGGAACTTAAGTGTGGTCAACGGGAGAATCTTTGGGTCTAGACTTTAAAAATATATTACAAGCTTCATCATTATTATTTTTATTGTATTATGTATAGTATTATATTACTGATGATTTAACCTTTTTTTATTTTTTTTAATTTTTATTTATTTATGATAGTCACACACAGAGAGAGAGAGAGAGAGGCAGAGACATAGGCAGAGGGAGAAGCAGGCTCCATGCACCGGGAGCCCGACGTGGGATTCGATCCAGCGTCTCCAGGATCGCGCCCTGGGCCAAAGGCAGGTGCTAAACCGCTGCGCCACCCAGGGTTCCCGATTTAACCTTTTTGAAACAGAGTTGTAACTAAACATTGAAGAGTATATTTAATATTATAGACTTTCTTTTCCTGAAAAACGTGTTAGCATCACAGTACATTAGAAAAATCAGTATATTCTTAGAATTAAGGCAATATGGTACTTATCCAGTATCATAAACTTCTTAAAATGTAAAGCAACGATAAGAAATTAGAAAATTTCTTGTCACTTCATTTAATAAATATTTGCCAATTCAACAAAATTAGTTTTTTCAAGTGACAATGGTAAACATAGTAAGTAGTTAAAAATGTTTTTAGAGTCATAGAGACCAAATTTGAAATCCTTCATCTGACAAATGCTTCTGAAAACATATAAATAGCCATCGGAGAAAGATTCCTTAACCATTCTAAGTATCATATAAGACAACAACATGTACTTTCTAAGATCATGGTGAAAATCATACTTTTTTTTCAAAAAAAAATTGGCATAGTACCTGGTTGATGTTAAAATCTCAATATATGTTGAATTATTAAGATTAAGCTTTAATGGCATTATTTGACAATGTAAAAACATATGTACCTTAAACTTCTGAAGGATCGTTGTAATATAGAGTGTTATTGCTGCTTCATGTCTGTGTCTGTGGAAGAAAAAAATAAAGAGACAATATAATCCAAATCCAGATATAGTAGAGTTTATTTACAAAACGATTAAACATTGAAAGACTAACTTGTCATCAGATCTTCCTCCAGAAAGTATTTACATTGAAAGATATCTCTCTGTCTGGAAAGATTTATGTCTACATTTTTAGCTAGATGCCTGGATCAGTACTTTGAATGTTCTTTCTGCTAAGTGTGCAATTTCTCTGGTATCCTCTGAGTGAGGATGAATAGGGGTGTGGAGGAGGATGGATCTGGGCTGTGGGCTGTACTGGAGAGGCAGAAGTTGGCTCGGAAACAAAGGAGCATACCAAAAATAATTAAGCCCAGAGGAGTAAAAACAAGTTTAGAAACTAGCAACTGAAAATAAGTTCTAAGGAAAATGAGGGCTGGAAAAATCCCTGGAGGCAATGTTACAAGGTCTAGATTTGGAGCAGAGAACCTTTTATAAATTGCCAGTGGAAAAGCCCTTGGTCAGGTGGATGATTTTTAAGGGCCTGGAGCTAGGTAGACCAGTTAAACATGTGTTAGTGGTAGGAAAAGGCTCTAAGAATTAGAACGACAGGGTATGGAGAAATGTTTCACTCATCACTTAACAAGAGAGACTTTAAAGAACAGGAACAGTTGTAAAGTTAAACTTTGCAGGTCTAGAAAGAAACATGAAAAGAAATACATCAAGGGGAGGCATTTGTGTCTGAATCAAAAAGTAAGAAAAAAAACTTGCCTGTTATTAACTGATAAGACTGGATTCAAGAAGAAAGCACTGACCTTGATTAAGTGTCTTTACAGTTTATAATAATTTATAGTGAGCTTTTGGTTTAAAAGAAGATAGGTTAGTTTGGTTTCGGTTTTAAAATTCCAATTGTGTACTTAAATATCCCCATGCCTGCACTTATTCTCTGTTCCTAATTAGAGAGTTAATAAATGGGCTTCTCATTTGGATTCCATCCCTGCTGCTCATGTTAATGCAGAGTTCTAACTTGCCACTTATTTTACTTTAAATTAATGTTAAACAGCTTTGTTAGCATGTGATTCATAAACATACACCAAAAGCTGGACATTTCAATGCATACAATTTAACGAGTTTGGAGACATTGCAAACACCCTTTTGAAACCATCACCACATTTCTCTCACCTCCTTCAGTATCCTCCTTCTGCTTTGAACTTTTTGTTTGTTTTTTGTTGTTTTGTCATTGTGTTATTGTGTAGTAAGAATACTTAACATGAGATCTACCTCTTAGCACCTCTGTAGGCTTGTGGTGCGACAGATCTCTAGTGTTTCTTCATCTTGCATAACTGAAACTTCACACCTGCTGGACAACCCCTCATTTCTCTTTACCCCCAGGCCCTCACAACCATCATTCTACTCTTTGTTTCTAGGAATTTGAGAGCTTTTAGATACCTCGTATAGTGAATCATTTAGTATTTGTCCTTTTGTAACTGACTTATTTCACTTATTATAATGTCTTCCAGCTTCATCCATGTTTTAGCATGTGACAGGAATTCCTCCTTTCTATGGCTGAAAATATTCCATTGTACATAAATCTTATATCTTACCCATTCATCGGTCAGTAGAAATTTAGAAATTTGCTTCCATATCCTGGCTATTGTGAATAATCCTGCAATGAACATGGAAGTACAAATATTTCTCCAAGATTCTGATACCGGGATTCCTGGGTGGCTCAGCGGTTTAGCGCCTGCCTTTTGCCCTGAGTGTGATCCTGGAGACTTGAGATGGAGTCCCACATCGGGCTCCCTGCATGGATCCCACTTCTCCCTCTGCCTGTGTCTCTGCCTCTCTCTCCCTGTTTCTCTCATGAATAAATACATAAAATCTTAAAGAAAGATTCTGGTATCAACTTTTTTCTGATAAATACCTAGAAGTGGAATTGCTGGATTATATGGTAGTTCTATTTTTAATTTTTGAAGGAACTTCCATCCTGTTTTCCATAGTGGCTGCACTGTCTTAAATTCCCACCAACATATATGACAGTTCCAACTTTTCTGGATCCTTGCCAATGTGTACTATTCTTTGTCTTTTGTTTGTTTGTTTGTTTATAACAACTATCCTGACAGGTGTAAGGTTTTGCATATTCTAGTATTGATTTGCAGTTCCCTGATAATTAGTAATGTTGAACATCTTTTCATATACCTGTTGTCTATTTGAGTATCTTTTCAAGTTCTTTATCCAGTTTTTGATCAAATTATTTGTTTGCTATTAATTGTAGGAGTTCCTTACATATTTTAGGTATCAGCCCCTTATCAACTATATTAATTAGTAACTTCATATATCTCATATTTTCTACCACTCTCTCTAATACCTCCACTTTCTCATCCACCCCTTGTAAGCATTTGCCTCTCGTTTCCTCCTATAAAATCCCTGAATACAATAAATTATGTTTTTCTCAATCAATTGTTTTTAAAAACTAAAGCAAGATTTATTTATGTTTTTCTTATTTGTTATGTTTTGTTTATTTTTTTTTTGTTTTTTTCCCCCCAATTTCTGCTTTAGGCATAACTATACAGTCCAACCTGAAGCAAAGAAAGAAACCATTGTGATAAAAGAGAAAAAAATGTGTGAAAACAGAATATAAATCAGTATCTCTGTATTATCATGGACTTCATATTTGTTTTGGTTTTCTTTAAAGCAGGAAGACAATTTTGACTCAAACTGGCAAAGGCTTTTTTTCTTAATACCTAGTAGACCCTGTTGATCGAAGAACTTAGATCTGTCTTTACTTTTCATTTGATTGTTGAATTTCTTCTCTAGGTCATTTTTTCTTCTGCATCTTTATTATGAATATATTAGATCAGTAGTGAATTACCTCCATATCCCTAGCTCTTTTGTTTGTGACAAAATCTTATTGGCCTTTTTCTTTTAGTCTTTAGGGGATTCTTCAAGCGGGTTTTACTTCACTGATTCAATTTTACTCTTTTCTGCTATTTACTACTTCCTGCTGGGTGATTGTTTTTTTGAATTTCATAATGATAATCTTTAAAAACTTCAATATTTTCTCTCAGGATTTTTAATAAATTCATTGACATCTTAAGCCTTGTTAAAATTATAAAAAGAGTATTTTGAAAATGTTTCTCCTGTTTATCAGTGTTTCTCAAAGAGGTGAACACTTATTTATTCATCTTTATGTAAATTTCCTTCTTTAAAATATTTATATATACTGATATTTTTTACTTTGCTTATTCTTTCAGAAAAGTATGTGTTTGTTCCTCATTATGATTAAGATTGTCCAATTAGATTTTTTACAGGTGCAATTTAAAAACAGTAGTAGACAAAGATGGAAGAGAGAGGATGATTTGCATTGTTGTGTTATTAACTGAGAACCATGGTTTTTCACAGAAAACAGAGAGAGCTCTGCAGAGAAGAGTGTGGGATGGAAGGAAAAGTTACCATTGTGGCGATTAATTGTGATAGTCGAGTATCAGCTTGGGGCAATATTCTCTTCTCTACATGGAGTTAAATAACAAAATTGAGCAGACTAAATTTGAGGATCTAATTGGCTTTATTCAACAATTCATAAATCAGACAGCATTTCATGTAGCTATTAGAAAGAAGCTTCAAAGAGTGGTACAAAATGGAAAACTTACAGGCAGAAGGAGGCCGAGACAAGGAAAAAGCTGATTACCTCATCTTTCCTTCAAGGACAGAAGGGAGCTATCAGTCTGACTACCCATCCACTGCTGACCAGGAAATTCCACATCCATTGGTTTAAGATTATACTCCTGGGAGAGGCTGAAAATACAGAAGTTAGGTTTTAAGTCTTTACTGATGTAGGGCTTAGCACAAATGACTCCACTTGATGTCTGGGTTTTTGGGTTTTTTTTAAGTTTTTTTTTTTTTTTTAAACACTGGCATATTTGGTCTTGTTGAGAGCCTGTCCTGGCATTAAGTCCCTACACAATAATCTCTGTGTATCTACTGAAGCTCAGCGATAATACATGGTGGCAGCCCTCCTCTTGCTGACATTTACTCAACAATTCTTTGTGCTTCTTGAAGTTAATACATACCTAAACACTTTCCTGGGTCTGTCAGGGCCACCTTCACTTTCAGCACTTGGCATTCTAACTTGAAATATCTTTTTATTCTTTTAGAAGATTCTGTTCAAATTATGCTCAAGTGAACTTTTTTATTGAATTCATCATCCAACAGACATGGTGATATTTCTCATTCTCCAATCCCTTCTACATTATGTTTTCCAGAAAAATCTCATGTGCTGTGGTATTCAATGAGAATTTTAAAGGAAGGAAACTTAAATGTGCTGGTTTAAGTCATCATTTTGAAATGGAGGACTTTCCTTCTATTCCAAGATAGTATATCGTCCATGAAAAGTGGAAAAATCAGAATTTGATAGCACTTTTGAAACTTTTTAGTATGTTCTATGGAAAACGAAGTGTCTGCACAGGGCTTTGAGCTTTTATAAGAAAATTCAACCTAAATGCAAAGACCTGACCCTTCAATTAAAATGTTCTGTTGCATAACTTGCATAATGATTTGGAGTTTTCAATATATAATCAACATATTCCAAAAATAAAAAGAAGAAAACAAAGACAAGAAGAAGAAAAAGAAAAAATGAAATGACTATTCCTTAGAGTTCTGTCTCTGGTTTACCTCTTTTTAAATTCATGTATAAAAAGGGAGTATATTTAACCTTTAAAAAAAGAGAGAGCGAGCATACATAAATTATTTATAAAATAATATATATTCTTAATATATTTTAAATATAGTCCATATGGTAGTTGCCTTAAATGTAATATGCTGATTAATGTTTTTTTCCCACCGAATTATAATTACATTAAAATCCACATTTTTTGCATACTAATTGGAAACAAAAGAACTATGTACAAGATCTTGTGTACTTAACTGTCTTATTTAAATCTCCAGTTTAAAAAAAAAAAATCTCCAGTTTAATTGAATTGCTTGGCTACCTAACGTTTGTTTGATCACCCATAGCAGCACCTTTTTTGAAGTTAGTATTTAGGATTCTTTTTCACTTTCTTATAGTAAAATAAGCAAAAGTTACTCAGTTATTCAAATAGTAAATATTATTTGGTTTTTAGATGATATTTACACCTATTTTTCACATATTGCCCATTGTGCTTGCTTTAGTGAGTTTATAATGATTTTGAGTTAATATCACTATTTTTTTGTAAATAAACATATATGCCAATGTTACTGGAAAATTGAAAGATTTTTTTAGCTACATATTTGCCAATTATTTTGGGTAAATTTTGTTTTTCTTACTCTTGTCTAATTCTAGAAAAAAGGCAGAAGGACCTCCTTATCTGGTGTAAATGTGCCTAAAGAAATTCGTGTTCAATACCAATTATGTACAAAATACTTTTACTGTTGCAGAGCTAAGGAGTTATAAAGGGTATTTATCATGTGATCTTATTTTCAAAAAGCTTATTCTGTTCTTGTTTAGAGAAAAAGATTATTGTGTACTGTTTATAATAGGCACTAGTGCCCAGCAAATATATTATAAATAATTAAGTTATGTTGTATAAAAGTGCCAGATGTGACTAGAGAGTACAAAGTACAGTGAATGTTTAATACTAAGATGTATTCAAAGTGAAGATACAACTTTAGTTTTATTTTACAGGTATAGTAATATTTGAATAGTTGGAAGGGAGGAGAGGTATCTCATCCCAGGAGAAGAGATTAACTTGAAGAAACAAAGGTAGAAAAAGTATAATCTGATACTTTCCCTTAAGAAGGGATATATAGTAATAAATATGTAAGAATGCAATATCACTCTAAAGGGAAAAGTAGTTTTATTTGCAGGAGATAGGAGACATGAAACAGGAATCTTTGAATCTTGAGTGCTTTTTTTATATCCAATATCCTTCTATTAAAATGCACTTTCTATAATGAAAAAGTAAAGCTATAGAGATCTTAAAATATCCTAGAAGTATGGTTCTGATGTATGAATACAGTGATAAACCTATAGAGAGTCTGACAAACAGAAACAGAGGTACACCAAGCACATGTTACTGACATATAAATATAGATGGACCAGTAAAATTGAATAGAAAGTCCATCAATAAACCCAAACATAATGAGAAATCTATTATGTGATATTGTATCTCAACTGAGGCAAAGATAGAATTTTATATACATAGGGTTGGAACTAATGACAGCTATTTAGAAAAAGATACAATTGGATCCATATATTACACCATAAATAAAAAAAAACTTCCAAATAGATCACAGATTATATGAAAAATAGTTTTTAAAATGTACTAAATTATATGGACAAATCCTTCTATAATTGAGTTTTGAGGAGATTTCCTAATAACAATTCAATATCAGGATGAGACAAAGTGAAAGACCAGCAAATTTAAATAAATAATATTAAATCCTCTTCAGATGGCAATGAACACTATGAGAAACATCAAAAGACAAATGGCGAACTCAGTGGAAAGACACAACTTATACATCACTAATAGAGAATGAACATCTTTTTTTGTAAGAACTAACATCCTTAGTATAAAAGGAACTCTTAAAATTGAAGTGGAAAAAGTACAAGAATCTGATTGAAAAATGGGCAGAATAAATGACAAGACAATGTCAAAAATAAAGCATAATAATACAATTTGAACCTGTGTAAAGATGTTCAACTTCTCACACAGTAAGAGAAATGCAGAACAAAAGAAGAAACTATGCCTACATTATTAAGTCGGCAAAAATTTAGTCCGACAGAAAATTCTGCTAATAAGGCTAAGAGAAGCAGCACATTTTTTACCCTGCAGTAAATGGAACACTTGTGAAGAACAATTTGAAAACGTTACTTCTAAGAATTTATCCTATAATTACACTACCACCAAAAAATATACACATACACACAGTATACGATGAGAAAAATAATAACCTTATAAGCACCAGTTATCCAAATGATCAAAATTTTACACCATCAGCATTGGAACAAATTTACTTACCATGTCTCCCATGGTGCAGTGCACTCATGACACAACATCACTTCTGTGGTATTCCTCTCCAAAAGATACAACCTGAATCCAATCATGAGAAAACACCAGGCAAATACAGACCGGGAGATTGTAGTCACTTCTTGTTGCTGCTATAAAGAATTACTGCACACATAGTAGTTCAAAATACCAGGAATGCTTTGCCTTGTGGTTTTAGAGATCAGAAGTCTGAAATGGGTTTTATGGAGCGAAGAGCAAAGTATCCGTAGAGTTGTGTTCCTTCAGAAGCCTATAGAGGAAAATCTGTTTTCTGGCCTTTCCCAGCTTCTAGAGGCTACCTGCATTTCTTGACTTGTGGCCCGTTCTTCTATCTTCAAAGCCAGTGATTTAGCATCTTCAAATCTCTCTCTCTCTTTCTCTCCCTCCGTCCTCCTTCTCTTCTCTCTTCTCCCTTTTCTCTTCTCTCTCTCTTTTTCTCATTTATTTTCTACTCTCATTGACAAATATTCTCTGATTTTAACCTTTTTATAAGTACTGTTATTGATACTGTTCTATCTACCTGGATAATCCAGGATAATACTTCCATCTTGGATGCTCAAATTAATAACATCTGCCAAGTTCCCTTTGCCATGCAAGATATCATAATCACAAGTTTCAGGGATTTAGCAGGTGGACAACCTTAAGAAACCATCATTCTGTCTGCCACAGAGACATTTTACAAATACCTGGTCCCATCTTAAACAAATGTTGATGTCATCAAACATAAAATTTGATGAATCATTCTAGGTAAAGGAGACTAAAGATAAAAACTAATTGTAGGCCCTGATCCAGGATTGGATGCTGGATCAGAAAAAATTGCCATAAAATATTATTAGGATAATAGAATTTTAATAACTGAACATTGATTATGTAAGTGAATGTCCTTAATTTGAGGAAAAATGCATTGAAATATTTAGGCACAAAGGAATATATTGCTGTATCATGATCTTAAATGAATTAATCATAGTAATAGGAGAATGATAGAGCAGATGTGGCAAAGATATCAACAACTGACTAATATGTTAATGGGACCTAGAAGTTCTTTGCAAGATTCTTGCAAGTTTTTCCTATAAATTTGAAGTTACTTACAAATAAACTGGTATTAATATATACTTCTAGAAGATATCTGACATTACAATCTTATAGGTAATCTCTTCATTATCAGCACTTACACTAATAGTTACCCCCAAATGGTCTTCATGACCTCAATGAAGAAAAATAGAAAAAAAGTGATTGAGGCTCAAGTAAAAAGGTGCTAGAGGCAATTGTTCCGTGTTGATCCCTGAAAGGAGCCTGCATTCAAGTTCAAAGGGATGATAATGTATCAGACATTATGGTCAGTGGTAAATTAATTTTTTTGAGCTACAGAGTATTTCAGAGAATTTTTATCATAGGGTTACATGATATAAGCAATAATTAAGATGGAAGTATACATGATGCCTTGGAAGAAAATAACTGGAACTTGGAAGCTAAAGGAATTTACAACATGTTATATGACTTTTCCATCATACTAATTTTGAGATGGTTAAAACTGGGATATCAGCAACTGGCCTAGAAAGGAAGAGGTATAGAGTGATTGAAAAAAAAAAAAGAACCAATGGAACTTAAAACATGCAAGATATGATGAGACAAAAAGAAAGAAAAAACTAAATAGGATATTTTTACTTGGATTTTTTTCTTATTATTTTGGATAACTAAGCAAATACTGAAAACTTTGACAGGAAAATTGGTACATGAGAATGATTAATTCAATATTTGGCATAATAAGTCAAATAGTAAGATAAACATTAAGAAATAACTTATAAGAAATTGTGTATCTAGGACCAAATCTCAGTAGACACAAAAAGTTCAGTTGTAAAACTTACTTATGGAAAGATGCCTACTGATTCTAATATTCTACATTAATAATAGACCTAGTTATTTGATGTTTTGGAAACATGAAAAATCTAATATGGTGAAAAGAGAAATCTATTTTAACTTAATCTATTCCCATACTTACACGGCAATAAGCTGTCAGTTTATGCACTTGCAAATTTCCATTTTCTTTCAAGATAAAAAGGATTTTGTATGTACAATTTGTGTCTAATTTTATCACATACTGTTATTTTAAGGCAATGTAGCAGATCTATTTTTGTCAAGATAGCATCATAATTTTAGAACCTGTGTGAAAATTAACTTCAAAATCTATAAAATCACATTCAAATTGTCATCATTAATTCCACCTGGTACTTTTCAGGAAAAAAACCAATTCACTTCCTCTTTAAAATATGCAATATAAATTCTGTTATGTTAATTGGTTCTGCAAAACTGATGTTTATCACTCAGTGCTGACTTAAATATTCTGCAGATTGTTTTTTTTTTCTTTTTTACACTTCCTGTTGCTCTAATCCTCTGAAGAATTCCCAACTCAAATATTTTTCTCTTTTCCAATGGCCCGCTGTACTACCTAATGCCAGTGGGTTGCATTCCATTGGATCCCATATTTGTACATCATCCTTTAAAAAAATAATCCCTATTATCATAGAAAACATCTACTGAGCACTTGCAATGCATTAAACATTACATGAAGTAGGTAATATTTAAGCAGGTGAGGAAGTATTAGTTCCCTATTACTTCAGTTACAAATCACAACATACTTAGGGCCATGGGGGAAAAATGCAAAATTATTTTCTTACAGTTCTGGAAGTTAGAAGTCTTAAAAACAAACAAACAAACAAACAAACAAACAAACAAACAAAGGGGTTGGTAGGGCTGTATTTCTGCTGGAGGTGTCATGGGACAATTTGTTCCCTTGTCTTTTCCAGCTTCTAAAGGCCAGCTACATTCCCTGCCCCTTTGTCCACTTTAAAGTGATTTTTTTCCAGTCTGTTTTCAGTTGTCCCAGCTCCTTCTCCTCCCCTTGATCTTCTGACCTCCTTCTATAATGGCATTTTACTCCCAACAGGAGTACCAGAAACCACACATGCCTCACATATTAATGACCGTGGAAATGAAATGGCCATAGAATATCTGCTTTACTCCTTCAGAAGTCATATGCATATGTTACTTCTCCACAAGCCTTGGTAAGCTTTTTAAACATCTTATTTTCCACTTCTAGACAAAGGATATAGGATTGGGTTATTTGATTTTGATTCTAAAAAAAATCTCATCTGACCAAGCTACTCTCTTGCGTATACAGAAAACAGGTCAATAATTTGCTCACATCCTCAACAGTTGCTGAGTTTTTAGATCACATGTTCTAGATATAGATAAGCATATTTATTATACTATGCTAAAGTTCAAAAAAGGAAAAACAACTGTCATGCCTCAGTTAAGGAAAAACTTCCAGGCTATTTGATGGGCATATTATTTGTTATATTTTTATTTTCAAAAGGAGTTTGGAATAAGATAACTACCAAGAAGTGCATGTTTAAATATACATACTACCAAGTACTTATTAATCCATTTAATAATCTATTTTTAATGGAAAATACATTAATTTTTAGCAGAAGTTCTTATATTGGATCCAAGAGAACCACTCAAAGTAAATTGTACAATATATAGATGTATTACAAAACAATCTTTCTAGCACAAATTTTTCTCATATATAGTATTTCTTTATAAATCTCTTGTTTGCACATAAATAATTTAAGTGTGATCAAGCTACTATGCAATAGTTCTTACCATTCTTATCAAAAGATCAACTGATGATTAACTGAGGGAATATATTTTAAAGGTGTTTTATAAAAACTGTATTCTTAAAAATAACACAGATTGCTATTTTTGAGCAGTTTCTATCTACCGAGTATTGTAATAGATTATGATATTTACAATAACCTTTCAAAGTAATAGTTTCTCCATTTTAAAGAGTCTTAAATTGTAGCTCAAAGAATTTAACATGATTGGTCAGACTATAGAGGTTTTTTTCTTACTGTGTATAGCTTTTTGAGTAACAGTAAAGAATCTAGCATTTACAAGCATGGTTACCATAATGAAAAAGCGACTCAAAAATAAAAAGACTTCATAATATTTAGGGTGTGTTATGCCTGTTTTTTAATGTTTTCGAAGGTCTAGATTTATTCTACATATTCCTAGAAGATATTTACACTTTGAACTTATTTTTTTTTAAGATTTTATTTATGTATTCATGAGAGACACAGAGAGAGAGAGACAGAGACAGAGACAGAGACACAGGCAGAGGGAGAAGCAGGCTCCATGCAGGGAGCCTGACGTGGGACTGGATCCCGGAACCCCCGGGTCACACCCTGGGCTGAAGGCGGCGCTAAACCGCTGAGCCACCCAAGCTGCCCCACACTTTGAACTTATATTCATTGAATGTTTTGCTAGTCAGTCTGCTAGATGCTGAGAAATACTGCAGTAAACCATGAAGATATGTGGCCTTTCATGAACATTTCTACAGCTCTATTGGGGAAGAAATAAAGAGATAGACTTATACATATTTATTAACTTAAAAGTGTTTATAAATAATTTTGATTAATGGAGAAACCATTTCATCAGTTGAAAGTACAAAAATGCGACATTTGTATATAAATAAATAACCCCATTTAAAAAATAAAAGATATTTCAAAGCAGTTACAATAGGTGTTGAAACAACTGTTACCTGAAGTATTCATCCATCAGTTGGATGTCATATATTCAGGGTCAGCAGATACAGCCTAGATTCTGTAGAGTGTCTCAAAACCTTAGGATCATGTGAGTTTTTCTGTAGAATTATTCTTACCTTTCTATGCACATAGTTGCTATAGCCTTATGGACACTAAAAGCAAGATGGTAATTAAACGTAGTAAGTAGTGGAGTTGTATGAATAAGGCTATGAGTGTAATATCAATTATGTCTTTTTGTTTGTAGCCCATAGAATTTATTCTGCAGGTTCTTCTGACTTGTTTAATAAAAGTGTAATCTCTCTCTTAGAACTTATTTGCAAGGATTTCTTTTACGAGGTAATAGTCTGATACTTCGAGATAGCCGATAGCAATGGTGACAAAAATAGCCACCTCCTCCCATACAATAAAAGAACAAGAAGTAAAAATTAAATTCTACCCTAAACCACATTCTCAACATAAGCTGAAGGCAGATATTGCCAAAACTTCAAAATAGCGGTACGTAAAAAGCTAGAAACCCTAAAGCTGCACACAAACTTCGTGCTTCCTTTCCAGTCCCCACCCACCCTGAGAATTTGTGGCAAGCAAAGGCAAAATGAGAAAATCTGAGGGCAAGACAAACAGGGAAATTGATGATTGTGCGTGTTTGCCTAATACTACTGCCAAAAAAGTCTAAATCTCTCCTAAGTCTAAAATTACTAAAAGCCACAACCACCACGACTAAAAGCCACAACCACCACGACCACGACCACGACCACCACGACCACGACCACCACCACCACCACCACCACCACCACCACCACCACCACCACCACAGTATGCCAGAAAATAGCAATGGCTGCAGGGAAGGGATTCCAATGTGCATGTGGTTTACAGAGGCAGGCAGGGTCGAAATGGGCATTCCTGGAAACAGATGCACAACTCTGGAAAAGCAAAAAGTCAAAACAAAACAAAACCAGAGGAAGAAGGAGGAGGAGGAGAAAAGAAGAAAAAAAAATAGGAAAGGAAAGGAAAGGCAAAGAAAAAGAAGAGAAAACAAAACAAAACAAAAAGAAGCACTCTTTGGTAACCAGGCGACAAAGGGAAAAGAAAAAAAAGGCCGTGGTGTGAATGTTTGTGTTCCATAAAATTCATATGCTCAAATGTGATCACCTCTACTGAGATGATACTGAATGGTGGAGTCTTTTGGAGGAAATTAGGTCATGAGCATGAGTGTTCATGAGAGATGGGTGGGGTTCGTGCCCTTATGAAAGAGACCCCAGAGAACACTCTTCCTGCCAAGTGAGGTCAGAAGGAGCAGTTGGCTGTTTGCAACCTGGACGAGAATGCTTACCCGAACCTCACCCTGCTGGTATACAGTCTCGTACTTTCAGCCTCCAGAGCTGTGAGAAACAAATACTTGTTGTTTAAGCCACGTGCTGGCCAGGTGAAGTCTTTGTAATTGCCTACAGTCGGGCCTAAAAGATCACACCTAGGACTTGGCCAGGAGCCAGACTCCTCATATATATAAAGACTGTGTTATTAAGCAAAAATCTAGAAGAGGTGCAAAGAGACATAGATATAAACATAATAACAGTCATCTATCAGGCAAAAAAAAAGTATGACTGCATATTCTGTTGGCAAAGTAGGAGAGAAAAAGACATGCTCCATGTTGTTGGTTGAAATGCAAACTGGTACAATCTTTCAAGAGAGGAAATTGACAATATGTAACAAAATTACAATGTACTTGCCTTTTGACCAAGTAATCCCGCTGCCAAGAAACTACTGGAAAATATACCTGCAACCATAGATATGCACCAGGTTATTCACTGCAGCATTTTTTGTAATTGATACATATTAGACACGTGGTGCCCAAACTTAGAAGAATAGTTGGAAACGCTTGGTAGATCCAAATAAAAAATACTATCTGGCTGTAAAAAGACTGAGGAAATCTCTATAAACTGATTTGGAATCATTTCCAGAATCTGCAAAAAGCAAAATGCAAAAGAATATAGATGTATGTTATCTTTCTTACAGGAAAGGGGATCTAAGGGGAAAATACACCCATAGCTGTGTAACTTAATCTGTGAGGGCTGCAATAACAAAATACTGCAGACTGGATGGCTTATAAATAACATAAATTCCCCCCAGTTCTGGAGACCAGAAGTCCAAGATCAGGAGACCTAATCATGGTTGGGTGAGGTGCTCTTTCAGGTTGCAGATTTCAAGTAAGTGGAGGGGGCTAGGGAGCTCTGTAGGATCTCTTTCCTAAGTGCCCTAATCCCATTCATAATGGTTCCACTTTCATGACCTAATTACTCTCAAAAACTCTACCTCCTAGGCATGCCTGGGTGGCTCAGTGGGACTTGCTTCTCCCTCTTACTCTAAGCCTCCCTACTGCTTGTGGGCTCTCTCTTCTCTCTCTCAAATAAATAAATAAAAACTTAAAAAAAATAACCCTACCTCCTAATACTATTATTTTGAGTATTGGGATTTCAACATATGAACATATGAATTTGGGTTAACAGAAACATTCAGGCCATTCAGACACCACACACACACATACATGCACATTTGTGCAAAAAAAAATTAGGATGAAAGTAAAGAGATTGATTACTTACAAGGGCTGGATGGGAAAAGTGTGGAAAGAAAGAAAAATTGAGTAATAGGCATGAAGAGGAAGGGACATTACAATGAGCATACTTCGTATAGCTTTTACTCTTAAAATTATATTCATGTTCACATGCCCCATAATAAATATTTAAAATGGATGTGGTGGGAACCCAGACTGGAATACATGCAATAAAAACAAAACAAAACAAAAAACCCCCCAAACCCCCAAAGCTAACTATATTAGCAATGAAAAATATAACCACACTAAAGGAGGTAGGCAATGTTTAAGGTTAAAAATTGAGCTAAATCTTTGACCCCGAGGGTTTATAGGTTCATCAAATTAAACTTTTCAGACACCCACATTAAACAAAAGCAGTGATTATGTCTCTAATTTTCAAAATAGCATTGGGCCACATTTCCTGCATAGTCTAAGTTCAAAAAATGGGTGAATGAATGATGAATTTTAAATGTAAATAGTTATTCAGTTTTCATTTAGCTGTGATTTTCAACTGGTTTTGAATTCACCCCATTGGGGATATTTGACATGGCCTCAAACAGCAGTTTTCATTGTCAAAGCTGTAGAGAGGCAAGTTGCTACTGCCATCTGGTGGGTAGCTCTTGGCATCTAGTGGGAGAGGTCAGACTACAGCTCAGCGTTACAGAAGACACAAAATATTCCCTGTGTACAAAAAAATGATCTAGCCTGGAATGTCAAAACTGCCAAAACTTTTCAGAAACTCTAGTTTAGACTAATGGAGTTGTGATAGCTAGTAATAGGTTAATGAAGATCTGTACTTTCCAATATGTTAATGAAACAAAATCAGTATTCAAGATCCCCCATATGAATTAATATGAGCAGATGACAGTGTTATCCAGAAAGTATTTATATAAAATTTAGAGAGCAATGATAATTTCACTGATTTTGAATAAAGTGGAAAAACAATCCCCTTTCTGTTGTTTCAGTGTTGTGGGAAAATCACAGATATTAATTCAGGTTTGCCCAACATCTGATCAGAGAACTATATGTTCTCTTTGGGAAGTGAAAATATCTTTTAAAAAACTCATCAAACACTCTAATTACTCTATTCTTTGTTCTGCACAAAAATTAGCCACAGATTCCTGCACAAAACAAGGATGCAGATGTTGCTTCTACACTCAGCTGGATGATTTCATTAAAACCAAACTGTAAACTCAAATATATGTTTCAATTTCTTCTCCCCCTTATGGCTGTAGCATTTTAAGACCTAGTTTATCAACTTTGTATATAATACAGACTAAGAACTGTGCTTGAGATAACACTTTTGAGATATCAAAATCGCTTCAACAAAAACATAATTTTCATGTTTTTTTTAAAATTGATTTTTCCACATCTTATACTATTCAGTGTATTTCTCAAATGGAATTTCTGCAAGTTCTGAGGACATTTTTGAATTCAGAGAGTTCATCATGCCACCACTTGAAAAATCTCTCTCTATACCAAGAATGTTCAATTACTTTCCTAGCAGAAATATTTACCACTCATCAACCACTTGATCATGTTAGTCAATCAAATGTATTAGTATATCACAGAATCTTTCACACTTAATAGTTCAGAAATAGTCTCGTTGCATGTGATCTAGTACATTATATTACTGTGTCCTTTTATAAGTGATATAAAAGTAGTTTTTTTGTTATTCATTTTTAAATACAAAAATATATGAAATAATTTATATATTTTCTCAGAATTCTCAAGTAGCATAGGCACAAGTGAATTAATCTAATTCTAAATAGGATTTTTAAAAACATTGAAAAGAATCATAATTTTAACAGGAGGCTAATAATCATAAAAACAGCAATAGATTTCTTTCCTTTTTAAAGCTAAATAATATTCCATCTTCTGTATACACCACATTTTCTTCATGCCCTGTTCCAGAGATGGACATTTATGTTGTTTCTCTATATTAGCTATTGTGAATAACTCTGCAATAAACATGAAATTGCAAATATTTCTTCACAGTTCCTTTTTTTATATATATATATATATCCAGAAGGGGATTGCTGGAGCAAATGGTATGTCTCTCTTCAATTTTTTTGCAGAGCCTTCATACTTTTTTCCATATGGCTGCACCATTTTACTTTCCCAAAATGTATCTTCAAGTTCTTTGCCCTTTTATTAATTGGATTATTTGTTTTTTGTGGTTTTGCTCTATTTTTTTTTTATTTGCTACTGAGTTAATGGAGGTCCTTATATATTTTGGCTATTAACTCCTTATCAGATATATGGTTTATAAATCTTTTCTCACAGTCTATAGTTGCCTTTTCACTTTGCTAATTATTTCCTTTGCTTTGCAGGAGATTTTTAATTTGATGTAGTCTCACTTGTGTATTTTTGCTTTAGTTATCTGTGCTTTTAAGGCCATATCTAAGAAATCATTGCCAAAACCAAGGTATGGAGCATTTCCCTTATGTCTTGTTTTTCTGCTAAGAATTTTACAGTTTTGAGTCTTGTTCTATTTGAAGTCTTTAATCCATTTTGAGTTGATTTTTGTATAATAATATACAATAAGAGGCCAATTTTATTTGTTTTTAATGTGAATATCCATTTTACATAGTTATTAAGATTTAAAAGAGAAAATCCTGTGAGAACATGAATGAACCTAGAGGAAATTATGCTAAATGCAATAAACTAGTCACAGAAGGACTATTACTGTATGATACCATTTTTATCAGGCATATAAAATAATACACAGAATCAGTGAATTAGAATAGTGATTGCCAGGGGCTGTGAAGGGGAGGCAAAGGGAGTTGTTATTTATCAGGTATAAAGTTTCAGTTAGGGATCCCTGGGTGGCGCAGCGGTTTAGCGCCTGCCTTTGGCCCAGGGTACGATCCTGGAGACCCGGGATCGAATCCCACGTCGGGCTCCCGGTGCATGGAGCCTGCTTCTCCCTCTGCCTATGTCTCTGCCTCTCTCTCATTCTCTCTCTCTCTCTCTCTCTCTCTATCATAAATAAACAAGCCTTTAAAAAAATAAAGTTTCAGTTATTCATGATGATTAAGTTCTAGATCTCTGTTGTATGACATTGTGCCTATAGTTAACAACATGGTGCTATATATATAAAATTTTGTTAAAGGGGTAGATCACGTGATAAGTGTTCTTACCAAAATCCCCAAGAAGCTACTATTTACTGTCCATCTGCTGTGACGCAGTGCACAGAACTTTAAATATTGCTATTATCTCATTAATAGTGGTAATAGTTGTACAAAGAAGGTTTGAGTTCCGTTTTAACTCTGGGAAAATTAAGAGCTTAAGATGATTGGAAATTTTCCTAAAGTTATAGATCATTTAAAAGGCAATAATAAGATTATGAACACAGGTCAGTAAAATTTTGAATGCATATGATCGCCAACAGACTACCTTCCGATTTGCATTCTCTGCCTTTAAACCGTCCAACAAGGATTAAAGGAAAGTGGAATAGTGAAAGGGAATATAAGGGAAGGGAGAAGAAATGTGTGGGAAATATCAGAAAGGGAGACAGAACGTAAAGACTCCTAACTCTGGGAAACGAACTAGGGGTGGTGGAAGGGGAGAAGGGCGGGGGGTGGGAGTGAATGGGTGACGGGCACGGGGGGTTATTCTGTATGTTGGTAAATTGAACACCAATAAAAAATAAAATAAATAAATAAATAAATAAATAAATAAATAAATAAATAAGGTAGCTAGCTAATTAATAATAATAAAAAAAAGAAAGTGGATTGCCTGGAGGTTTGTACTTGTGAACAATCTAAGCTAGGACAGTTCAGGAAACCACATTATTTCATTTCAAGATCAGTTTTACTCAAAATATAATTGTTCTTTTTCTAAAGGCTATATATGAAACGGGAACTCTGAAATCATACTCTAGCTTCAGATCTCTACTCTGTCACTTACTATCTTTGTGATAACCAGAAAGTTTCTTAACTTTTGTTCTTCAAATATCCTTCATTACCATGTTTGTAAAAGTATTGTAGCTATGAAATAAGATATGTGTAAAATGCCTAACATAACATCTTAAACTTATAATGTATATGCCAATTATATCTCAGTGAACCTGGGAAAAAGTAGAAGGCACAACCTCACTTTCTTCATCACATTATTCTACAGAATGCATAGTAATTTCATAATCTGTACTATTTTTCCATGTATCTATGTGCTTGTTATTGACTGTTTACAATATAAAATTAAAAAAAAAACCTCTCAAGGCAATAGGAATCTAACCTATAAGATCTATGCAGTTAATGGTGGCTGCTGTTGTCACTGCTGTTTTATTGTTGATCTTATTATTGCAGGATAGCATATGGGACCTAGATGAGACCATAAAGGACGTATGCTTTCACCTAACATGCCTCATATACATCATTAAATATGATGCCAGAGATACCTATTTAGTGGCATTTGTGTCTTTAGTTCTCATCTTGGCATTCTTCTTGGAAAATCTTGTTTTTCATTTCTAATATACTCCATAGGTTATGAAGTCTAAAGCTATTAGAAGGATTATACTTTTCTAAGAACTTGATTTGCCCTTTGTTTAACAAGGTGAGCAAGAAAAATATCAGAAAATATCAAGTGGAATAAATTTTTGGAATAAACATTTGATCCTGCTTTCATAAGATCACAATTCTGTCTATGATAAAGTTTTCAAGATTGTCTGGAATGTCAGAATTGTGTGCACACAAACTAAGTTACTTTAATGCACCTTTTACTGTCTATTCTTTTGGAGAGTAAAGAATATTTTTCTCACAATAATTTTTAAGTTTTAAATGTAATTTTAAATTAATTTATTGCTATTTTTAAAACATTTTAACCTTGGGTATGGCCATCAGAAATCTGTTATTTACTAAATCAGGGAAAATAAAACTGACATTTTAATTTCATTAATTTTTATAATTAATTTAAAAAGAAGTAAAATTATAAAGTAAAGTATAAATAAAGCTCTATATTTATAACTAACATATATCTGCTGTGCATATCCATAACTATTATTTAGAATTCATACACAAAGGGAAATTTTATATCAAAATATATTCTCAGTTTTACTAACTTGAACAACTTATCATAGAAGCTGTTAATGTTATTTGCCTCACCTTTTTGGCAATTTGTGTAATTGCTAACCTTTAAATAACAATAATAAAAATGTAATAGCACAAAACATATTCAGTATATACAAAAATTTACACACCATGCTTGTCTAATTAAACTTAAAACTGAATTAATAACATTTACCCAAAATGTACATATTAATTTCTTTATTCAGCATTTTTAGAATTCATGATCTGTCTCAGCAAATAATAGCACACCTGAGCCCCAGTTATATTAGCCAATTGCTCTTCAGTGTCAATCCATAAACCAAGCTATGTTGTTTTTCATATATCTCTGCTATCTAGAATAAAAAAATATGCTGTCATATATTGAATTTCTTCTATTTTGGTAATGCTTTTCATAATATATCTATATAAAAATTTTCATAGGTGCACAGTAATTCAGAGTAGTCCAAGAGAATAACCTAATATTTTAAAAATATAATGTATGTCTTAGAAAAGGGAGGAAGCTCAAAAAATTCTTGGGCTATGGGTACCTTGCTGGCTCAGTCAGTGGAGCCTATGACTCTTGATCTCAAGGTTGTGAGCTTGAGCCCCATGTTAGGTATAAAGATTACCCAAAAATAATTTTTAAAAATCTTTACAAATAAATCCTTAGATTAAGCCCAGTGCTTTCAAGGAGGTAAAGTATTAATAATAATGAAATAAACATTTATAGAGTGCTTACTATCCCTCAGACACAGTCTTGGCATCATACATTTATTATCTCTCTTAATCCTCATAACCACTCTACGAGGAAACACTTTGTCTCATTTTCCAAGAGACTTGAGACACCAAAAAGAGAAATAACTTGATCAAAATCACACAGCTAATAAATGTTTGTTTATTTATTTATTTATTTATTTATTTTTTTAAAGAAGATTTTATTTGTTTATTCATGAGAGACAGAGAGAGAGAGAGGCAGAGACACAGGCAGAAGGAGAAGCAGGCTCCATGCAGGGAGCCTGACATGGGACTCCATCCCGGGTCTGCAGGATCACGCCCTGGGCGGAAGGCGGCGCTAAACCGCTGAGCCACCCGGGCTACCCTAATAAATGTTTAAACCAGAACTTCAACCCAGATTCTTCCCAAGTTTTGTTATACTTCCTCATGAGTCATGTGCTTTTAGAGTCTACTGCAGTTTACTAAACCTTTTCATGTGCTTTAACTTATTTAAAAATATAATTTTATTATTACTTGAAATAAATATTGTGCATATTCATTTGAGTTAACTATGAATGAGGAGTTCAATACATTGACTAAGAGAAACAGCAAGTAATGGAAAGAGTGGAGACATGTATTGAATAGCTTGGTTCCCAGGCCTGTTGACTGGATATTTGTGTTTGCACAAAATTCATCTTTTGGAATTCTAAGTCCAAGATGATAGATTTAGGAGGTGAGGTTTTTGACAGATGATTAGGTTATAAGGACAGTACCCATGAAAAAAAGGCCTCAGAAAGATCCCTTACCCCTTCCACCATTTGAAGACATAATGAGAAGGCACCATCTATGAACCAGAATGCAGACCCTTAACCAAACACTAAATCTGCATGTACCATGATCTTGGACTTTCCAGCCTTCAGAGCGGTGAAAAATAAATTTGTGCTAACTCACAGCTAACATCATCCTTAATGGGGAAAAACTGAGAGGGATGGATGTTCACTCTTACCATGGATATTCAATGTAGTACTGGGAGTACTAGTCACAACAATTAGACAACAAAAGAAATAAAAGGCATCCAAATTAGTAAGGAAGAAGTAAAACTTTCACTATTTGCAGATGACATACTATAATAGAAAACCCTAAAGACTCCACAAAAAAAAAAACCCTGCTAGAATTGCTAAACAAATTCAGTAAAGTTGCAGAGTACAAAATCAATGTATAGAAACCTGCTGCATTTGTATACACCAATAATAAAGCAGCAGGAAGAAAAATTAAGAAAACAATCTCATGTACAACTGCACCAAAAATAATAAGATACCTAGGAATATTCCTAACCAAAGAGGTGAAAGACCTGTACTCTTAAAACTAAAAACCACTGATGAAAGAAATTGAAGACCACACAAAGAAATGGAAAGACATTCCATTCTCATGGATTAGAAGAACAAATATTGTTAAAATGTCTATGTGACCCAAAGTATTTAATGCAATCCCTATCAAAATACCAAGATCATTTTGCACAGAGTGAGGACAAACAATCCTATAACGAGTGGAACCACAAAAGACCCTGAATAGCCAAAGTGATCTAAAAATTCATAGCTAGGAGCATCACAATTCTATACTTCAAAGTTGTATTACAAAGCTATAATAATCAAGACAGTATGATACTGGCACAAAAATAGACACATGGATCAATAGAACAGAAGAGAAAACACATAACTAAACCCACACCTATATGGTCAATTAATCTTTGACAAAGCAGGAAGGAATATGCAATGGGAAAAGGACAACCTCTTCAACAAGTGATGTTGTGAAAACTGGACAGCAACAAGTGAAACTGGACCACTTTCTCACACCATTTACAAAAAAAAAAAAATGAATTCAAAATGGATCAAAGACCTAAATGTGAGACCTGAAGCCATGAAAATTGAAGAGAACACATGCAGAAAATTCTCTGACATCGTCAATAGCAACATTTTTCTAGATAGGTTTCCTGAGGCAAGGGAAACAAAAGGAGAAATAAACTATAGGGACTACATCAAAATAAAAAACTTCTGCCCAGCGAAGGAAATAATCAATAAAACTAAAAGCCAATCTATGGAATAGGAGGAGATATCGTCAAATGACATATCCAATAGTAGGTTAGTATCTGATTTACATAAAGAGCTGATACATCTCAATACCCCCCCCAAAAAAACAATTAAAAAATGGGCAGAAGAAATGTAGATATTTCTCCAAAGAAGACATCCAGATGGTCAACAGACACATTAGCTATCATTAGGAAAATATGAATCAAAACTGCAATGAGCTATCACCTCACACTTGTCAGAATAGATAAAATCAAAAACAGAAGAAATAACTGTTGGCAAGGATGTGGAGAAAAAGGAACACTTGCGCACTGTTGGTGGGAATGCAAATTGGTGCAGCCACCCTGAAGAACAGTATGGAATTTCCTCAGAAAGTTAAAAATAGAACTACCCAATAGATCCGGCAATCACAGTACTGGATATTTACCCAAAGAATTCAAAAACACTAGTCCAAAGAGATACATATGCTGCAATGTTTGTAGTAGCATTATTTACAATAGCCAAGGTATGGAAAGAGTTCAGGTGTCCATGGATTGATGGATGGATAAAGAAGATATGGTATACATGTCCAACAGAATTTTATTCAGCCATAATAATGAATGAAATCCTGTCATTTTCAAAGACATGGATGGAGCTAAAGGGTACAATGCTAAGCGAAGTAAATCAGAGAAAAACAAATACCATATGATTTCACTCATATGCGGAATTAAAGAAACAAAACAAATGAGCAGAGGGAAAAAAGAGAGAAAAAAAGCCAAGAAACAGACTCTTAACTATAGAGAACACACTGTTGGTTCCCAGAGGGAAGGTGGGTGGGGAAATGGGGGAAATAGATGATAGGGTTTAAGGAGGGCACTTGTGATGAGCCCTGGACGATGCATGGAAGTGTTGAGTCACTGTATTATACACCTGAAACTAATATAACACGTATGTTAACTAACTGGGATTAAAATAACAACTATAAATTAATTATTTTTTGTTGTTCAAAATACAGTATCGCATTGTATTTTGTCATAAAAGTTCAGATAAAGATGTTGGACTGTGAAGGAATAAAAATAGAGGGCATAAACTTAAAATAATCAGGTTTAAAACTTTTCATTGAAATAGAAGATCAGGGCAGCCCGGGTGGCTCAGCTGTTTAGCGTCGCCTTCAGCCCAGGGCGTGATCTTGGGGTCCCGGGATCGAGTCCGATGTCGGGCTCCCTGCATGGAGCCTGCTTCTCCCTCCTCCTGTGTCTCTGCTTCTCATTCTCTCTCTCTCTCTCCCTCCCTCTCTCTCTCTCTATGTGTCTCTCATGAATAAATAAAATCTTAAAAAAAAAAGAAATAGATCATATTATATTTTAAAATAAATCACGTTTTAGCTTACAAATCATCGTATTTACGAGCATGCCATAGCTTCTACTTATTTCTTAAGATTTTATTTATTCATGAGAGACACAGGCAGAGACAGAAGCAGGCTCCATGCAGGGAGCCCGACGTGGGACTCAATTCCGGGTCCCCAGGATCACGCCCTGGGCTGAAAGCGGCGCTAAACCGCTGAGCCACCCGGGCTGCCCAGCCTTTAAGAGTGTCCCTTTCTATAGAAGCGCATAAAGTTGTAAAGTAAAATGTTAAGACCAAAAGATTAGCTAGTAAAGATTCAGCATTTTGACTCTTGTTAATCTACTGAAAATTATATTTCATCCTTTTAAGATTTTGCATAAAATTTTCCATTGAGTCAAACTCAACTAAGTAAAAAAGAAGTGTTTTTATTTTCTTTTAAATCTTTTATGAATTAAAGATATAATGTCTTCTGTTGCATTACTGATGTAAATACTATCACTAACAGCTTGGTCTCTGTTTTTTAAAAATGTATTGTTTATTTGAGAGAGAGAGAATTGGGGAGAGAGACAGAGGGAGGGAATCTTAAAATGCACTCCGTGCTGGGTGTGGAGCTAGATGTGGGGCTCCGTCTCAGGACCCTGAGATCATGACCTGAGCTGAAACCAGGAGCCAGATGCTCAACTGACTGAGCCACCCACAAGCCCCCAGCAAGGTCTATTAAACTCTAGACAAGATGAGAGATTCACATGAAGCTGTATGAGTAAATATACTAGTTTAATGGGACAGAAATTTTACATTGAATTCACAGTTCTCTTTTTTAAAGCTTTCTCTGCGGGGGGAAAACCGCATGATTTATATTTGGCCTTGTGTCTTGTGTTGTTCTCATAGTTATCTGATTCTTCAACAATTCTCTCTTTTAGAGCATTTTCTAAAAGGTCTGTTCAAACTAATCAATATAATTGTATTCAGAAATTCTAATTTGGTTAAGTGAAGTTTGGAATATTTATTTTTAAAAAATCAATTCATTTGTTTTATAATATTCCTCCTTTTAGCATCTTTAACTTAATTTGCATTTTAATCTATGTGCACAGTCTGAATGGCATAAAAAATGCCTGATTTTATTCTGCTATATTTGTAACCACATCCCCCAAAATATCTTAGTTTTGTAAAATCTGTGACTAGGAGCTTCTGAAAAACATAGAGGTTAAACTTCTGATTAAGGTGCAAGATTGAGGCAACTCCTTTCTTTGATACACAAAGAGAACATTGGAAACAGTTAACTTTATTCACATAAAAAGTGGAATATCAACCTGCACCTGAAACTGCATGAATTGTTTCACACAAAGGAGCTAAGGATAGTGCTGATACGGCCGACCTGCTTGGCTCTGTGTCTTGGGAGAAACAGAGGTGCTCAGAAGTTCAGCTCCCGAGGGAGAAGATAGACACAAATTGTGTTCTTTGTAGGGTGGAAGACTAAAGTCAGGCTGAAAGGAAAATACGTTTCCTCAAAAGAAAGTCTAGGAAGGAAGGGTACAGCTCATGAAAGGAATTAGAAGAAAAACAGTGACTAGTCATTCTGGGGGTCCTGGCCTCCAAGAGGGCATGACATCAGAAGAAAAGGTATCCATACAAATATGCAACCACAACTAAACACGTAATGTGTCTGGTTGCTATTTCAAAATGCCCAAATACACGGAGATGCAGAAGGCCCAAATCATTTATGCAAAATGCACATCTGTGCTGCAGCCCGTCCAAAAGCATTAGAGACAACATAACCCACTTGAGAAGTTAGGAATGACTACGGTGGGGGTGAGGAACCTTGGGGGAATGTCCCTCAAAATAGCTGGCAAGCTAGACTCCCAAATGACACAAAGAAACAATGAAAGCAGTTTAATCTAAATGGATTTAAATCATTGAAGAGTCTGATAAAAATACCTTAAACAAATGTGTTTAGATGCTTACACAATAAATAGATATTATGCATAAAAATGAAAAAGACAATGAGAGATATTATGACACCTTTATGCTTAGAGACTTGGTGACTTGAGTGAAAGAGACTAGTCTTTAAAGGCACAAAGTACCAATGCTAAGAGGAAATAGATGGAATCAAGCACATGACCATGCAAAACCATATGTAAGCAAGTACTTACAGTGACTTTTTTTGTAATCTCCAAGACCTAGGACAACGTTTGTCCTTCACCTAGTTAAGGGATTAACTAACTGTCACATATTTATACAATAAAATACTATCTTGCCCACCGATATATAGGTAGCAAAATGGATGAATCTCAAGTGTGCTATGCCAAGTGATAAAGTCAAACTCAAAGACTGCCTCCTATATGATGAAACTTACATGACAATTCTAGAAAAGCAAAATTAAAAGACAGAAAATACATGAGTGGGTGTCAGGAGATGGTTGTGGTGTCAATAGATTGACTGCAGGGATACCTGGGTGGCGCAGCGGTTTGGCGCCTGCCTTTGGCCCAGGGCGCGATCCTGGAGATCCGGGATCGAATCCCACATCAGGCTCCCGGTGCATGGAGCCTGCTTCTCCCTCTGCCTCTCTCTTTCTCTCTCTCTCTCTCTCTGACTATCATAAATGAATAAAAAATAAAAAAAAACCCAAAAAACAATAGATTGACTGCAAAAGGGGACAGGTACATTTTTGGGGTAATGTGAGTAGTCTATATCTTGATTGCAATGGCGTTTACACAATTGCCTTATTGTTCTGGCTGGAACTTCTGGATTGCAGTGGTGAAAGCAATCATTCTTATTTTGTTTCTGATCTTAAAAAGAAAGCTTTCAATCTTTCACCATTCAGTTACGAGGTTAACTATGGGTTTTGATAAGTGTGCTTCATTGCTTTAAGCAAATTGTCTTCTATTTCTAGTTTATTTTTATCATAAAAGAGTGCTGAATATTGTCAAATGCTCTTACATCTATTGAAACAATCCTATGGGATTTTTCTTTGTTTCATTATGTTAATGTGATGGATAACATTGATTTCTTATATCAAACCAACCTTGCACGTCTGAAATAAATGCCACCTGCATAGCATGTATTATCATTTCCATTTGCTGTCTGATTCAATTTGCTAGTGTTCTGTTGAGTATTTCCGCACTATGTTCATAAAATATATTAGTCTGTAGTTTTTGTTTCCTGTGCTATTTTTGGCTTTGTTGTCAGTGCAATGTTTGAGATTAAGGTAATGTTGCTTCATTGATTCTGTGAGAAAGTGTGTCTTCTATTTTTTGGAAGAGTTTGAATAGGATTGATTTCAATTCTTTTAATGTTTGGTAGAATTTACTGGTGAAGCCATCTGATCCTGGGCTTTCTTGGTTTTGGGGTTTTTGTTTGGTTTTGTTTTCATTCAACAGTTTGGTTATAATATTTTTTGGAATGGGTCTCCTTGAATATATTCTGCTTGTTCATTGTGATTCTTAGATATATAGATTCATATCTTCATCAAGTTTAGGAAATTTTCAGTCATTATTTCTACCAATTTTTTTTTCTGTGCATTCCTCAATCTCCCCTCCTTCTGGGACTTGCATTCTCTGTATTTTTGTATTGTTGATGGTGTCTTTTAGGTTTCTTATGTTCTGTTCATTTTTCTTCCTTCTTTTTTCCTCTTCAGTTTTCAGACTGGTTGATTTCAAATGCACTATCTTGCATTTCCCTGATGTTTTTCTTCTGCCTGCTAAAATCTGCCATTGAATTTCTATAATGAAATTTTCACTTCAGTATTTGAGTAAAAGAAGATAGACACAAATGAGTATATACTTCATGATTCTTTTTAACTAAAGCTTTAAGATGGGGAAAACTAATGACAAGAGGTCTCCTGAGATAATAAAACACAAGATTTTCTTTTCTTTAAAATAAAATTCAGGAAGGTGGTAATTTTTATGGGGCACGAATGAGGTTATTATGAGAAAGCTATAAAAGATAGGGTGCGGCATTCTGAAGTGCTGTATTAAATATTTCTTGGCTTTGTTGGTAATTTGTATGGCCGTTTGCTGTATATTAAGAAATTAGGTTGCTCATTTCTATTTCATGGGTCTTTTAACATACATGTTAAACTTCAAAACTCAAAACTATATAAGAAATGTTATCAGTGAAAAATGTGGATGATTTCTTTCATATACATAGTTGAAGGACAAACAAATATATTAGCTCAAATGTGAAAAGTGGAAAAATGTTACTCAGCATGAATAAGGAAAGTGAAAGTAAATGAGGTGCTTGACTCCTTTCAAAATGTGTTAAACAAATTCGTATTTAGCTTAAGAAATCACTGTCCTTTCAGTATCGCTGAGCTGATTTTTAAAGACAGATGAGCTATGAACAGCTGGTCCATTTTCCTTTTTATAGATTTTTCACTAGAAAGATCTTCATTTCCATTACATCAGTTAATAGACTACCATATCAGACACTGATGCTCACTTTCCTCTCTTGATAACATTTCTATGATTTACATTTCCTTTTATTGAAGTTTATTATTCATGAACTGTGGTTTCTTCCAAAGCTGATTCTCATCAAACATGACCTTTCATGTTTTTCTGTTGTAATGTAATGCAACTTACTTGGTAGATGATTAAAGTTCATGTCAATCACAAATCTACTCACCATATCTATTTTATGCAGTCATCAATGAGGAGACTTACATATTTCATTTTAACTATAAAATAATCTGTCTCATGTATTCAAGGAAAGATGTCAGTCTCTTTTTTTGCAATGTCTTTCTTTTTTCAGTTTTTTAAAGTTAAGACTATGGATAATGACCATCTACAATTCTAGATCTGTGTGGTTTTGAGCCAATTGTGCCACAAGTGGGAAGACTATATGGAGCCCTATGTCTATCAGGTCTGGCATAAGTTCCCCAGACACATATCTTAGTAGCAATCATGACTGTTTTTCTTTAACTTTGGGGATGATCCATGACCTGTAGCACTTGTTGGGAATGGACCATTCAAGTTTCAATCGTTCATACTCCTATCAGTCTTGAAGCTTCTTTACAGTGTGACAAGTCCCTCTGCCTAGCCCCATTCAGAAACTGATCACTCTGACTCATGTCCCCTGACTAGGATCATGGAGTCTGCCGAGCTCCTGTCAATACCACCCCCATTTAAAAAGGCTGAGTCATATTGTCCCTATATCCCATTTATTTCTGAAAAATTCTTTTTATATCTAGTCTCTCAGGAATGACCACCTTTTATTTAACTCTAAACAATCATCGGCCACTCACATGTCCCACCATTCTGTTCTATCTCTGATGTTGTACCATTTACTGCTGATAATTGCCAGTTACGCCTATGCTTACCAATTTTTTTGGACACTGGCTCAATCTGTGCAATTCTTCTACCTAAGAATATTAACTAAAATCCAGATAGCTTTTCTCATCTCTCATTCTGCCCTAGTGAGTACATTTCTGAACTAGTTTGTGTTACTTCAATTAAATGGAAGCCCAATACAATAAGGTCCTCCAAAATGTCACATAACTACAGCAAATGTTGAAAATTGAAGAAAATAATTTAAAAATAGACATGAGAGAACATTCTGGGACAACTATAAATTTAGCTGTATGGGTCCATGTAGCCAAAGATATAAAATTGATTGGTTTGTATACATAATTTCTCTATAAAATCTCTTATGGCCCAATTGGCTAACCGTTCCAGATAAGCCAATATTGAGTATGGATTTTTCACATCTGTACAAAATTGTTTTTGGAAAAAAACCCACTTATTTCTTTTGTTTGATGCAAACTTTTTCTTAAGTTGTCTTTTCAATTTTTTTTAACTAATTAAGTCCTAATATTAAAAAGTAAGATTAAAAAATCTATTAAATCTAAGTGATATTAAAATTCAAAATGAAGCAATACTGTATTGTATAATCCATATAATTATAGTCGACATTCTCATAGATGAAATATAAGAAATTCAATGGATAGATTCCCATAATAGGTGTATGACTTGCTGCACACGCGCATATTTACTAATTGGATTATATACCTTAATCTTGTCTATAAACTAGAATTGATGTCTGCAATTTAAACATCACCATTAAATGAAAACAATCTGTAATAGAATTTATCAGGTGAAGAAAAATAGAAGTGAAAAGACAAGCTTCTAGTCCACAGTACAAAGCTTAAGTATAAGGATAAATTTCAATGGTTAGGCTCATGGAGCTACACCTATCATAGCAGATATCAGGTTAGGATAGCCAAGGAATTCCAAATTCAAATGTACACTGAAATAGTTTCTGCACTTTTAGGATCATCTTAACTTGTCAAGCAATGACTGTGTGCCAGCAACATGTTGTAAACTTGCAAACATAAGTAAGCAAGTAAGTATTTATGTAAATAAATAATAGGTAAGACTTTCTATTAACATATGAAACGGTTGCTGAATTGTTTATGAAGAAAACGGAGGCCAACCATAAGATTCTTCTCATAGTCCTCATTCTGTTTGGTGTTATTTTGACATTGCCTTTACAATATGCATAGAAATTAGTGTTACATTGTCTTTAAAGTTCTTATATACAAGTTATTCATGGAGACAGTTTTAAAGTGGCAGATTATAGATTCGTGCTTGAAATCACATAGTGGAAATTTTCCAAGAAAAATCTCAACAGGAGATTGAATCTAGGGAGTGGCTAGATGTGATGGAAGCCTGAAAACTATCTATAAAGCCAAAGGACAAATAGTTGATGAATGAGGGTACATTTTACCCAAACAGTAAGAATTAAACACCAAAGACCATGTGCTAATTGAATAATGTGCAGAATTACATGGAAACTATTTATTTATTTATTTATTTATTTATTTATTTATTTATTTATTTATGAGAAGGGGGAATGACAGAGGGAGAAGAAGAGAGAATCTCAAGCATGAGGCTTGATCTCATGACCCTGAGATCAGCACCTGAGCCAAAACTGAGAGTCCAACATAGCCAACAGCATCACCATGGTGCCCCTACATGGAAACAATTTAAATGTCTTGAAAGCCTGGACTTTTCCATCACTTATGACAATAAATACTCACCCTCTTACATATGCTCATTAAATGGTGGTAAAATTTGCTGGGATCAAATCTGTCATGCAACCAGTTCTGTCTGTGAGTTATTTTCCCTTGCTATGCTTTTCTTCTGAACATTTTCACATAGTCTTGTCTTTACCATAAAATTTAAGGGGTTACAATCAAATGATTATTTCTGCCCTAAAATAACAAAACCCTGATTCCTTTGTTTGGTTTTCTACCCATTCAGTCTCAATTTCTTGGAGTCACTTAGTTTTACCTCTTTTTCACGCTCTCTACTGGAATAGTTCTTAGCACCTTTTATTTTTCCTGCCCATCTCTCTTAATAACTTTCTCTTCCATTTCTACTACTCTACTTGTTCAGCTGTATATTGATCAATTCCTGGTTCTACCACAAAAACCTCCAACCTGCTGACACATACTCTAAGCTCTGCACTCTCCAATTCAGACTCCCCTTTCTGGTGTCTTTTCCTCCACTAGAAAATCCTGTTTTAACTTCCCACCTATGTTCATCTAGCAACATTCTAGGATCCTTCATGTACCAGGCAAATATCAACAAGAGTTCAATTAAGAACTATCACTCTAGTTGCAGAAAGAAAAACTGGAAAAGGGGGGAAAGGATAGGACATGGAAGGAGATGAAAATTGAAATATCTGAGGCCAGAAATGATAGAGGCCAGAAGTAAGCAGTTGGTATGGATTTGACAGGTGTTTCGAAGTATAGTTGACAAACATTATTGTCTACATATATGTAGGGATTGAGGAAAGTTAAGTGTAGGGCAGCATTCAAACTTCAAGAATTGGCTTTTGTTCTGTTCTTTCTTTACTAATCAAATTCCTCACAGCCTCTGCTTTCATACTGCCTCACCAAAAAAGTTTCTACAAGCTTGGTTACTTTGTTTTATGTGTTTGTTTTATTTCTTTTTCTTTGGAATCAGTTTCTGGTGGCAGGCCTTCTTGGAATATAGGTATTATTCAAAGCCATAAGTGAAAGAAATTTGGAAATCTACTCTCCAATTTCACCCCATCCCTTAAAAAAATCAAGCAGAAGGTGGAGGGCCTTAGAAGAAAGAACGAATGGAGTGTTGGGCGACCTGAGTGGCTCAGCAGTTCAGCGCCGCCTTCAGCCCAGGGCCTGATCCTGGAGACCAGGGATCGAGTCCCATGTCGGGCTCCCTGCATGGAGCCTGCTTCTCCCTCTGCCTGTGTCCCTGCCTCTCTCTCTCTCTCTGTGTGTCTCTCATGAATAAATAAATAAAATCTTAAAAAAAAAAAGAATGAATGGAGTGAATAGTGTAAATAATCTGTATATAGATATTCACCTCCCACAACAGGTTCACTTCTTCATGCTAGTAGGGTGATAAAGTATTTTTGGAAAACTCCCAAAGTAGTTTCTCCATTTGTTGTTGGTAAAGACCTTAGCCTCTGGTGGCCTTTGCAGAAGTCCAAGTGTGGTTGCTATTACCTCTGAAGACTTGTCTGTGATATGAATGGAAGGTCTTGTAATAGAGTAAGTAATTTGACATGAAGAATCTCTTCTGCATCTTTTCCCTTATGAATCTGTGGAAATGACATGCAGCTGGTCAGAGTCAGGAATCTTGGGTTATGTTAGAACATGATTAATCAGCACTTCAAAACAAATTTGAATTTATTCATGAACTTTGTATTTTTTCACACATCTAACAGTAAAGGAAAAAATTTTTAACAAGTCTATTTAGAAATAAGAAAAAAAATGCTCACAACTCAAAATTATATGTTCACACTAACCTGAGAGAATTATCAACTGAGCTTTATTATGTTTTTTCCTTCAAGTCACCACTGCCATAAGAAGGACAGATTAAGAATTAATACTGTGATTTGGGAAAATATGAAAAAGAAAACTTGGGTGTGTTTTACATAACTGAGTATGGAATATATACTTTAGTTAAGATTTTGTATGCTGAAACCTAGGAATTATGTTTGTATTCATGAGGAAAAAAACCCAGAAATGGTAAAATGAAGGTTTATCTTTCATAAGGAAAATTCCTATTTTTGCCTACCCTCCAAAAAATCAGGTGTTTCAAAAACATCCTTTAGAAAATAGTGCCATAGAAAATAAGCTACTTTGTGCTGCATTGCTGAACTTCCATTACTGGTTAAGTCTACATTATTTTCTAATTTCGTCCTCTTGGAAACATGCTCCTCACCTCCTTGTTCACACTGTTTTCCTCACCTGTTTGCTACTCGAGGGCACTTTCTTCACTTGGCTTGGTTTTTCCTCTAGTACAGCTACAATAAACTGGCCCATGTGTCCATTTCTCTAACTGAAGCTCCAGATGATTAAAATTCTGATGAACTACAAGGAATTCCTACCCCTTTTATAGGCAGTCAATATACACACATCTAATTTTTTTTTTTAACTATGGCATTTCTTGCTCCCTTTCCACTTGAACACTTACTGGCTCCTGTTTATGGTAGAGAGGAGAAAAAAATTGGGGTATGATGAAAAAGAATCAGCAAACCCAGGATTGAATATAAAAATGTTTCAAGCATCATGTTTCTTGTATTACATCATTTTCATTCAACAGGTAAGTATTTAGTAACTACCATTTACCTAGCATAGTCTTAGGGGTGGGGGCACAGTTAACTGATCTGGACTCATGCAAAACTAAATACATTGCAATGTGATCTTCACAGCAGTAAAAGTATGTATATGTCACAGAAATAACACAAATTTATTTTTATATTTTTATTTTTTATTTTTTTTAGAGAACGAGTGTGTGAGTGGGAGCAGGGGAAGGGTAGAGGGGGAGGGAGTAAAAGAATCCTAAGCAGGCTCCACACAGTGCAGAACCCAATGTAGGGTTCTATCTCAGGACACTGAAATCATGACCTGAGCCAAAATCAAGAGTCAGTCACTAAACCAACTAAGCCCCTATAACACAGAATTTAAACTAATGCTCTCAGGAAGCTGTAATCATCAAGGAAGTATCATGCAAGTAGAGATTCTTAAAGAGATTTGTGAGAGGTCAGAGGGAGTGCCCAGATTTACATAAATTAGGAATTCTGAGAATAGTAATAGCATATGTCAATATCAGCATGTGGGTGACTCTTTTATCTATTTCCTTTAACATACACTGGGTCAAATGGACTTATGAAATATTTTATTCTTCATAACCTACATATTCTATCACAAATTCATTTTGCATTGGACATAAGATTATTCTATTCCTAATAATTATCAATATAATCTCTTTCACCCAGATCTAGAAGCCATGCCTTGCTTTGTGGCTACATCTTAATATACAGATTTGTCTACATTGGAAGCAGAAATCATCTGCTATCTCTTTTCTCTTCTCCATAGGCTCATTCTAGGACCCTAGATAAGATAAAGGAGCCATATATCAGGAAGTGCTAAAATCCCAAATGACAGAGCAAAAATCTTCCTCCCAGTAGGCCTGCCAAACACCCGCTCTAATTAGAAGATAACAAAGTGACCAGATCTTTGAACACCTTATTTGCTTCTTACTCTATACTAAAGAATGTGACTAAAATAAATATTGTCAGTGACCTTTATATGTTTCTCTATTAGGCATCCATATGTTTGATAGCTATTTAGAATCAGTTAAGACTAAGCACCACACAAGAGAGAAACAATTTTTCTAGACATTTTTCTAATTAAAGGCGAAGCTTTAAAAGTATAATCTTATCTAAAGACTCTCAGAATGCATGCTGCGTAACACAATTTCCCCAGTCTTCCATGTCCCAGGGTACAATTCATCTATAATGCTGTAACTAATATGAAACAGTATGTAGAAAAACCCAAAGGATTCATGGTTTCTCTAATATTTCAAATAGAAAATAATGAGCTAGACATTCTCCATAAAAGTGACAAATTATAAATCAAATTTTCCAGGAGCAAAAAGCCACTTGGAAACTCCCTCTTTAAAATGTATCATCTCTCATTAAAAAAAACAAAAACAAAAGCAGAATAATAATTATTAAGTAAAGAACTATAAATTCATACTTAACAGGGAGTTTCATCTTTGGTAGAAGATTTGGACAGGATTTATGCAAAGCCCTCCTTATTTACATTTTTGAGTATCATTCGATATTAAAAATAGATTAAAAATAAAAATTAAAATAGTATAATTACTATTATACTATAATAGTATTAATAGTATATTAGTATAATTAAAATAGTATAATAAGTATAATAGTATAGATTAAAATAGTATAATTGTTCTTTTATAGATATGAACTATATCATCAGATTGGGTCCTTAGAAATCATATTCAGCTATTATTCCTTGAAAAATACAGAAAGTGTAAGAAGAGGAAAACATTTATATAGCATAGATGTTCAAAGTAATGATCCAAGATTACTTTTGAGTATGAAAGTTCTAAAATAAATATTGGTGAGGACACAAATCTTCAAAGCTGTCTTGGTTCAAAGCATACTTTCATGAAACTATAAATTGTTTTGTATAAAAGTGATTTTTGAAATTAATATAACAAATTTATCCATGATTGAAAGGAGATACATGAGCAAGAAAGCTTTAAAAAAAAGCTTATTGTGTTCATTTTGTATTCATGACATTGACTAGTTACCACATTATTTATAATCAGAAAATAGCTAATTTGTTAAAATCATACAATACAATAAACATCAATTTGATTGAATAATAAAGCTAATGGAATAAAAGTCCTAAAATATAACCTTATTTTAGAATATAAGGGAAAAGGTAAAGCTGAAGAACACAAAATACAAGTGCACAAATGATCATCTGGATTATTTTTCAGAAATTGTTCCATATTCTTTCGCTGTGACTGTGAATAAAATATATTTCTCTCTTGCATTAATGTTGGGCTCGGCTTTGTAACTTTCTGTGACTAATGGAATATAATGATGTTACTACAAGCAAAGACTGCTTAGATCTTATGCTTTGATGGTCTGTCATGAGAGAAATACGCCCCAGAGAGCCTGGGCCTCGAAATGGGGCCCACAGAATAGACTGCAATCCCTGCAGCAGCTAGTTCCAGGAAAATAAGATAAATATGGACCTAACCTGAATCTTTATCTGCAGCCTGGAGGCTTCGACCCTGAATCTGAGCTTTGAGTCTAATCTAACCCAACTGATTTGCAAACAACTCTCACACCCATGATCATGAGCATAAATGGTTATTTTTTTCAATTTAAAATAATTTGTCTCTTAAGAGCTAGGAAGAGAAAGAACAAACCTAAGAAGAAAATAAAGAATTCAGATCTCAAACACAAAATCATTCTTGTTACAGTTTATTTTATATATGTTTGCTCACCTTGACTATTCTGTACCTGGTAGGTAAAAAATAGTATATCTAAGTAGGGTTATTCATCAGATGCTCTTTCAAGGAAACTTGATTTTACCTGAAGATAAAGAGAATAGCTATCAGATGCAAAGGGTTATGCATAATGACCTCGGTTCTTCACTGATATGCTTTAATTTAGTATGAAAATCTACCATTGGTTCGGGGTTCCACAGCAATTCTGTTTTTTTTTTTTTCAAGCAAAGTTCTATCATATGAGATTATTGAATGTGATGGTCAGTGAGATACCACATAAATCCACTTTCTCAAGAAACGGTGTTTTTTCTTCCTAATTACTGAAGATTTCCAGGTAAAATATGAAGAGGAGAAATATTGTATGGCTATCTTGTAATAAAATCCAAAGAGATTTGCCTGTCTTCTACACAGAGCGCCTTATATTTTGTTATATTCTATAATTAAATCTAGGGGGAATTAATTGTAATTCTGTGTGATAACTCATCTTTCAATGTTTCAACATAAATTTGGGGAATGTATTGGTATTTGCTAATTGGCCTCTGTGGGAAATACAAAAGTGCATTTTGAAGAGGTTTGCTTTCATTTTACTATGAGTTTTGTTTGGCATATTATTAGTATGTGAAATAAGAAGTGGCTATCTAAGCACATGTAAAATCATGACCATAATCCATATAAAAAATTGCATTACATGAGGCCTGGTTTGAGTCAATTCTTTGGAACATAGATTAAACTTTTTTTTTTTTAGGAAAATAACAATATCTCCGAAGACTAGGATTCTAGACAAGATGAAAAAATAACTATGTCAACTGTAAAACTAATTTAAATCCTCTTTGGAACAAGGCAGAGTACATTAAATAAATAAGAAAACAAATAAATCTTAATGTAATTGACTTATAGACAATCCTTTAACAATATCAGGAAGGAAAAATAATTTCAAGTTGTTTTCCAGGAATTTAATTATCTATACTCTATTCCATACATAAAGAAAATGGACTGCAGTTTGAGAAGAGGAAAATAACATAAACATGGTAGTAAATTGCAAAAATTTAAAGTATATTAGAGAAAATAGAAGGTTCCTCCACAGAGTGAAGTTGTGTGTGCTGAGGGACAGGAGTGAGATTCATGTTTGGGATGGTATCGTTCTATGGAAGAATATTATAAGCCAGAGTGATGGCTGGTGGTGGTAAAAAAATATATATATAATATATATAATATATATAATATATATTATGCATATTACATAAATTTAAAATTTTACCATAATTACATATCAATAATTTAATTAATTATTAATTAATAATTCAATGATTACCTACTAATATATAACATAAAATATATTAATATAATATAAATACATATTTTTTCAGTGAAGTTAAACAGAAATAAGGTTAATGGCAAATGGATGTGATTTGGGACATGCTCTTTAATGGCAGGATATGCTGACTACCAGTGCTAACAGGGAAATTGTTCTGTACGTGGTGGTTGCAAATTAGAGCTCAAGAGTAATTCCGAGCAAAGAAGAAAACTACTGGGAGCCATGAAGTAGGCAGTAATTTAAGAGGTTGCAAGAGTCAGGAAAAATGACAAATCCCCAGAAACACAAGCTGGAAAAAGAACATCAGCTGAGACTTTACCTCTATGATGCCCTCCATTAAGTACAGAATAATTCGGGATTGTTTTTTATGTGTAGGTTAGTTATTTACTTTTTAGAGTTAAACGTAGGTGATTCTCTTTGTAAAATCAGCACGATATAATTTTAGAATGTGAATATATCTTAAATTCAGTAGTTCGGGTGAGTGCATTGACCAGAACTGCTTCTAAAGCATTGTGCAGGGTTCAAATCCAGTATGCCGAAAAGATTATATGGAAGTGTGGCCCTAGGTCAGCTCTGCTACTTTGGTAAACCATCAAACCAACTATGATACACTCTCTTCCCTTTCTAGGGATGTTTGAAGTAGGTCAGTTTAAATATACAGCAGGTAATGAGAGCAAAGATCTCAGAGACTTGTAATGGCCAAAAAGAATTTTTAGCTGAAGACATGGGCATGGAGAAACCCAGGGCTGAGAAAACACTGAATCCCAAGGGGATATTAAGCACCTATGTGGGAAAACTTGATTTCAGTTTTCACATCCAGTGTACCAACCAAGGCCCTTGGTGACAACATCTAGAGTAGCAAGACTTTATTTATCTGTCTTACTCACCACTACAAATCAGGGAACTGACACACAGCAGGTTCCCTAGCAGTTTATGTGGATTGAATGATTGAATGACATGGGGACAGTGGATTCAAGAATAAGTACACAGGTAAAAGCCAATGAAGGTGAGATGTTCTTCTGAACTATAATTGAGTGCCTGCCTGTAGCTACTTTAATTGGCAGTTGGCTCACTCTTGCTTTGTTAAGAACCTTCTATTTAAAAACAAAGTGTTCAACTGAGCAACAATATTTCTCCAGTGTCAGTTATAGTCCTGGCCTTCCCTGTATGGAGGGGGAAGGAGACATTCACTTCCATTTGCCCTAGACTTCCAAGTCACTGTCTTGACTTGCTGCAAACTAAAATTCATGCTTATATAACCCTGGGAAAAATTGATTCATTTGAGTTTTAATGAGTACTTAATTTTACTGGATTATCATTGAAGTAGTGATATATCTTTCAGTATTTATAATTAAGTGCTTTAGACACCATTTACCACAGTTAAACATCATTACCTTGATTATAGTATGATACCTTTGGACTCAATTTTTTTAAAAAAGATTTATTATTTGAGAGGCAGAGAGAGAAAAAGTGAGGGGGGCGGTGCAGAGGGAGAGGGACAAGCAGACTCTGCTGAATGTCAACCCTGATGCAGGCCTCGATCTCATAATACTGAGACCAGGACCTGAGCCGAAATCAAGATGTTTAACTGACTGAGCCACCCAAGAGCCCTGACCTGCAATTCTTAAAGCAAAAAGATAAGATATTTTTCTTACTGAAGGCTCTATGTGTGAAAATGAATATAAGCCCAAAGTAATTTTAGAACAGAAACAGGTACTTAGTCTTTCATTGTCTTTAGGTCCTCTTGCTTTGGAAATGCTATCCCACATCATAAACTCATATTAAAATAAATGCATGTTCTATATTAAATGGAATTTTTTATATGATAATTTTGAAAATGTTTTAGAAATGTTGTCTTTTAAATTATTTAATACTTGAAATTATTCATTTATTTGATAACTGGTCATTGTTCTCAAACAGTTGATATGTACTTGGAAATGCTCGCAAAATGAGAAATCTCACACTTTACAAATGCAATTGCTTCTAATAAAGTTCTTATAACATTTACTTAACAATTAACAACAACCACATGATACTACGTCTATACTTTGGTTCATTTCCCCAAATTTTTTTTCTTTTAGGTCAAAAACTTTTTTTGCTTCAAAATTACTGTGAGTCCTCAAAAAGCAGTGGCTGTAAGCATTGAGTCATAAATGACCTCTGAAAAACATCCCTAGACATGGTCACACAGTGTCAGTCTTACTCAGCTAACCTGCTAGAGTGAACTCAGAAAAGTTGTGCAGTCCACTCATGTTACCTAGAGTTGTAATATTAAATATATTGTTTGAACAATGGTATTAAAGTGGCCCCATTCACATCTCTAGGTCTAATGTTTCCTTTATCATTATCCAATTTGATCCCACAAGACCCAGTGTGGGATAAAATATATATAATGTTCAGTATCAAATTTACATCATAGGTAGTGACAGGTGACATTTGCTGAGTGAGTGCCAAACTCTGTCTCATACCCTTATGTGGCTTATCTTACAACCCTATGAGGTGGGCACTACTCATATATAGATGAAGAAACCGAGGAACAGAGTATAATTTGATCAAAGCTGCACAGTGGAAGGTTGTAGAAAAGAGACTCAGACTATCTCCAGAGCCTCTTCTCTTAGACACTGTGCTATATGATTTTTGAAAATTATAGCGGACTGATGGTAACTAGACTTATTGTGATGACTATTCTACAATGTATATGAATATTGAATCACTGTTTTGCACACCTGAAACTAACACAACATTTTATGTCAATTATTATTCAACAACAACAAAAACCTTAAGAATAAAACAGAGAAAAAGAAATACAGCAGGGCCCACGTTCAAATTTTAATCAGGTACCAGACCTACCTTAAATGATAGGTCCTTTGGGTACCACTTTTTATGAAGAGGAGAATGAGAAGGTAGCTTTGCAAAAGGAATTGCTGAAATTGCAATATAAAAAAAGCACCTGCCAAATATCCTTGTCCCGCACTAATGTACTCATGCCTGAGAGGGTAAAACTGTATTATCTGCCTCATGCAGGACTCTAGGAAATACAGAAATGTAAACATCACACTTTGGTTCTGCCATAGGTTAGTTCTCAGAAAATAAACCATAAAATGGAGTTTCGTATGGATGTGGTGTATTCGGGTATGCAACTGGGAGGGGGGCACTGATGAGGGGAGTTGGAATACTTCTAAGGAATTGAGAGCAGAACTGGGGAAAGGAAGGTTAAACTTTGCAATCTAACCCTTCCCACCACTCATTTGGGGCGGACTGCCCCTGACAATGGGCACAGCCTTGGGCCTGAATCTTTCTTTCTGGTGAAGAATTGAGCTCTGAGTTCTCAGTGCCAGCCCTTCAGAAATGGAAGTGATCAGTGACATCGTCTTGAAGGGGAAAGCTGCGACAGTACCAGTGAACCCAGGAACCAGGAGCAATGGGCCCTCTCCTTACGACTGAAAAGTAGAATGTGGCCCCCACATTATGAATTTGTAGGACAAGAAGGAAGGCGTGGACACTCTGAGTAGCATCTGCCATTGCTGTGGGCAGGAACACAATCTTCATACTTCTCTGACCCCCATAATTCACAATGTCAGATTGTTCTACTCCTTCTCAAACTAACAAAAAGGAGGGGTCATTTCCTTTATTTCAAAGGGATGTACCAGATGCAGCTTCAGAATGTGACTTCATAAACTCTTTCATCAGAAGAAAGTAATCTTATTCGACAAACCTCAAGTTGGACCAGATTCTACCTAGAAGGAATAGTCCCTCCTTAGAAAATTCAACCACAGGGCATTTGCCAATAACTGCTTAATTTTTTTATTACTTCTGATTTGGTAGGTATGGCCAATACATGGATCCCAGATGCATACTAAGTCACGTGTCAAATTTTAGAGATGTTTTCTCATCTTCAGTAACAGGCAAGAAAAAAATATGCTTAAGAAACTCTAAATGTTACCAGTACAAGTATTACCTCATAGAGCATTTATATGAAAAAATGGAAAAGCTCTAGCAATGAAAAGCTTCATTAAGTAAGAAATCTAAGTGAACCAGTTGGCTTAGTAGAAATCTATCCAAATTATAACTTTAAACATTTGTTTCTAAGCAATCTCCACTACTTTCACTTTGTTATTTTGCTTTGTTTTCACTGTTTTCCTTTCTTTCTTTCTTTCTTTCTTTCTTTCTTTCTTTCTTTCTTTCTTTCTTTCTTTCTTTCTTCCTCCCTCCCTCCCTCCCTCCCTCCCTCCCTCTCTCTCTCTCTCTCTTTCTTTCTTCTTCTTTCTTTCTTTCTTTCTTTCTTTCTTTCTTTCTTTCTTTCTTCTTTCTTTCTTTCTTTCTTTCTTTCTTTCTTTCTTTCTTTCTTCCTTCCTCCCTCCCTCCCTCCCTCCCTCCCTCTCTCTCTCTCTCTCTCTCTCTTTCTTTCTTTCTTTCTTTCTTTCTTTCTTTCTTTCTTCTTTCTTTCTTTCTTTCTCTTTCTTTCTTCTTTTTCTCTTTCTTCTTGTATGAAATTCCCTTAGGACTGTCCAGACTTGTCATTGTGAAATTATTTGTTTTGTTTTCTTGTAAATTACTATATACTTGGTACCAATATTGAAAACTGACAATACCATCACTATAGAACTGTAACTGAAAAAAAATAATTTAAAAATGAGAAGTTTATAAATAGAAAAAAAGAAGCATTAGGGGGGATTGCCTTTGGCATAGGCATTAGCATTCTGATAAAGGCTCTGAAAGTAAGAGAAAGGTTCAGGCATTATGTTCATATAGATTCATAGACAGACTTCACGTGGCTACTGAACTGTAGCGCCAGAATAGAGTTCTGATTGTTTATGCTTGTTAAATGTGAACTCCCCTTGGAATTTCAAAATATTAGAGTGAGAGAATATGTAACAGATTACACAGGAAAAGAAATCATATTTATTTTGTGAATTAGTCTATCACTGAATTTCTGTGTTCTAGCAAGTGGCTGTCAAATATTTTAATATATATTTATTTAATAACAATATTCTTGACGAAGGAGGGAGTTTGCTTATTAATAGATTTAATACTGCTTTCATTTTGTGATGTGGCAAACAACAAGCTAATATGAAAAGAAGGGTCACCTCTGGAATATTTTAGCATTTATTTTTCTTGTATTTTTGAATTATTTAAAATTATAAGTTATTTGGTAGAAATCATTTTGAAATAACACAGCAATATCTTATATATTCTATTACTCCCTATCTCCAAAATAACACAAGTCATAAATACACACGCATATGCATTCAAGAATTTTTATACTTTACTTGGAATATCATATGTGTCCTGTGTACTTCTATGACCTATGGTTATCTGACAAAATGATTAAAGGCCCTAGGGCTTAAGATCATACCACATATTAACATATTAAAAATTTATTGAGATTTTAAATTTTAAAATAGAAAACAAATAAAAAATACATTGTTCCTGGAAATAAGACAGAAAAGCCACCTTGGTAAACCTTCAAAGCTAAAAATTCTTGACAAATTATGGAGTGGGTGGAAATTCTAAATTCACTGATGAGCTAGTAAGAAAGGTATGCAAGCAAGCCGAGCATTGAAACTATTATTTAGCATGTAAAATTTTTCTCTAGTTACACTTTTAATGCGTTTTCAATAAAAAGGAGGAAGAAAGAAGAGAAAAGAAAAAAAAGGATTGAACTATGGTGCAGTTGTGTAATGGGATAAAATGAAGCTGCTTAAAAAATAACACAAAGGTGGGGATCCCTGGGTGGTGCAGCGGTTTGGCGCCTGCCTTTGGCCCAGGGCGCGATCCTGGAGACCCGGGATCGAATCCCATGTCGGGCTCCCGGTGCATGGAGCCTGCTTCTCCCTCTGCTTGTGTCTCTGCCTCTGTCTCTCTCTCTGTGTGACTATCATAAATAAATTTAAAAAATTAAAAAAAAAAAAAAAAAAGAAAAAATAACACAGAGGTCTTTCTATCCTTGTATGGAAAGCCCACAGGATATAAACAGTGTCTGGAAAATTTACATAGACTTCTACATTTTATCTCAGAAAGGAGAGAAATGGTAATATATTTTTCAATTTGCTTTTATTAATACTGGAATGATAATTAGAAGGCATTAATATGTAAAGAGGGGAGACACAGGGTGATACATATATATAAAGGTAGTGGTAATATATCTTAATTCATAGTTTTTAATTTGTTTTAATTTGGAGTCTGAGTATATAACCAATTCATAAATCTACTATATCTTTAAAAGGACAAAGGAAATTAAAATGGTAAAAAATAAATATAAATATATCAGTAATTGCAATAAATGTAAATGAACTAAATGTTCCATTTAAAAGGCTAATATGTTACTAAAATTTATAAAAATTAAATACAAAAAAATTAAATACAGTTGTATCCAATTTATTAGAAATAAAGCTTGAACATAGGAGTCCTGACTTTGAAGTCAAAAAAGCAGAATTAGGTATACCTGGAAAGTGCTAACAATAAGAAAGCTGAGGTAGCATATTCATATTGAACACAATAGATTTTACAAGGAAAATATTGATGGAGGTAAAAGTCTCTGTACAATGATAAAAGGATTAAGTCACCAACTATATATGTTAATTCTAAGTATTTTAGAGTAAAATATTTAGCCTTTACATATGTAAAACAAACATAAAGGAATAACAAACAATAGACATATCTACCATCACAGGGAGAGATTTAACATTCATTTATTATTTATAAAAAGAGACCTTAATGACTCTATTAAACTTTGACTTAATAGGTATTGCAGTTAGCTGCAGAATGCACATAGTCACCACATGCTGGGACATAAAACAAATGTCAACTTCAGGTTTGATATTATACACAGCATATTCTCTGATAACAGTAAGTCAGTTAAAAATTATTATAGACAAGAATAAAAATACATGCTTTAGGTAATTAAGAGATGCACTTTGAAATGACTTATGATTAAAGAAAAATTGCAGCAGAAATTAGGAACATTTTAGTCACACTATTGATCTGAACAACTATTTTAAAACTCAATATATAATTGTGTAGGATATAGATAAAGCAGTTCTTAGAATTTTGTTTCTATAAATGCTTAAAATATACAAAAGGTCTGAAATTAATGGTAGGGAGAAAATTCAAAAACTTAAATAACAATAAAATAAAGAAGAAAGAAAAAAGATACATTAAAACTAACAGTTGAACGCTGCAAAAAGTCATTATTGAGTACCTTGAAAAAATGAACAAAAGTGGTAATCCTTTGGCAATTTTGATCAAAATAGAGGGAAAACATACACACACACAAAATCTGTAATAGGATTAGAAATGCTGCCGTAACTACAAAGCCCAGAAGTAAACAAGGTTAAAGATCATTATATACAAAACTCTAAAAACATGGAAGAAATAGGTAAACCTAGATAGCTGAGATTAATATTGAAGAGAGTATCTAAGGCTTAGAAAGACTCAGAAATCTAAAGACTTAGAAAAGAACTAAAATCGTCATTACTACCAGGTAGTGATTTTGTTTTGTTTTGTTTTTATGTAGAAATCTCAAAAGAATATAGATATAAATAACTAGAATTAAAAAGATAATTTGGCAGGTGTACTAGATTTAACAAACCAATGTATAGAGTTCAACTGCTAACATTTCATTGAACTGCTACACACTTGAACACTTTAATGTAAGAATATTCTAGCTCAATAAAAAGTTTGATTAAAAAATGTATTTCTAAACACCAGCAATAAATTATGAGTTTTAGGAATTTAAGCTTTTTATAGTATTAAAAATATAAAGTTTCTAGAAAGAAATCTTAATAGACGATTTTTGAGATATTTTTGAAATTTTTATAAAACTTTATTGAAGAATTTCAAGAAAATCCAACTAAAGAAGACTCAAATACATACGCTATATTCAGTGATTGGAAAGCCAAATATTTAAATATCATAGTTCTTCCCTAATTGGTACCTAGATTCCAGGCAATTGAAAAACAATTGGTTTTTGTAGAAATTGACAAACTGAATCTCCATATACACAATGAAATGCAAAGAGGCAAGAAGAGCTGAAACACTCCTGAAGGAAAGAAACAATATGAGTGAACTTGCCCCACCAGATGTTAAGTATAATTTTAAAAAAATGACTAATTTAGTATAATTTTGGTCCAAGACAAGAAAAATAGATTTATGAATGCAGAATAGAGAGGAATAATAGATACTTGGAAAGACACATAAGAACTTGATTAGAATAGAACTGATACTGCAGCTCACTACACGTGAACAGGCCCTTTAATAACTACTATTAAAATGACTGTATATACAAGTGTGTGTATATATATGTGTGTGTGTGTGTATTATTAGAGCACCTATCATCTATTATATATTTTATAAAATAAAGAACTTCTGTATATACCAACAAGAAAACTATAAGCAACCCAATAGAAAAATAGGCAAAAGTCTTGCCTATTACATGAGGGGGAGCAACTGATAAATACATAAAAAGTTGCCTAACCTCATTGGAAGTCAGAGGAATGCAGAATAAAATCACAATAATATATCACACACACTAAATAGAAGAATTTTAACGACTGAAAATGTCAAGTATTAGAAAAGATGTAGAACATCCAGAGGCTAATAAACTGCTTGTGACGATGTAAAATGGTGCAACAAACGTAGAGAAAAATTGTCATTATATGGTACCTTTGAAGATATGCAAAACACTTATAAGTTCAAATCCTGAAAATTTGCCCTCAAGATGTTCATGCTGTTAATAAGCTCCAGGGGCCTGGTTCAAGAACATCAATAGCCATACGTTAGTACCTGGTAAGAACATTAGCATCCACTTAAAGAAGAATGGAAGTCCTACCGATACTTTAGAAGCTAGAGTATGATGCAACATTGAAAATGAGTACCTCACAGCTACACACAGCATGAACAGATCTTAAAAAGTTAGTTATAAAAAAAAAAAAAGTTAGTTATATTGAGAAATATGTCACAGGAGTATCCAGACAGCATAAGTTTATCACAAGCATAAAATGTAACTACAAATTAAGAATAAAAACCATGTAAAATTATTATAAAATATGGAAATTATAAAACAGACTGTGGTACTTCCTTATCATATTATATTACTTAGCAATTAATAAAAGGAACACACTATTGATACACACAACAACTGGATGAATTTCCAGAGAATTATGTTGGGAGAGGGGGAAAAAGAAAAGCCAGTTTTAAAGAAACACAACTGTATGAGTCCACTTACCTGATAGTCTTTGACAAAATTACAGAAATGGAGGAAAACAATGGTTGCCAGGAGTTACAGAAAGCATGGAAAGAGGAGGGAACTAGGTGTGGCTATTAGAAGGTGACAAGAGGGATCCTCTGGGTGACAGAGATGACCTGTGTCTTTACCCTGTCAATGCTGATATCCTGGTTGTGACAGCGTACTGGAGTTTTGTGAGATGTTAGCATTGAGGGAAATGAGATGTACCTGGGAATCTCTCTATATTATTTTTTTTTTACAACTACATGTGAATCTATAATTATCTAAAAAAGAAAAAAAGTTTAATTAAGAAATAAAAAGCACATACTTAATGAAGGTAATCTGATTAGACCTGACAATTAAAAGATATACTCTGATATTAGAACACTTATTGAAAGACTTCTTATGCTTCTGAAGTATTAAAATATAACTCAATCAGTATAATAGATGGTAACAGTAATCTAATTTTATTTTATTTACTCATCATCACTTATTCATTATGGCTTACAATTAACAAGCCAGTTAACGGCTGTCAGTGACGTTAGTCAGTAACATAAGCTAACCAACCCCTCATGTCCAGTGGGAAATCTAAGGCACAGCTTCTCAAACCTGAGCAGGCTTAAGAAACACCTGGAGAGTTTATTAACTCACAGATGATGGATCCTACCTACCCACAGAAAGTCTAACTTCTGAGTCTTGCCTGAGAAATTGCTTTTCCATCAAGTTTCCAGGTGTTGCTTCTGTTGCTGATGCAGGCGGATATAGGGGCTGGTCAGCAGGCCGCATTTCTCTTGGGCCAGAGAAATTAAGTATTTTCCTAAAGGTCACCCAATTCCCAGTAGCCAAGCACTACATCCAGTCAAATTATACTTTCTACCACCACTCTGTTCTGGAGTTGTGTTTTTGCTGTTTTATTGTTGTTTTTAAAATAATTATACTAAAAGATTTTTCACCTCCCCTGAGTGTAGTAATAAAATAAAATAGACTTTCCATTTCTTTTGCACAAATCTCTTCATGAGTTGGCCAGATTTTATGAAAAGAGATCAAGGCTGAATTCACCACTTTAATTTTACTTCAAAGTTACGAAAGCATTTGTACAAGAGGTGTAAACTTGTCATAAGATGTCATCTTTCAAACACAGCATGTCACACCTACACAGGAGCATTCTCTTGCACACAGTCACTCCTAAACTGTACAGCAGTATTCTAATATAAATCTAATTTTTTGAACTGTAAAAACAAAACGACTACATTTTTTTTCTTAGTTATTCCTAGAGGTACTTTTAAAACTCTGGGTATATATGATAACATTGCCATTTAATGGGTAACCCATAAAGAAGTAACCCAGCTCATAATCTAATACTGTTGTATCTTAATTCTGACATGAATCCAGAGGAAAGTCTTCAGTTACCACAGATGAGCAGAGCTAAAAAACAAGATGCTGTTTTCTGATGTGGAAAATAGTGACATAAAAATCACAAACTAGTGAGATTGTTCAAACATTCTCCTTTTTTTCCTGAGAGACCTAATTTTTCCTATTTTTCAGGAAACAAGGGAGGCAAAATTCATGTTTTTTGTGATTCTTAAAACTCAAACTGTTCACTCTCGGCCAAAATTTTTAAGACACTAATCACATTTGTGATAAAATAAAATTTAAATGACTTTTAAGATAATGAAGTAGATAAATCATCATCAATAGAAAAAGGAGATTTACAAAGGTTGCTTTGGTAAAGAAATTGTATCAAAATAGGAAAGGGAGACCCTAGCCTGACAAGGGACAGAGGACCAGCCCATCGCAAATACAGAACAGTTGATTCATCCACTAAATAAAACTTTGGAATCCAGTGATCTTTTAGGTAACTTCTTGATTTAATATTCTAAAGTAAAGTTTTCAGAGTTGATAGTCCCTTCGTTATCGAGGATAAAAGTTGGGTCCAGTTGGGAAAGTTCTTTTCAGACAATGCTGAACCCCAATCACCTGGACTTTCTCTGGGATTTCCTGCCTGCTTTCCATGACACTCTGCATCAGCCTTTCCTTATTTTCATTTTTCAAAATCTCAAATGTCACCCATGCCCCCAGTATCAGGAGCATACATTTTCCTGCTGCTCTCTATCCCAAGAAAGAGGCATCACAATCTTTGGACCTAAAAGCCTTTCAAGTGTTCACTTCCCTTAGTATATATTTTGAGCAGCATATATAAAGATGAAAACAGGATATCTAAAGTTCTGTTGAATTTAAGCTCGTGTGTTATGTATGTAACTAGCAGCCCTTACACACTTTTAAAAGTTTTTGCTGTCTGTTTTTCTTTTATCAATAAAAAAGAAAGAGATGGGAAAAGAAGGTAGGAGGGAGGAAAAAAGGGAGAAAGAAAATCTTAGAAAAAAAAAAAACCAATAACCTGGAAGTGCAATAAAACTACTTTGAGACAACTGGATTTACATACGTGATATGTCAAATTATATATTCCATAAAATCTTTGTCTAAATACAGACTTATTTCCTGGTATATGCTCCTAGAAGTGAATTGCTACTTCAAAGATTATGCATATTTATATTTGGATTGATACTGCCAAAGTGATCTATTAACAAAAAAGTAACAACACAATGTTGGTTACTGTTGATGAAAAATAGAAAAATCCAGAGGCCACGTAGCTACATTGACCTTGGTAAGAGAGTCCGTGACTTAGGCTCCTACACAGTCACCATCTCTGCTGCAAAAGCCAGTACACACAGGCACCCATCCCGGTGGTCCTGGCACCGCCAACGATGAAGCCCGACAACTTCAACAGGCCGAGTCACGTTGCCTAATTAGTTGCGCAGTCCTTCTTCCGTGGTGGTTCTTTCTGGTGCGTGATGCATCATCTCCACACCTCATGTCTATTGCCATGTGTTCATGAACAAGCTTCTACTTCAGATGTCCGGGTCTCAGATCTGCGGCACTTTTGTTGTGAGGGTCCTCGGGGCGGGGAGGGGGGGTGGGGGCTGCATATACAGATACAGATACAGATACAGATACAGATGATACATTCTCATTTCAGGCCACTTTTCCATCCCCTCTAAGGGGACGACCAGGGCACCACTCATATCTTCACCCATCTATTAGTAGCTTGTATCCACAAACCAATGGACACATCTGTAAAATAAACTTGGGCTTTTTCCTCTTTTACTTGATAAGGCCATAGTTGCAAGCCAGGGAAAGGCCACTGATATAAATACGGTGGCACAGTAGTCCCATCTGCCTTATCATGCAACTTCCTTACAATGCCTCGTCCTGTCTAGCCTCAATCCAGGATGCTCCATTTCAAACGTATCACGACCTGTGCTTAGTATGTTCAAATTTGACTTGCTGGGTCTGATAAAACCCAGCTCATAACTATCAGTTCTGAACACACAGTTATTTGGTGCCCCGTGGTCAAGATTTCAGTTTTTACCCATTAAAGCACTAAATGCTATTTGTCAAGGGACACATAATCCTTTGCTGAGGCTGGCATGGCTTGGCTCTGCAATGTGGAAGTTTGCAATCCAAACTTCTTCAATGCACTGGACCTTGCCATAAGCCCCACGAAGCAAGCATCTTTTTTTCTATCATCAATGTTTTAGCATATGTATGGCTTTATTGACATGGTTGCTCGCCTTGTGACCAGGGTAAGTTCAGAGCATTTTTTTTTTTTTTTTTTTTTTTTTTGCGTTAGGGTCAATTCTGAGTTTACAGCATATTTCCCCTAAATGTAGGATGTGTTACTTCTAGGATACAAAGGGGCTCACTTGGTGCAGTGTTTCTTCCACTGGTAGGTGGTAGGGGATGCAAGATCCAACTATTTGTCTTTGACAAATGTTCAAATGTTCCTGATAACTGGACCCTAAAATCTACTGATATGGCAGGTGACTGTATCTTCATAGGGTTTATCGTCTACTCTGTGAAACATAGGTGCCTTACTGTAGTCCATAGAATATCTAGTCACCTATTTCTCATCTGTCTAATCAACATGATGTTACCAATATAATAAATCTATGGAATGCCAAGGTGGCCTACACCCTTTATATAATATTAAAACAGAAGGGAGGAGAGTTAAAATAACAACGAGGAAAACCTGTAAATGAATAATAGTGTTTATTCTATATGACTCTGAACTGTTTCTGATCCCTTTTCATAAATGGAAAAGAAAATTATTATTCACCAGATCAGCGGCCACCTACCAGGTACCTAAATCTTCCTCTAGTGATGATACCAAAATTGTCACAGCCACTGGGATTCGTTATACTGCTTGGTTATCTCTGTGGTATACTACAGTAGACTATTTCCAAGAAAGATCCAAATCATTTCTTCAAGGGCCATCCTGGAGAATTAATCGAAGATATAATAATGCTTTTCATCCTATAGGTCATCAATGAACTGAACTCCACCATCCCCATTCTCCAGTATATGATATTGTTTTACTATTTCTATCTTGGCTGATGGAGAGAAGTTTAGAGGCTCCCACTTGGCTTTCCTATCATGCATCCTAACTCACACCCTGTAGGACAGAGAACCTGAGAAGTTCCATGTTCTTCCTAATATTGTCTGGCACTCTTATCAATCTCTGAACCATAGAATGTAGAACTTTTCTCATTTTACATGGCTCTAAAAAAAGAGTAGTAGAGAGAAGATTGAAGAAAAAGCTATTTTCAGAATTCCTCGTGTGTGGTTAAGCTTTCATTTCAGGTGTCATGCTGAGGTTTACCTTTTCTTCTTTTATGATCAAGTTATTTATTTGGGAAAAATAGGAAGCCAAAGGTTAATAGCTAATAGGTTGTTTTTTAGTTTTTAGTGGGTTTTTTTTTTGGCTACAAATCCAGCACCAGTCTTTGGAGTCTATGACTCTTTGGGTCATATTGTTCTGGTTTTCTCTAGAACATATTAGCCATGTTCTAAGCATCTGTTGGTGAATCATCCATTTTCTTCTACAGAATCTCCCTTAGTCATGCTGAGATCTGACTCTAGTTACCAGTTTGAGGAGATCAAATGTTATCATGATGTGAAGCATCTGCCTAGGATGAAGTTTTTACTTAGTCTCCAGGAAATGGGAGGTCTTATTTCCTCTATAAAAGGGGAGCTGCTGATTTGTTTCATGCCAGAGGCTACAGGGAAATCTGGGAATTCAGGGTCTTAAAACCACCTTCCCAAACATTCCCACCACATGTTTCAGGATCCCACTTCTTTTCTGTCAGGGCCTTGACTAAAGTTATGCCCATATTAAAAGCATAGGACAGAAATAAGCTGACATCTTTTATAAATGAATGGATGGAAAAGATTCACAACTTTGCGGTGCATACTGTCTGTATTGTAACTATTCAGCTCTACTATTGTAGAGTAGCTCCACACCCAAGAAAGTTAACAATAGAAATGGAGCATTCTACTAAAACTTTAAAGAAATAGGTCCCGGGTTGCCTTTGATCTGTAGGAAATAATGTTCTGACCCTGCATGTGATTCTCACCAAGATAATGAATACAAATTTATGTATATTTTTAATGATTAAATCTTGGGCTTTATGACTGCCCAATCTCCGTTCTAATGAGAGGGAGTGAGAGTCCTAATGTTTACTTCCATAGAGGCTTTCTGTCTTTTACAGTGTGCCATGAGTTGGTAATTAAGTTAAACCATTCTTTCTCTTTTTTCAGGATTATCTTTGGTGGTTAAGAAAATTCAATTCAATCCTCAATTATTTATTATTATATCTTTCAAGTGCTAGAGCATATTATTGCAGTACTTTGCAAGCAAAGAAAGTTTGGACAATCATGATGTTTCACCAACCTAGGATTGCCTGTTGCCATCTGAATGAAGAGTGATCCAGTTCCAGATTTTCAACCGGAGTGCTAAATTCTCTCAAAAACATATAGGTTTATTTAACAATTCCCATTCCATATTATTGCTTCTGAGAGTTAATACCACAACCACCATCACCCCCATCCCTCCAGCCAGCTGCTGGATCTGGTAATGCATTCTTTAATGAAAGGAGAACATTTACTTGTTTATAATAAATGTTGCTGAGTTTCAGAAAAACCATTTACCAAAATTTTTCAGAATTACCATTCTGGGTAATTTTTTTCTGCTGCAGATGGAAGGAGACTGCTTCTCATCTTTCCTCTTGTATCCAAAAGAGGAAAATCAGTCTTACTGTGCTAATGAGAGAGTAGTTTCTCACCATCTGAAATACTTAACCTTTCCTTATTTTCAAAATAATAGACAATTTCAGAGAAAATAATAGTTACCTTTTTCTTATTCTATACTATCAAAATGTAAAGAAAAATAAAATATGACACACACACACACACACACACACACACACACACACACATACCAACCAGAAACTGAGGCTCTTAAGAATCTTAAGATCAAAAAAAAAAAAAAAAAAAAAGAATCTTAAGATCATGGATTTGTTTTCTTCCTATACTTGAATTTTAAAAATAGTTTATTGACAATGAGTTACAATTGATTTTCAAAATTTCAAGTTTCCAAATGAGAGTTGATATGTTATAATTCCTGGATCATCAAATAATTAATTTTTCTTTATTTATCAAATCTATTAAATATCTCAGTTCATTTTCTGAAACATTTTCATTTAGATGTATATTTAAGGAAAAATAATCTGGAAAACTGTCTTACAAATAGTTTAAACTAATAGGGCTAACTCATTTCTCAATGATCCTGGTCACTTGAGATTTGGCTCTACCATGATGGAGCTAAATCCAAGGTATAGATTAATAATATAGGAAGATGAGTAGAAATTATCTACCAATTGTCTGTTATCTCATGCTAGTGTACCACTCAGAAGCGAAAATTATTTTGATATTTGTAATAAACCAATTGCTATCCATAAGTGTTTGATAGATATGCTTTTCAGCCTCTCTATTAATGTTCCAGAAAGGTGGATAAGGTGTACATTTGTGGGCTTATTCTGTGGCAGCTTTCTACAACACTGTTTTCTCTTCCACTAGCTGCTAAACCTGGCCAGCCTTAGTAATTGGCCAGGTGATGCCTCTTCCGCATCTGTCACTGCCTCAATAATCAGATTTAGTGCCCAGTAGAGATTTATTGTGAAAACAAAATAATGGTAAATAACTGATAGGAAATGTGTATTATATAGAAGTCCAGTGTACCATTTCACTTGAAAATGACCATTCAGAATACACAATTAAAATAACTATAAACTCCATTTTTAAGTTACCAGATGACAAATCTTGTTCTACATAAAGCCACAGTCTATATACTGCAGAAAAAGTTAAAGGGCTTTGTTTCACATGAAGATCTGGTATTAGAGCATCCTCAAGCTTCTTTCTAAGATCTTTATTCCATAATTCTAACATAGAAAATGGATAGTTTCTAATGCAAAAGTACATAGAAAGAGGAACTCACATGTCTAAGAGATGCTGCATCTTGATGATTTTGAATTCACAAATCATCACCTACTATACAGAGGGAAATCCTGGAGCAGTGAGCTTGTAAAGCACAGGCTTCATCTCTCATATTCTAGGAAGAACTAAGATAGTTCTCCTCTTTACACCCTTGAGAAGTAGAGAAAACATACATCACAAAATTTATGTACCTCCTAGTACAGGGAAAATATTTTAACAATTTTTATTCTAGAAATTGCCATAATTGTAATTTTTGGCTTTTTATGGCCCTGCTTTTTGTGTAGAGTAGTATCACCTAGTTAATAGTGATTCATGAGATTTATTTATGATAGATAATATTTTATTATTAGGATCTTACCACCTAACTTGATTCAAAATTTCTCTTGAGTTTCATTGTATGGTTTATAAAATATCTTTCTTTTGGGAGTTTTTCAATAACCACAATATCTAAAGAGCATATTAAACTGGGCCAAACATTCTGTGCAACTGATGAATGTAATTCCAAATTAACATTTTTATTTTATTTCAAGATTCTTCCATAATTTAAACATTCTAAGGATCAATCTACATATATGAAATCTATATATATGAAATCTTTCTTTTACTCACATTTATTTTCTGAAAGAAAGTATAGCATCTGTGTCAGTAACATTGGTTACTGCCATGTAAGAAAATCGCTTCAAAGCACACACTTCTAAAAGTTGGCTGGGCAGTTTTTCCTGTCATATATCTGTGTTGGTAGCTCTGCTAATCTTTACTCATATTTCTTTATGTTTGAGATTTGGCTGATTGATATCTGCCTTGATGCTTCTCCTTTTGGAGGTGGCAGTGTTCTCAGGGGAAAGAGTAGAAGCAAGCAGGTATGTAAGCACTCTTGAGGCCTAGGTTTGAAATTCACAAGTCATTGTCACCATATTCTGCTTGCCAAAACAATTCACAAGGCCAGCCAAGATTTAAGAGGTGAGGGAGTAAATTTTACTTTGTGAAAGGAGGAGCTATAAATCATACTACTTTTGAAGGTTTGGATAAAGAATTGGGTGAAAGATTAGAGCCATTTTGTAAGTAATCTACTATATTTTCCATTAATACATGCCACATCACTCTATTTTGTTCACCATTGTATGCCAGCATCTTTGAAACAACCTAGAACATATGAGACACTCAAATATTTGATAGATAACTGGAATTAAAGTCCCACCCCACCAAGAAGACCTGTAGTTACATGGAACAAAATATTGACTACCTTGTCAACATTTATTCCAATAGGTTTCTAGAATGCTTTTCTAGAATGCAGAAGTTTAAAAGCTAACTCCTTTGTTTCATAGATGCCTTTGTACTTAGTTGCCTGATGTAGGCTGAATTTCTCAAAGCAAACATTTTAGAGATACCTGGATGAAGAAAATGAATTATCTGAGGCAGTATCCACTCTAGGAGATAATTGTCGTTTCAGAAACAGTAATAAATGTTCTGTTTATCTTTCTTCTAGACCACATCTGGAAGTTACTAGTGTCTAGTTCTTCAGATTATATTGTAACAATAGCATTTATGATTCTAAGTTTTAATTTCTGGTGTTTCCTCCTTTGTTTCCCTTTTACGCAAAAGGTTAAATCTAAATTTTAAGTTCTTGTGCCAATAAGTCTTTTGCTTTTATATTTTACATTTTTAAGCCATTAAAAATGCATTCTAGATTTCTTCTGATTTTTTTTCTATTTCTGTTCCAAAATTAATTGCCAGGAGTGGGTAGCAGTTAATGAGTATAGAAAGTTTTTACATAACATCTGAAATATAAACTTCAAGAAAACAGAATGTCATATAATGATAATTGTCAGGACCAATGAGGACCTCCTCCATATACTTCAAGATACAGTCGTCAACAACCACTATGTGCCCACAAGTGTGAAAATACTAACAGCTATGAAGTCTCTTAAATTTGAATTTTCAATGAAATATGTTGATTTTCTAATAGAATAGTTTGTTCATGTGAACTATGCTAGTTGAAATTCACCAATCCAAATTCAAAAAGCCCCCGATTCATCATTAGGCTCAAGAATATTTACACAGTACTGAACCCATAGGATGTGTTGGGTTATATTAATGATTACATATAGATATTTTTGAGGGAGAGGTCTCAGTCCTAATTCCACCCAAAAGAAAAAATAGAATAGAGATTTATCTATAAGAATGAACAGTAATTCATTAGAGGCATGGTTTACTAAAAACATATATTCTCTACCTCTTGAAAAATTGACTTATAAAGAAAATTAAATTTCCCAAATTAATGCATTATTCTTGTAATATTTCTTCAATGGTCAAACCAGAAAAAAAAAGTCTGCCTAAACTGCCTTTTAGAAATGAGAAGTAAAAATCTGATCTTCCTTTTTTTAAAAAAAGATTTTATGTATTTATTCATGAGGGACAGAGAGACAGAGAGGCAGAGACACAGGCAGAGGGAGAAGCAGGCTCCTTGCAGGGAGCCTGATGTGGGATTTGATCCTGGGTCTCCAGGATCACAACCTGAGTGGAAGGCAGATGCTCAATCGCTGAGTCACCCAGGCATCAGAAAAATTTGATCTTCATGATGTAAAAATAAATAAATTACAATTCAGATCTTTATCCTTTTAAAAGCTAAAAAAAGCCAAAAACTTGCTGTAATATTGCTTCATCCAATTACTTATGGTTTACATAATGTAATATAAATAGGGACTTAAAGGCAAATTAGTTCTTGGTGTAAGCTTTCTAAAACCAAAGTGGTTCATTTTCAGATGTTTCTAGCTCTTAGAGTACTATATTCTGAAAATATAGCAGGTGAAAAACCTAAGGAGAGCAGTAAATTGTTGGTGTGAAAGCAGTAGAAGCATTGCACTTTGGGGCCAAAGCATTAAAAGAAGTACAGAAAAAAAAAAAAACAAAACCCTAAGATATAGTTTTATCTGAGGACAAAAACAATTTTTTTAAAAAAATTTTATTTATTTATGATAGTCACAGAGAGAGAGAGAGAGAGAGAGGCAGAGACATAGGCAGAGGGAGAAGCAGGCTCCATGCACCGGGAGCCCGATGTGGGATTCGATCCCGGGTCTCCAGGATCGCGCCCTGGGCCAAAGGCAGGCGCCAAACCGCTGCGCCACCCAGGGATCCCCGACAAAAACAATTTATTGACAGGACAAGGACTCAGCCTAATTCTGTCTTCAGTGATCTACTGATATTGTTCATATCAAAAAATAACTAAAGGATTTAAAAGTTGTTTTTAATAGCATTAGTTAAGAGTATCTTCGTTTAAAGGATCATACTTTGTGAGTATAGGTGTGTAGTCTATAGCCCCCCTACAAGTGATTTAATTTCAAAGAATACCACCTTGCCCAATGATCAAAATTAACATCACCAAAATTGGGCCAAACTAATATAATACCCTGGAAGAGATCCATCACTTCTGTAGAAATCTTGAAAAAAAAAATGTGTATCCTAAATTTAATCATGAGATAATATTAAACAAACCCAAACTGAGGGATATTCAACAAAATAACTGGCCTGGGCTCTTTAAGAATATCAAGGTCAGAAAAGACTGAGAAATGTTTCAGATGAAAAGAAGCGAAAGACACATGACAACTTAAGGGAATCCCACTTTAGCGGCTCAAAGCTATAGGCTACTTGTGACACAAGAGCAGAATAATAATGATCAGTCTTACAAATGTAAGGCAGACCATAGTCCTCAGCTCTCCAAGTGATGAAACCAAAAACTAGGGTTTCAACGTGAATTTTTGTTAACCTCTTCACCAAACTGAAGAGATATGGAAGTCAGCCTATGAACTGTATCAACTTGGCTAGAGCTCCTCTCAGTGGCTTTATTTAGAATTTCACGTGGCATTTATATACAGAAGTATTCCTAATTTTATGGCTGCACAAAAATTTAACTCTACAAATAAAGGAAGAAGGAGATTTTGAAAAGCAACTACCTAGGTTCATTTGCATATTTGAAAGATTCTAAAACCAGGCTACTTAAAATAATATGAAATAACCACATTCTCCCAGTTAACCAATCATGATTCCAATTCTTTTACATGGAAGATACCGAAACAAAGCTTTGTATTGTTTTCAAAGTATCTCTAAGAGGGTAAAGTAAGGCTGTGAAAGCTAATAGACCAATATAGTAGTACATTGTAACTTTTATTTCATGCCTGTGTTTTCATAGGAAATTGTGTTGGAGGTGTGGAAGTGAATGTATAACTCATAACAACACATGTTTGTTTTCTCTTTTTTCAGCAGTTGATGTGAAATTAAATTTCTTATATAGTATCCACTCAAAAACATGCCAGACAACAATGCCAATAAAGAAGGTATGGAAAGATGCCGAGTTTATATTTTGAATATACAAATTTTATGTTTGAGTTTGAGATTTTTTTGACTAGGTGATCTGTAAGCCAGATGAAGGTGAAGCAGAAAAGTAAATGAGAAGTTGGCATAATAAGTAGGATTTTAAATTTTCTTATCTGATAGTAAAAACTGTGTGTTTGCATGGGTGTCAGGGGGATTGCCTGACACTCCTTTCCTTCTGCTGGGAACAGTTCTCTCCTTCATAGGGGGAATTTTCTGAAACCCCAGCTTCTAGATGTCTTTCAAATGAGTGATGGGATTGTCCTGCTTTCCTGGCCACAGTCAATGGTAGCCACCTGACCCAATATGATGGAAAGCCTCTGAACTGCCCCAGTGATTGTCACCGCCAGGCTTCTGCAGCCCAACACATTATGCCAGAGTTAGTTTGTGTTACCAACAAAACATGTCCACGTGACTGTATGCTACTTCCAAGATTAGGTTATAAAAGCCACCGTGGTTCTCATCTCGGTTCCTCTCTTCTCCTATCCTCTCCTCTTTACAAAGGATAATAGCCTCTTACCAAAAGAAGGAAGAATTCATTATGGAACAGAGTTTGGAAGTGTTTCTAAGATGGTTAGTAATGGCATGTTTTATGAACTTTTAGTTATTTGTCATGATTCTTTAAACTATACATTTGTTTTGTTAACTTGTCTGTCTGGGATTCATTTTATAATGATTTTTACAAAAAAAAAGAAGATCCATTTATAGGAGATTCATGAATAAAGAATCCATCTCTTTCATAAAAGTAAACTTAAAAGTAAGCTGTAATATCGCAAATTAAATTATTGAACTGCCTAAAAATGAAGGATTTAAGATGAATTTTGAAATGCCTTTACTTGCTTCATTTTGGAGAAAGATGAAAACTAAAGAGGTCGATGGAACTAAATTCTCTTCCACTTCTAAAACATATTTCTGAGACTGGTTTCTGTATTCTTTCATTAAAATAACCTGCAGAGGCACCTGGGTGGCTTGGTTGAAGGCGGACTCTTGATTTCAGCTCAGGTCATGGTCTTGCGATCCTGAGATTCCCCAGTTGGGCACTGGCTTCAATGGGGAGTCAGCTTGAGGATTCCCTCTCCTTCTCTCTCTGACCCTCCCGGCCCCACGCAGATCTCTCTCTCTAACACAAATAAATTAATCTCTAAAAATTAAAATAAACTGGGGATCCCTGGGTGGCTCAGCGGTTAAGCGCCTGCCTTCAGCCCAAGGCGTGATCCTGGAGTTGCGGGATCGAGTCCCGAGTCGGGCTCCCTGCATGGAGCCTGCTTCTCCCTCTGCCTCTCTCTCTCTCTCTCTCTCTCTCTGTCTATCATGAATAAATAAGTAAAATAAAAATTAAAAAAATAAAATAAGCTGCATAAACTGTTTATGTATATTTGGACCGCATGTAGCATTGTCATCAATCAACCTTAGATTAGACAAATTAACCAAAAAAATAAAGAACTCCAATCTCATTTGATACATAAAAAAGATGATACTATTAGTAATAGTATGATACTATAACTTTAGATGATACTATTAGTAATATTTATTCAAATTGTCTTATATAGAGATTTAATTAAATTAAATTAAATTAAATTTAATTTAATTTAATTATTATTTAATTTAATTACTAATATACTATTAGTAATATTTATTGAAATTGTCTTATATAGGGATTTAATTTAACCAAATGCTATATAACTCATAACTAAATAGTTCTGTTTGTTGAACAACAAAAGTTACAACGTCATATTCAGTATATTAATCAGTACATAAGCTTTCAGGGAATATTATGGTTGTATAATTTTCTTGTATTTGCTTCTGTGATATGTTTTAATTATATTCATTGAAATGAAATTTTGTCTGTTGCATCTAATAAGGAAAAGACCTACATTTCACATGAATTAATTTTTAAATTTCATTTTCCTAGTAATCAATTTTTATTGTGTTTTAAGAGAATATTGCTGTGCAATGAATTGGAAATTAAAAAGCCCAGTTATTCATCATAGATAATATAAGCATTCCTTTAACTCTAAGCAGAACATCTTTCACTTAATTCATAATGAACATATTTTTAAATTCAAGTCACCATATCTTATTGCTCATATTGCTTCTAAAACATCTAAGTCTTCTTACCTTGCATTTCAATTTTTGTTATGCAACAGTACTTCACTACAGAGTACACTTATTTAATTTAACTCAATGGAATTCAGTTCAATTTTACTAAATTTCTGCCATGTCACACATACTAAGTAGGCGATGAAAGGCAAAGGAATAATTAATAAATTCTCAAGCTTTACAGTCCAAAATGGAGCCATAGATTTGCATCTCCCAAGAGTTGCCCTGGGACATAGATTTTTTCCCCCAATTCCAATCTATGTCTGCATGTAACTCATCACCTTCTGAAGCTTTGAGATGCAGAGAAGTCAGATGCTGAGATTATATATAAATTATATAAATTACTGTTATATAAATGCAAATAGGATCTCTGAAAAGCGTTTTTAACATTCAGAGAGAGAGATAACATTTTGTTCAAGAGATCAGGGGGAAAAACATTGTAGCTGAAGAGAATTTTGAAAGACATTGAAAAGTTGGAGAAAAGAAGAAGAAAATATTTAAATTAAAATAAATTGTGCTATATTTTCCTATTTAAAGTAGTACTTATGTTAATAAAAACAGAGACTTAATAGAGCATAGTATTGGAAAGATACTTATGGAGGACCTTCAATCTTAGGGCAAGATAACCTAGATAGCCTTTCAAGAACCTATTGTATTGTTACACAAGTCTATGTCTTGGACTATATGCTAGAAAATGGGATGAGGCAGAGGAGAAGGGAAGGAAAAATTTAAAAATTCAAAGATAAGTTAAGCCAAAAAAGTGTCAAGAAATGTCACTATAGCCATGATGATAATTCTATGATATAGGGAATTATAAGTGTATTGAGGGTAAAGATAAAAAAAAAAGTTTCTGTCTGTAAACTTCGGCTTGGGCTTTGAAGGATGAGTGAGAGTAAAGTAGACAAAACAGAGGAAGAGATGATAGGCCAAGGGGAGATCATTCACTTATTTGAGCTCAAACCATGTGATGGAATGTCACAGTTTTATTTGCAGCTCACTGATTATTAGTGATATGCCCAGGCACTGTTTGTTTTAAATCTTTGAGGAAGAGGCTAGTGAAGTAATGCCCTTCCCCGAAAGAAAAGTCTAGTGAAAAAATGATTTAAGATTGTAAGAAATATAATGAGATGTTTTTGAAAGGCCCCAGTTTGAGTCCGTACTGGAACATAAAGATGTAGGTGTCCAGCAGATCGTTGGAAAGTGGATCAGAACTTGGGAGAAAAGGCAGAAATGATTCCTAAATCTTTGCAAAGATGGGGAAGGAGAAGTCAAGAGAGAAGTTAGAGCAAAGATTCTATTTTTCATAGAGATAAGAACAAAGGAAGATACCACAGACAATTTAATGGTCAAAAAGTTATTGATGGAGTTAGTGTTCAGTGACTTCTGTTTTCGTGGAGAGATAATTGACATGGACTCAGCTAGTGGATGGTTTCCAGGGTCCTACAAAACCAGTATAAACAAAATCTCTTCTCGTTACTGTGTGTCATAGGAAACTTAGGTCCTTCCAGGTTTCTTTCTCGGAAATTGTGCAGTTCTGAGTATCTTCCAAATCCTATAGATCGAATCCCTCCTGAAGCCGAATCTCTCTACTCAGCTACTTCTATTCACTACTTCCTGAATCTCTGCCAAGGGCTCTAAGGTTCCTGGAGCTTCAGACTTCTATAAAGTATTAAATAATTTCCTCCAGTGAAACAGTCTTTTCCAACATGGATTTCATGGACTCATCCTGTCTTGTAATCGTTTTCTGTACAGATCTTAGGTCACAAAATTCTTGCAAAGTCTCTTATGTTTTAACTGGTATCCTGCAAAAGTTGCTTTTAAAAATTAACAGCATTGAGCTCAAATTTACAAATCTCTCTGTTTTGGTGATATAACTTTAGCCTGAACCCACATTATTGTAGAACCATAGACTGTAGAATGGACAACCTTCCAAGGAAAAATATATAACAGGAACTATTCATTTTTCTCTAAAGGACTCCTCAGATTTAGACTATTGCAACCTAGTCCGTGTTTCTTAAATAACTGTAGGGATTCCTCTCATTTCTTCACTTTTCTCCCTCCAAAGATACTATGATGCACAATTAAGTTGAAAAATGAGTAAAATTAAGTTTAAAACATGGTAAATTAGGTAGGCTTATGGAATAAGACAAAAAAGGCACAAAAAGTAAAGTTCAGTTTATTTCAAGGTTAGAGTTACAAGAATTTTTCTTTTCTATATTTAGACACCATGTTAATATACCAAAAAATATTGGTTACATAATAAAAAGTATATTATCTAATTTTAAACCCAAACTAGGATTTAGTGTCAACATTTTAGAGTTAGAAATGTAATATCAGGGTCATTTTCTTTTTGAAGTGGGGAATATAAGGATAAAAATTTATTCTTGGCAACAACCTTCAGTAATCATCTCTGTCATCACTGCATACCCCCATAATCACACTCTACTTTGCTTTATATTCTTTAAAACCTAAGTTTGTTTTCTAATGTGACAGCTTCATGCTTTATTCCCACCACGTAGTTCTGCTTGCTCTAAAAATTTTGCCATAGTGGATTTGTTTTTTACATAGATCATCTTCTTTTATTTTCTTTCTTAAATTAAGTTCTAGGTTTTAACTCCAGCATAGTTAACACACAGTGTTTTATTAGTTTCGAGTGTACAATATTGTGATTTAACAATTCTATACATTACTCAGAGCTTGTCATAATTAGTGTTCTCTTTAATCTCCCTCACCTATGTCAGACATCCCCCCTCTCACCTCCCCTCTGAAAACCATCATTTATTCTCTTATAGGTATCAGAGCTTGTTTCTTGGTTTCTCTCCCTCTTTCTTCTTTTCTTTTGCTCATTTGTCTTTCTTATATTCCACATCTGAGTGAAATTGTAGGGTATTTGTCCTTCTGGAGGGCCTATTTCACTTAGCACTATACTCAGCATCCCAGGCATCCATCAGAAGGTGAATGGAGGGATCCCTGGGTGGCACAGAGGTTTGGCGCCTGCCTTTGGCCCAGGGCGCGATCCTGGAGACCCGGGATCGAATCCCACGTCGGGCTCCCGGTGCATGGAGCCTGCTTCTCCCTCTGCCTGTGTCTCTGCCTCTCTCTCTCTCTCTCCGTGACTATCATAAAATAAAAAATAAATAAAAATAAAAAAAATAAAGAAGGTGAAAGGAGGAGGCGGGCAAGCTGGCGGCGGGGCACGGTCCTCACCCCCCTCCCCACCCCCACTCCCCCGGGTCACCTCCACCAGCTGGGCACCTGCGAATCCCACCTGAGATGTAAAGAGAGAACAGCCTGAAGGAGGCTGACAGAGGGGCTTGCGCCTCTGACCAGGCAGGAAGGCGGGGTACGGAAGATGAGGGGGAGGGCCTGGGAACCGGGCTGGGGGGCGGGGTTCCGGGGACAGGGGAGCCCCCCAGCCGCGGGGACACGGGGAAGGGGAGCTCCTGTCCCCGGGTCACTGCCGGGGGGGGGTGGCGGGGGGAGCACCCACACGCGGGGAGCTCGGTAAAGGGGGGGCGCCGGCGGGACCTCAGGGAGAAGCCGGTGTGGGGCTCCGGGATGGGGGACATAGGATGAGGGGGACCCTCCTGCCAACAGGGAGGGGGAGGGCACAGGACAGCTAGGACCCTCCTGGCGGGGGAGCGATTCCAGCAGCGCAGGCCCCGGACCCCAGGGCGCGCGGGCACAGCCCCCCTCCTGCGGCTCCCGGGGGGGCGTGGGGGGGCACAGGACGGGGGACCCTCCTGCCTGGGGGCAGGGGGAGGGCACAGGACGGGGAGGACGCTCCCGCCGGGCGCCCCGAGCTGTGCAGGTGAGCGCCCCCGCCCCCGGGTCACCCGGACCAGTGCGGACTGGGAGCTGCGGTGGCCACTGGGGAGCTGACCCCTGGGCTGGAGAGGGGCCGCCACCCCTGGGGCTGCTCCTCCCGGTGTCACCTGTGCCTGGGACGGAGCAGCTGCCGGGGAACAGGGGCCTCCCGGTCAGCGGCTCCCACTGAGCCCGGCACCCCGGGGGGCATCTCCCCAGGTGCACACACCTGGGAGTCAGCACAGCAGCCCCTCCCCCGAGACCAAGGGAAGGACGCGGAAGAGCGGGTCCGGGGCCAGCAGCGCTGGGAAGCTCCAGGGGAAGTCGACGGATTTACAGTATACGCCCCTTTTTTGGATGAAAGATCTAAATGTGAGATAAGAATCATCAAAATCCTAAAGGAGAACACAGGCAAGACCCTTTTTGAACCTGGCCACAGCAACTTCTTGCAAGATACATCTATGAAGGCAAGGGAAACAAAAGCAAAGATGAACAATTGAGACTTAATGAAGATAAAAAGCTTTTGCACAGCAAAAGAAACAGGCAACAATGACAGCCCCAGTGGCCCAGTGATTTAGCGCCACCTTCAGCCCAGGGTGTGATCCTGGTGACCCCGATCAGTCCCACACCGGGCTCCCTGCACTGAGCCTGCTTCTCCCTCTGCCTGTGTCTCTGCCTCTCTCTCTCTCTCTCTCTCTCTCTCTCTCTCTCTCATTCTCTCTCTCATGAATAAATAAAATCTTTAGAAAAAAAAGTCAACAAAACTACAACACAACCTGCAGAATGGGGAGAAGATATTTGCAAATAACGTATCAGATAAAGGGCTAGTTTCCAAGATCTATAAAGAACTCATTAAACCCAACAGCAAAGAAACAGACAATCCAATCATGAAATGGGCAAAAGACATGAACAGAAATCTCACAGAGGAAGACACAGACGTGGCCAACAAGCACATGAGAACATGCTCCGCATCACTGGCCATCAGGGAAATACAAATCAAAACCACAATGAGATCCCACCTCACACCAGTGAGAATGGGGAAAATTAACAAGGCAGGAAACAACAAATGTTGGAGAGGATGCGGAGAAAGGGGAACCCTCCTGCACTGTTGGTGGGAATGTGACCTGGTGCAGCCACCCTGGAACACTGTGTGGAGGTTCCTCAAAGGGTTAAAAATAGACCTGCCCTACGACCCAGCAATTGCACTTCTAGGGATTTACCCCTAAGATACAGATGCAGTGAAACGCCGGGACACTTGCACCCCGATGTTTACAGCAGCAATGTCCACAATAGCCAAACTGTGGAAGGAGCCTCGGTGTCCATCGACAGATCAATGGATAAAGAAGCTGTGGTTTCTGTATACAATGGAATATCCCTCAGCCGTTAGAAACGACAAATACCCACCATTTGCTTCAACGTGGATGGAACTGGACGGTATTATGCTGAGTGAAGTAAGTCGATCGGAAAAGGACAAATATTATATGGTCTCATTCATTCAGGCAATATAAAAAAATAGTGAGTGAAAGGGATTAAAGGGGAAAGGAGTGAAAATGAGTGGGAAATATCAGAGAGGGGGACAGAACATGAGAGTTATTATTTTCCTGTGATATTTTATGCACAATTTGGGTGGTTATTTATACTTTCTAATTGTTGTATATTAGAAGAATCTTTACAAAATAATACAAAATATTCAAGTTACTTTTTTAATATTTATTTATTTATTCATGAGAGTGAGAGAGAGACAAAGACATAGGCAGAGGGAGAAGTAGGCTTTACTTAGAGAGCCTGATGTGGGACTTGATCCCCACACCCTGGGATCATGCCCTGAGTTGTAGGCAGATGCTCAACCGCTGAGCCACTCAGGAGTCCCAGTTACTAACCTTTTATAAAGAGTATTTTTTTTTCTTGGTGTCCAGCAATTCTATGATTAATTTATTATACACTTTTAGGGAAATATTTTAAAAGTTTTGCTGTGTGTTTCTGGAACACAGGAAGGAACAAATGCTAAAAGAGAGCAAAAGATTAGATGATCAATTCCCAAGGGACAAATTCAGACTTTATTTTTATCACATTGTACTTGATCCTTTAATAACTCTGTCTACAGATTCTTGATTGGCTGTCCCTGAATAAGATGCTCTGACTGATTTCTGCTAAAATACTGAGTATATTTTGTATATGTTCACTGATGTCTTTTCTCATTGTCATTATCAAAGTTCATGAACACATTTTTAGAAGTGAAAAACCCAACTTATTCTGTGCATATAAATAATATTTTAACTGGCTGATTGTAACAGTATGAGGGGCCTTTTATAATTTCATATGACACATGAAAATTAAAGGTTCAACTTCAATCTAAAATATTTAATGAAAGCACACCAAAACAAACTCCGTAATCTAAAAGAAAACTACAAAAAAATTGCATCGTATATTAAAAATTAATTATACTTTCAGCGGTTGAAGAGAATGAAGTATTGATTAAATAAATTTATTAAAAGTGCAATGGGTAAACCCAAGTTCCAAGTCAAATTTTCCAAAATAACATTGTTTTTCACAGCACATATTCACTCATCTCAAATATTCTTCTTTCTGTAAATAGTATTACAATCCAGCCAATTGCTCTCACCCAAACTCCAGACATCTTCTCTAATTTCTCATTTCCCCCTTTTCAGCATATAATCCAATAGCCTTTTTTATTTGTCTTACTTCCAAAATGTGCTTATGATCTTTCCTCTCCTTTCAATTTTACTTCCTATCAACATTTTCCAAATAAGCATCTTATCTCAACTACTGCAATAGCATCTGTGACAAAGACTGCTGGAACCACCACCTCCTCAGTTTGTAAGTGTTGCCTTACCACATATATGCTAGGTAGGTACCCATAAGATAACTCTCATTAAATCAAGGATGAGGTGAATGCGCCATGCACAAAGACCAGTAAATAGAAAAGTAAAATCCTCAGAATTAAGATCTATATTAAGAAAAGCCCTTTTGATATTGCTACTGCTACATAAAAAGGAATGGAAGCATAGAGATCAAAAGCCCGATAAGATTTTGGAGAAAAAAAAATATACTGCCAAAGAAATCACAAGTGTAACCTGTGAAAATTTGTGTTCACTTGACCCTTAAAGTCATTCCTGGTTCTCCAAACCTGAACTAGCAGAGAGTGATGAAAGTGTTGTCGACATCAAGAGTCCATGATGTACTACAGATATGGTGCTAGAGAATATTGTACAAGGAAATTTCCTGACAGCAGACAGGAGATCTTGGGACATTAAGAAAAACCCTTTTCTATCTATTTAAGGAATGTATCCTGCTCTCAGGGCTGATATTCTCTGCATTTTTGGCACAGCAGGTTTTTAATATTGATATCCAACAGTGACAACTGTATGCATTCTATTCTTACCTTTTCAAAATGGAACTTATCAATGCTATGTTTCTACTCCATTATTATATATTCAGTTGGCTCAAGAGGGCATATATTTTTCTTTGAGTTCACTGATCACCAGACCATGAACAGATACTTTCTGAACATGGAAGTGAATATAATTATCTGGAGCACTGATATTTCGGTCTTGGTTATTTATGAATACTTTTCATATGTGGGGAAAAGGGTGAGTATGGACAGTTAGTTGGAAAAAGAGACAGATAATATAACGACTGATAAGTTGTCCCATTTATATCTATTCTCTCTTTTATTGGTGTTAAGTTTCCAGGGCACATGGATTCCCAGTCAAAAAATATAATTCTCTGCATTCTTTGCAACAAAGTGTGGAATACAGTAACAGATTTTAAAACTTACTAAAATCTGCTATAATTGATACAGTGTGGTGTTGGTTTAAAGATTTACATAGATAACTAGAACAAAATAGAGAATCCTGAAATAAATGTACACATATATGTTCCCTCACTTTCCAAAAGGAATGCAAGGAAAATTTAGTGGTGAAAGAGTGCTCTTATAGCAATGATGCTGAAAAAAAAAAAGATATCCAAATGCCAAAAATAACTGTGATCCATACATTACATCATGTATAAAAATCTGTTAAAGGGGCGCCTGGGTGGCTCAGTTGGTTAAGCATCTGCCTCCAGTTCAGGTCATGATTCGAGGGTCCGGGGGCTGAGCCCCACGTCGAGCTCCCTGCTCAACAGGGAGCCTCCTTCTCCCTCTGCCTCTCACTCATGCTTGCTCTCTCTGTCTCTAGTGCTTGATTTCTTTCAAAAAGATAAATTAAAATCCTTTAAAAATTTATTCAAGATGGATCATAAATCTAAATGTAAAACGTAAAACTATAAAGTGTCTAGGAGAAAAGTTCTACAGAAAATGTGAGCTTTTGTTAGGCAAAAATTTCTCCAATAAAACTCTAAAAGCAAAAATCTATTAAAGAAAATGTTATAGATTGAGCTTCATGAAAAATGAAGAAAAAGGAAAGGAAAGAAAGTTCATTATTATATCACATATAATGTGGGAAATTTAGTAGTGACTTCAAAATTTTTGAAGTCTCTCAAATAATCTTATGTTTATCAGAGATACTTTCTGTTCTATGACCTGCCACCACAGGATGCTTAGCACCTGGTCTGAGTTACATCTTTTGCCAGTCTCATCATCATTATTCACTTCACATGATTCCACTATTTCTTTAAAATATGATACTTGATGTAGGTAGGATATGCCGCTAAAGACTTGTTTAATGAATGAAGAGTGCACAATTAAAGGGCTGTCATAACTTTTAAGATAACTATTATGCCTCTTAAAGTGACTTGTCCATTTTTTTTAACCACAGAAGATTGTTCATGAAACACAATAAGCCCATGCTCTAATGCTGTATTCTGGGTCCTCTTTTTATCTCCTGGAACTTTTTCCTCTTCACTGTACCAATTTATAACCACCAACTTTGGTTGTTTTTCCATTCAGAGGAACTTAGCCTGTTCCGTTCACTTTTGAAAGTCTCAAATTTCATCCTTTAAAGAACACAGATGACTCCACTTGAATGATATCTGTCTATTAATATGCCCAAGGCAGATTTTTGAGGGGGGTGGTTCTTGCTTACATCTCTCTAATGTCCTGCGACATGGCATTAATACACATATATGAAATGAATATATGCATGGCGTATTTGTATTTACACACGTAAATGCAAAGGCCCAACACCCTTACCTTAAATAAGACGAATCTCAGGAGCTATCTGAGCCAGAAGCTCACCATTGGGTCAGTTGAAACTCCTGCGCATGTTTGTAGTTCTACATACATAAAATCAGTAGAGGGCAGTATATAATCAGACTGCTCTACTTTTTGGTAAACAAAGAACAAATATAACGATGTAAAATGTAAAAACTTCCCAAAGTAATAAATTGAAAGAGAACTTCATTCAGTTATTCATTCATTCATTCACCTCACACAATGAAACAAAATATTGCAAGCAGGAAAGTGAAATAGAAGTGCACAAAAAGTGACACAGCAATTCTCCCAATTGCACCTCACGCCTGTGCCTTTGCTATCTCCTGCCCTAAATGTGCTGTGCTAACCCTCCAGGTTCCACAACCATTGCCATACACTTTAAAGTTTTTTTAATATTTTTTATTTAAAATATGTACATGCATAAAACTTTAAAAGGCACTAAGTATAACAGACAGTGAATGAAGTTACCATCCACACGCATTCACTTCCTAGATGTAAAGGATACTATATATGCCACTGAAATTCTCTTCGTGAGAGTAAGACATTCATTCTTGTAGTTGTTAAGAGTGTTGGCTCCTCACAACTAAGTGAGGTTAGTCCCAACTAACTAATCTTGAGTGGCCAAAAGTCGCTGCCTTTTTCAAGATTACATTGTCTCTGTAGAACAGAACTCATCCAATGACAAGTTGATAGGTAAGTACAAAGGCCCAACACCCTTGCCTTGAATGAGACAAATCTCAAAACCTATCTAAGCTGTAAAACTCACCACTGGGTCAGCTCAAGCTCCTTGCATTTATTTGCAGTTCGACTTCTTTTTCTGTCCAACCCATCTTCTTTCACTCCTTTACAGATATTTTTCTGAGGAATCCATGAATGCAAATTTCTGTCACAGAGTCTATTTCCAAAATAACACGACTTAAGAGAGCTGGTAATAGAATTAATCCTAGAAAGCAGAATTTAAAATGGGATTTCAGAAATGGATCATTCTCTGACCTCCTGGCAACAAGGACTCTAATTACAGGTGGTAGATAGAATACTGATGGCTTGTAGCATACTGTAGCAATGCAGTTGTTAAAACTCACACTGATTGTGAACCAGACCAGAATACTAATCACAATGAATGCAATGGTGGATATACTATCTGAAGCATTTGAGACATTAGGGGCAAAATAATAATTACGAGGACTACGTAATTGGATGGGACTAAGCATGCATTGAAGAAAAACAATGAAAGACTTATGGTGATTAATCACCAATTTAAGGTGAAGTGTGAAAGTCAGAGGGCCTCTTTGGCAGCATATAAAAAGACTCATTTGCTGCAGCAAGAGGGCAGGAAAAGGTGATCATCAGGTCCAGGACTTAATTATAGTGGTAGCAGAGCTCCAGAGAAGGATGATGTTCAATCCCAGCCTGTCTGCTATACTAAGATCAGTGCCTTAATTGGGAAAGAGCGAGACTCTGGACTCAGGATAAGAGCATCTGAGTCAACACACTTGAAAATTTCAAGTGTCAGTTATCTGGGCCTGAAGAATTGGTCCACTCCTTGTTAAAGGCAAGGATCCCCCTTGCTTGGGTTTGATCCAGAGGCTTGGCTAAATCATGTGCACAAACCTCAGGATCTACCATCTTCTCTCATCCTGTACACTAAACCAATAACTACAGTTAACATAAAGTAGCTACAGAAATGCTGAGATTGTTAAAGAGGAAAAAGGGAAGTCACAGAAGTTGCTGCAGAACTTAGCCACATAAACCAACGAGAGACAGGAGTGTAAGGAATTCGATTCTGATGGTGCTGTATATGTGTACGTGGGTCTGGGAGATAAATTTGGGTAAAGGAAAATTTGTTAATATGGAAGGTCTGTCCCATGATAAAAGCTTTAATGCCATGACCAGGATCAAAGGGAATGTTACTTAGGAGTTGCTAAAATGGTTGGTTCTTAGGAGCTTGGATTTAGAAATCCTGGTTCCCAAAGACAGAGACCTCTTCCCTTGGAGGACATTGCTAAAGCCCCATTAAGTTTGAGTTATGAGGGACTCCTGGGTGGCTCAGCGGTTGAGTGCCTGCCTCCGGCTTGGGGCATGATCCCGGGGTTCAGGGACTGAGTCCCCCATTGGGCATCGGGCTCACTGAGAGGAGCCTGCTCCTCCCTCTGCCTATGTCTCCACTTCTCTGTGTGTGTGTGTCTCATAAATAAAATAATATCTTTTAAAAAAAAGTTTGAGTTATGACTGTTGCTGTGTCTCCTTAGGCTTCTGGTGTCCAAACCACTCAGTCAAAGAAATACTGCCAAACTGGTTTGCCCCAATTTTCTGGAAGAAATAGAGTTACAATGGGGAAGGGAAAGAATATGTTTGGCAACCACATAGCTCAACATAGTACCTCTTGCTACTCCCTGCACCATGTTGATGGTGAATGAACAAAGTGCGACAGATCTGAGAGGGTGGGGTGACCAGAGTCTCAGATCCCTCACTAGGTGAGCCATAGAGATGCTAGCTAAGGGTGAGGAAAATTAAAATAAGGTGTAAGTGTAGAGGAGGCAGTGACACCAATCGTGACCTGTGAGTCACCTCAACAACCTTCTTGTTTAAAATTTCTCCAGGAAAAGAAAAGGCCAACCAGAATTCTGGAGAAGCATTTCACAGCTGGGGTTGACTTTCTACACAAAATAAGTGGATAAAAGCAGGGCAAGGGGTTACTTGTAAATTCTGTGGTGTTCCACTTAGATCTCCTTTTCTTTCATTAGCTGGAGTTGCCATAACAAAGTATTACAGACTGAGTGTCTTAAACAACAGAAATTTATTGTCCCAAAATTCTGAAGGTTGGACATCCAAGATCAAAGTGTCAGCAGGTTTGATTTTTTTGTGAGGCCTCTCTTTTTGGCTTTCAGATGATTGCCTTCTTACGGTGACTTCACACAGTCCTCTGTGCATGCATACATCTCTGATCTCTCTGTGTTAAAATTCTTACAGGGCACCTGGGTGGCTCAGTTGGTTAAGTATCTGCCTTCAGCTCAGGTCATGATCCCTGGGTCCTGGGCTTGAGCCCTTCATTGGGCTCTCTGCTCAGTAGCGAGTGTGCTTCTCCCTCAACCTCTCCCCCACTTCTTGTGCTCTCTCTACCTTGCTCTCAAATAAATAAATATAATCCTTAAAAATAAGGCACAGAAAAAAAAATAAGGCACAGAGATTTCTCATATACCCCTTATTTCCACATGTGCAGAACCTTCTCTATTCTCACCATCTGCCACCAGAATGGTATATTCGGTACAACTGATGAACCTACATTGACACAAAATTATCACCTAAAGTCCATAGTTGCTGGTAAAGTTTAATTTCTTGACCCTGTATTAAGTTACACAGCATTTAAGAGGTTTGGGGGTGTGCTCTTAGAAATGTAAACTTTTAAGGACCAAGAGAAGCATAATTGGACAGAGGAAAACAGAACTGTAATATCTGTGTAAAAATGGCCTTAGTTGAACCCACATCTATGGGACAATTAGAAGCTGGGCTAACCTTCAATGTTTCTCAAAATTGAGGTAAGAGTGCCAATTGAGGTAGCCTTGCAGTGACAAGTCATTGAATGGAGGATATCCATAGGAAGAGACATAATCTTGGGTGAAGTGTCTCTTCAGTCAAGGATATTTACTGAAGAATACTTTAGTCAAAACTATCAATTTGGGGGAATGAGAGCCTCAATCATTGGTGTGGGCTGAATTGTGTCATCCCCCAAATTTGTATATTGAAGCCCTAACCCCTCCATTCCTTAGAATATGATTCTATTTTGTGGTAGGCACTCTAACGAGGTGACTAGAAAGAGGCCTTTAGGGTGGGCCCTAATCTACCCTGATGGGATCCTTATAAAAAAGAATTTATTTATTTATTTTTAATTGTTTTCAGGATTTTTATTTATTTATTTATTTGAGAGAGAGCATGAGTGGGGTGAGGGGCAAAGGGAGAAGTAGACACCCTGCTGGTCCCCAATGGCCCCAAGAAATCTCTGTACCTTCTGTTCACTTTTTCTATAAACCTAAAACTGCTCTAAGAAAGTCTATTAAAAAAGAAAGAGAAAAATGGGAATATTGGAAAAACAGTAATAACAATAACAAAAGATTACCAGTGCCTCAGATGCTCTCATAATATCTAGCCTTAGTCAATCACCATTGCTATAGATGGTTTCCTTGTGACCTTTACAAAAACAAAACTTTAATGAATACATACTTTTTGCCTAGATATTTACATTCAACCATGTGATTTGAAATGTGCTCACATTGTAGAATGTAGCAGTAATTTAAACTAATACTTAATATTCAATAGTATGAATATACCACGATCTATTTTCTACAGTGGATGAATATTTAAATTGTTTTCAGTTGGGGGCTAACATGAATGCTGCTCTCATGAATACTCCTTTATGTATCTTCAGCAGTACATATGTGTGGATGCATTTATATTAGATCTATAACTAGGTATGTATTTTCCAGGGCAGAGGATACTTTAGTAAATATTTTCTTGTGTAGTATTGAATGGCAATATTTATATTCTAAATGGGAGTCCTTCAGAAGATACACATATTATAAGTATTTTCTTCAATAAGTGACTTTCATTAAAAAAACAAAAAACAAAAAACAAAAAACAAAAACAACACCTCTTCAATATTCTTAATGGTGTCTTTCCGATATCAGATATGTCAATTTAGGTAGATTCAATTTTATTACCTTATTTTTGTTTACTTTTTTTATTGTTTAATCTAAAAAATCCTGGCCTATCTTAATGCTACAAAGATTCTCTTCTATATTTTCTTGTAGGAGTTTTACCATATAATTTTAGATATGTGCTTTCAAGAAAAGAAATTGCCCATCTCATGTACATTGTTAGAAGTGTTGGATTAGATTATTATAACATTTATTTTTGTTTGTTTAGTTTATTTTGTTTAGTATTCCTCCATGTATATATTTATTTGAGAGAATGGGAGACCATGCAAACAGGGTGGGGACATAGAGGCAGGGGGTAGGAGAAAGAGAGAATATCAAGTAGGCTCCATGCTGGTTCAATTGCAAGGCTCAATTCCACAACCCTGTGATCATGACCTGAGCTGAAATCAAGAATCAGACACTTAACCCACTGAGCCACCCAGGTGCCACCTTCCTTTTATTTTCGAAACTGGCAATTTGTGATTTTTTTTTCTGTATCAATCTAGCTAAAGTTTATCTTATCAACCTTAAAAAATCTCAATTCAGATTCTGTTGATTTATCTCTATTACTTTTTCTATTTTCTATGCCATTGATTCATACTTTCATTCTCATTTCTTTCCTTCTAATTATTTTGCATTTAATTTAATTTTTTAACTAGATTAAGGTAGAATCAAAGTTTTTGGTGTTAGATCTTTATTTTGTCTAGTAGGAGCACTGAAATGATCAGTTTCCCTCTGAGCGCTGTTATCTGCCTCATACAGATTTTGTATATGTTGTGATAGGACTATCATTTAGTTAAAAATATGTCCCCTTATTTTTGACCCACAGATTGTTTAGAAATGAAAGGTTTAGTTTTATTTTGTTTTTGCAAATAATTTTTTATTGCTGAATAAAGTCAATTTTCCTCAGAAAATATATTTATTTTATTCACTTAAAGTTACTGAATTTTGTATGGTACAACTTATGGTCTGTTGTGGACAGTTTCACTTGTACTTTTTTTTAAAGATTTTATTTAGAGAAAGAGGCAGAGACACAGGCAGAGGGAGAAGCAGGCTCCACGCAGGGAGCCCGATGCGGGACTCGATCCCAGGACTCCAGGATCACGACCGGAACCAAAGGCAGACACTCAACCACTGGGCCACCCAGGTGTCCCTTCACTTGTACTTTAAAAGAATGTTAATTCTGCCACTGTTACTGTGCTCTATAAAATGTCCTTCAGACCAATTTGAAGGAGAATGAATATTCAAGACTTCTATATATTTACTGTTTTTTTAACCTATTTTTAAATCAATTACTGTGATTTGAAATCTTCAAATATAAATGTAGATTTGCGTATTTCTCCTTTCAGTTCCACATTCATGTTTTCAGAAATAACTTTCTATAAATACACAATTATGATTTATATATCTTTTTGAAGAATTGTTTCCTTTATCATTAAAAGTTTTTCCCTTTATCTCTGGTAAGAGTATGTGTTGTGAAGTCTTCCTTTGTCATATATTAATACAATTATTCCAGTCTTCTTCGGATTATTGACAGTGTGCTATATCATTCTTCCATTCTTTTACTTACTACCTGTGTTTTCATGTTAACATGCATTTCTAGACGACAACTGCACCCTCTTCCCTGATGTTCTCACTTCCCATATGTTTTCCCATATACTCATAAATTCTATTTGTCTGCATTACTCTCAACTCTGGCATCTGTCTCCTCAGCTCAGCAAGGTTACTTGTCTTTGAATAGATTTTTCCTCAGGTGAAATGGTCCCAAATATCTCTAGACAGAAAACTCAAGCAAGCATGGGGCTCACCTCATTTATTTACTTTCTCTCAGAGATTACAGTTCTGGATTATCTGCTGTCTATTGTCTGAAACGGTCATTTTCATATATTTTGTCATGTTTATTATTATTGTGGTGGGATGGCAAATCTTCATCAAGGCCACACATTCTAAGGAATATGAACACAAAGTTTAAATTGCTGCATAAAGCACAATAAGCAAGATTTTGGCACACACCTTAAAGTATTTATATAAAATACATATAATTTATATGTGTATATATGTAATTTTGACTATGTTTATGATCTCATAAATGCTGTAAGTTGTAAGAGTTAAAAAAGCAAACATGGGATCCCTGGGTGGCGCAGCGGTTTGGCGCCTGCCTTTGGCCCAGGGCGTGATCCTGGAGACCTGGGATCGAATCCCACGTGGGGCTCCCGGTGCATGGAGCCTGCTTCTCCCTCTGCCTGTGTTGCTGCCTCTCTCTCTCTCTCTCTCTCTGTGATTATCATGAATAAATAATAAATAAATAAAATCTTAAAAAAAAGCAAACAAAAATTTTAAAACTATACAAAAGACAACAGAAATCATGAAAATGAACAGTTTTTGAAAAATAAGCCAAACTTCTAGAAATTAAACTGAAAACATAAAATAAGAAAAAAATATGAGTTAGAATTAGATCGAGATGGAATAAACTGATAAGCTGCTAGATAGATTTGAGTAAGTTATATAAGCAGTAATTAAATCAGAATATATCACCATCAAAAAAGTTTGAGAATATAAAGAAATAATTACATTTTTGGAAACATGGCTTTAATATATTCATAATCACAATTTCAGGATAATGCAGGAATAGGAAAATAAAAATATTCACAAAGCCAAATGCAATGTAAAATTATAGATGTATAAAACCAATCCTAGACACATGTAGTAAAAGGGAAGAAGAGAAAAAAACAAGATCTTTAAAAGACCCAGTGGGAAGAAAAAGAGAGTTTACTCCCAGCTCCTTTAACAGTTTTAACAATAGGGAGATTTGCAGTCTAAATGGCACACACCCGTATATACACACACATTTCCCACTGTTCACTTTCTTTTGAGGTGTTTTTTTATGCATGATTTTCAATGTTTATGTAATTTGATTTATCCATCTTTTCATTTATGGCCTCTGTATTTCATGCCACAATTACCAAAGACTGCCCAACTCCAAAGATATAAAAAAAATATGTTATTCAGATTTCTTTCTGGTTTTTCTTTTATTTTCTTTGTACGTTTATTTGTATTGAAGAGTAGTTGATATACAATACTATATTAGTTTCAAGTGTAAAACATCATGGTTCACTATTTGTATACATTACAAAGCGACTATTATCAAAGTCACCAAGATCATCATGGTAAGTCACCACCTGTCGCCAAAGTTGTTAAAATATTATTGACTTCAATCTCTATGCTGTACATTATATTCCCATGACTCATTTATTTTATAACTGGGATTTTGTATCTTTTAATCCCTTTCACCTATTTTGGCCAATCTTCACCCCCTTTTCTTGTGGCAGCCACCAATTGTTTTCTGCAACTACATGTCTATTTGTGTGTGTTGTATTTACAATCTACATATAAATGAAATCATATGGTATTTGTCTTTTTTTGCTGACTTATTCTACTTAGAACAATACCATCTAGGTACATCCATGTTGTCACAAATGGTAAGGTTTCATTCATTTTCATAGCTGAGGAATATTATATATATATAGTCACATCTTCTTTATCCATTCATCTATCCAGAGACAATTAGGTTGGTTCCATATCTTGGCTATTGTAAATAATACTGAATAAACATAGGATTGCAAATATCTATTTAGTGTTTTCATTTTCTTCAGATAAATACTCAGAAGTGGAATTGCAGGATCATATGGTGTTTCTATTTTTAATTTTTGAAGAACCTTCATACTGTTTCCACAGTGGCTGTACCATTTTACATTTCCACCAACAGTGTACAAGGGTTCTCTTTTCTCCACATCTTCACCAACACTACTTATTTCTAATCTTTTTTATAACAACTGCTCTGACAGATGTGAGCCAGTATCTTACTGAGGTTTTGATTTGCATTTCCGTAATGATTAGTGGATGTTTAACATCTTTCCACAAGTCTGTTGGCCATTTGTATGTCTCCTTTGGAGAAGACCCTCTCCCCACCTCCATGTCTTTTTATTGGATTATATTTTTTGATATGGAGTTGTGTGAGTTCTTTATGTATTTTGGGTATTAATCTCATGTCAGATATATGATTGATAAATATCTTCTTCCATTCAGTAGGTTGCCTTTACATTTTGTTGATGGTTTCCTTTGTTGTGCAAGAGATTTTAAGTTTGATGCTCAATTTGTTTATTTTGGCTTTTGTGTCCCTTGTCTGAGGAGACAAATCCTGAAAACATTGCTCAGCCTAATATTAGAGAGTTTACTGCCTAAGTTTTCTTCTACGAGTTTTATGGTCTCTTATATTATATTCAAGTCTTTAGTCCATTTTGAGTTTATTTTTTTATATAAGAAAGTCGTGTAAGAAAGTCATCCAGTATCATTCTTTTGCATGTAACTGTCCAGATTTCCCAGCACCATTTATTGAACAGACTTCCATTTTCCCATTGCATTTTTTTGTTTCTTTTGTCATAGATTAACTGAGCACAGAAATGTGGATTTATTTCTAGGCTCTCTACTCTGTTCTGTTGATCAATGTGTGTATTTTTGTGCCACTACAATGTTAGTTTGGCTACTAGAGCTTTATAGTATAGTTTGAAATCAAGAGTGTGGTACCCACAGCTTTATTTTTCTTTCTCAAGATTGCCTTGACTACTTGAGGGCTTTTGTGGTTCTATACAAATTTTAGGATTACTGTTCTAGCTCTGTGAAAAATGGCATTAGTATTTTGATAGGTATTGCATAAATTCTGTTGATTGCTTTGGGTAGTATGGACATTTTTAACAATATTATTTTTTCCAATCTATGAACACAATATATCTTTCCAATTAGTTGTATCATCTTCAATTTCTTTCATCATCATTTTGTAGTTTTCAGAGTACAGGTTCTTTACCTCCTTGGTTAAATTTAGTTCTAGGTATTTTACTCTTTTTGATGAAATTATAAATGGGACTGCTTTCTTAACTTCTCTTTTTAATAGCTCATTGTTAGTGTATAGAAATGTAACAAAAATTTGTATATTAATTTATATATCCTGCAATTTTACCAAATTAATTTATTAGTTCTAACAGGTTTTTTTTTCTTTCTTTCTTTCTTTGATAGTCTTTAGGGTTATCATATCATCTGCAAATAGTGACAGCTTTCTTTTTCTTTTTCACTTTGGATGCCTTTTATTTATCTTTCTTGTCTCCTTTTTAACCTTAGAACTTTGATCAACTCGTAAATCCAGGTGTAGGACATGAGATTATTTTATTATCATTTCCTTTTCTCTGATGACTAGCTAGTACTTCAAGCATAATTTATTACAAAGTTTACCTTCTCTCATAGATTACATATGACACTTTTATCATGTACTGAACATCCATTCATATTAAGCCCCGTTTCTACATTTTAGTTGGATTACATTGACCCAATCAATATATTTATGCCAAAATGTTGTACCATTTTAATTATTGTGTTCTTGTACTATGTTTGCAACTATCAGGAGAAGTTTTAAGTCCCTCTCATTGCATTTTTTTGTTTAATGGAATTGTGTTGGTTATCCTTCCTTGGTTTTGTTTTTGGTTGCATTTCAAAAAAGAGGAACCATTTGTTGTTTTTAAAATGTAAAAAATTGCTTAACTTTACTGTTAATTATAAAAAAATGAAAAAAAATGAGATATTATTTTACTCTTACAAAATAAAACGGCATTATCAAGCAATATAAAATAATCAAAATTCTTATAAATCTCTGGTAGAACAACCACTCTGGAAATATTTATTAACTGCTAAAGTTAAACATATACATGTCCTATAACTAAGCATTTCACTTGTACATATATGTAATGGTGAATTATAGAAGAATGTTAATAACATCTTTGTTTGTAACATAGATAACAAAATATATATTAACCAAAATTTCTCAACAGTGAAGGACTAAATACTTGAACATATATACAATAGAATATTAATTTTATATGTAAAAATATGTTTAATTTATAATATATTTATGTATTATATAGTTTGAAACAAGGAAAAAGCAAATAATATATTAGTTAAACGTGTGTGCATGGGTGTAAGTGCAAATCTATAAAGCAAATTGAAGGAATGAATAACCTAAAATTCAGACTAGCGGTTACCTCTGGGAAGAAGGATGAGTGGTGTGACCAGTTAATGCTCACAGAAGGATTCAACTTTCTTTGTAGTGCTCTAATTTGGAAGCCAAATCATAGTGTTTTTATTTGGTTTCATCTTATTATATAATATGTACATACAAATAAACTATACTTTTGCAAAATGATATAATTCAAACAAGAAAGTTAAGAACATAAATACAAACAGAATAAGAACCCTTAAAGTTTTACATCATTCAATTAATTTTGACATTTTTATTTTATATAAAATTATAGCTATAAATATGGTGATTTTGCATCTTGAAAATGCTAAAAAGCCACTTGAAAATACATATTTGTCCCTTTGTTGAAAATAAAATGCCTGCCAGATTAAATAAGTTTGAATGTTTTCAGCTATATTGGTATTAAACATTTCCCTTTCGTACCAATATGTAAAGTTCTAAATCTGCTTTCATGAACATGCCATTTGAGCTAATTACTTTATAGTAAATGCAGCTCTTAAATAATTGCTAAACCTTGGGAAATGCTTTCAATAATTGACTTGGTTTTCATAAGCAAAACTTGTGTTATTAAATATAAATTAAATGCACATTTGAGACACTTAACTTAAAGTGTTAACATATCAGCATTTTAATAGTATAATGGAAATAACTTGTAGAACTAATACCCAAAATAATTCAAACATTGCATTCAGAATTTTTACGTTTTCTTTGATCTGAAAAATTTGCATAAACTTTCCGTGTGTAGTGTATCATCTGTAATGAATATGTTTTCTTACTTATTGACATAGCCTAACTTGAAAATATTATATTTCTTATGGTACAATTTCCAATTCAGCCACCTAGAGAAAATTAGATAAAAAGACTTATTTTATGGTTATATAAGTATAAATCAACAAGGAAATAACAAAGTGTTCCATAGATTAATATGTCTAAAAGTGAAATTATTCATAATTAGAATTATTGTCTGTGCATATATGTGAATTTTTAGCATTTGTATATCATTTGTCTGCTTCCAAAAGAATTTCAAAGAGAGATGGTGGACAGATTAATGATAGAAAGAGAGAAGGATAGATATAATCTCTTAAGCATGATATTGTGCCCTTGATCAATCTTTGTTACTGCTAATGATGAAAAACTTTGTGCTGTTTCTCATACAGAAAATAGATTATACTCTTTAAAGCATTATCAATTAAAAATATTTTTTACTGAAAAAATGAGGAAAGAGTGGTTATATTACATATCACACATCTGCACTCATAAGCATTTGTTTTGAATGTTTCTTCCACTGGGATCCCTCTTCCTTAAGAAACTGCCTCATTTTTATCTCCAATAGGAGACACTCTTCTCAAAAATCAATCCAAAAGTTACAATTACATGTTACATAATGAGAAATTCCCCTTCCAAAGCATTTCCTTAAAATGCTCAGTCAACACAAGAATTTATGGTAGATATTCTAAGGCTTAAGAAAAAAGACTTTTCCCTAAATAATGACATTTGTGTGCATGTATACAAAAACACACGTATAAACACATATATTTATATGCATACATGGAAGTAAACATACTACATAGAAAAATAAAGATGTCCTACAGGTTTCTTACTGTCAGAGAGGAAAGATAATAATAAGATTTTGGTGTTATTGAAGGGAAAGTTAAGATGGTGCCTGCCTCATCCCTCAAACATAGCTAGATAAATACCAGATCATTCTGAACATTGAAGAAATTGATCTGAGGACTGAGAAAATAGGCTGCAAAACTAAAAGGAAACAAAAAGCCATATCATGGAAAGTAGAAGATATGGAAATGTGATTTGAGGGAGAAAAGAAATACAGTTACAATTGAGAGGAGGGAGCCCTGATTCCAGAAAGAAAAGAGAAGAGAGAGAGCACAGTGCAGCGAGGATCACACAAGGAAAACGCTTCCCCAAAATCACTAACTGGGAAAATGAAAAGGGCTGATTATTGTGAGTCTTAACCACTGGAGCTCAAAGTCTGCAGTTTCAGAAATCTGCATGGAGGCCAGTGTGGAGCCTGGTGGGTGCAGCAGTGCTTTTTATGGAAAAGGAGGACAGTGGCCCAGAGCAGACAGCATGGTCTGAGGATCCCCTGGGGTTCAATGGGAGAGACATTTCCCTTTGTTGGGAGTGCATCTGAGGAAGATGACATTTCCTCACAGGGAAGAAAAGAGCCAATGGGCTCCATTGCACTGCCATGTTCCTTAGTATAGGGGCAGACATCTGCTGGAGGCAGCTAACATGCACACCGGCTTTTTGCTGTGCTTCCCTCTAACCTCCAAGTTCCTGCACGTTTCTGCAACTGCCCTCCTGAGACAAATTAGCACTAGACCCAGCATGGGAGACTGCCACCAGACCACCAGTGCAGGTCTTCACCATGCCATGTGTCTAAAGTTTAGAGTTTTGAAACTCAACCTTTGTGCCTTGGATAAAACACAGGTGCACTGTGCTGCCGGGTGGACAGGACTGGGACACAGACAGGGTCAAGGCAGAAATCTGAGGGATGCATGGGATACATGAGGGGAGATTGTTTGCTCTCTTGGGAAGGATTCCTGGACAGTGGCAAGCAGGAACTCCCCTCTCCAGGGACAAGGGAGAGGGCTGGTGCCATTTTTCTCCCCTGTCCAGGAGCATGAACTGACTTTAGTGAGAAGCACAGTGCCCCTGGTGGTGGTGACCTAAACTACTTACACCAAACCCTGCCCCTCTGTGCCCCTCTGGCTCTCTGTGCTTTCTTAGGGCATGCATGTCTGAGAACCAGGGCAGTAGGTCTCTCCCATAGAAGACCAGCATAAACTGCCCACATGCACCAACTCTACTGTCCATAGATCTCTGCAAAGCTTTAGCTCTAGGATCAGGTATCTTTTAACAAGCAGTCCAGAGCACACCTAGTTAAAACTGGTCACACATGGGAAAAGGTCCAAACACTACCTACTGCAGCCAAGGAGAATCTCTGAAGGGGGCTGACCTGGGGGAAAGAGCAGCCAAAACACAGCAGCAGAGTGCACAAGAAATACTTCTTGAAGCACCAGGCCATGGACAGTGTATGATCTCTTCTTAATAAAGCCATTTTTCTCAGGAGCAGGAAACATAACAGACTTTTCCAACACAGAGAGACCTAGACAAAAATGCCAAGATGGAGAATTCACCCCAAAAGAAAGAACAAGAAAAGATCACAGCCAAGGATCTAGTCAAAACAGATATAAGTAATATGCCTGATCCAGAATTAAAAGTAACAATCATAAGGATACTAGCTGGGCTTGAGAAAAGCATAGAAGACACCAGGGAGTCCCTTACCACAGGTACAAAAGATCTAAAAACCAGTCAGACCAAAATAAAAACTGCTTTACCTGAGATTTGAAACTGAATTGATGTAAAGACCATAAGGATGCAAGAAGCAGAGGAATGAATAAGTGATACAGAAAATAAAAGCATGAAAAATAATGAAGCTAAAAAGAAGAAAGAATGAAAAATATTGGATCATGAATGTAGAATGTAGACTTAAGGAACTCAGTGACTCAATAAAACATAATAACATTTGTATCATAAGAATCCTAAAAGAAGAAGAAAGGGGAAAAGGAGCAGGAGGTTTATCTAAGCAAAGTATAACTGAAAACTTCCCTATTTGGAGGAGGAAACAGATATCCAAAATACTGGGGGCACAGAGAAGTCAAAACCAACAAAAGCAGGCCAACACCAAGATATATCATAATAAAATTTGCAAAATACAGAGATAAAGAAAAAATCCTGAAAGCAGCAAGGGAAAGAAACCTCTAACTTACAAGAGAAGACAAATAAGATTAGCAGCAGACCTATCCATAGAAACTTGGCAGGTCAGAGAAAAGCAGCATGATATATCCAACATGCTGACTGGGAAAAATATGCAGCCAAGAATACTTTATCTGGCAAGCTGTCATTCAGAACAGAAGGAGAGATAAAGGGTTTCCCAGACAAATAAAAATGAAAGGTGTTCGTGACCACTAAACCAGCCCTGCAAGAAATATTAAAGGAGACACTTAGAGTGGCCAAGAAAGACTAAAAGCAACAAAGGCTTGAAAAAAAAGAGAAAATCTCCAGAAACAATGACTTTACAAGTAATGCAATGGCACAAAATTCATATATACCATAATCACTCTGAATGCAAATGGACTAAATGCTCCAATCAAAAGACACAGGGTATCAGAATGAATAAAAAAAATGAGACTCATTGATATGCTGCCTACAAGAGACTCATTTTAGACCTAAGGCTCCTGCAGATTGAAAATGAGGGGATGGAGAACTATTTATCCTCCTAATGAAGATCAAAAGAAAGTCAGACTAGCCATACTTCTATCAGAAAAACTAGATTTTAAACCAATAACTCTAACGAAAGATGAAAAAGAGCACTATATAATGCTCAAACAAAAAAAATCTATCCAACAAGAAGATCTAACTATTGCAAATATTTATGCCCCCAACTAGGGAGCACCCAAATATATGTCAATTAATAACAAACATAATGAAACTCATTGATAATAATACCATAATAGTAGGGGACTTTAACACTCCACCTACATCAATGGACAGTTCATCCAAGCAGAAAATCAAAAAGCAAACAATGGCTTTGAATGATACACTGGATTAGATGGACTTAACAGATATATTCGGAACATTCCATCCTAAAGCAGCAGACAACACACGTTTTTTGAGTGCACATGGGACATTCTCTAGGATAGATCACATACTGGGTCACACATCAGACCTCAACAAATATAAAAAGATTGAGAGCATACTGTGCATATTTTTAGACCACAACACTATGAAACTTAAAGTCTAGCACAAGAAAAATTTGGAATGATCACAAAATATGTTAAAGAACATCTTGCTAAAGAATGAATAAATCAATCAGGAAAGAAGAAATTTAAAAATACATGGAAGCAAATGAAAATGAAAACACAATGGTCCAAGACCTTTGGGGTGCAGCAACAGCAGTACTAAGAGGGAGGTACATAGCAATACAGACTTACCTCAAGAAGCAAGAAAAATCTCAAATAAACCAATCAATGAAACTAGGCGATGGTTCTTTGAAAGAATTAATAAAATTGATAAATCCTTATCCAGACTTATCAAAAAGAAAAGAGAAAGGATCCAAATAAATAAAATCACTAATGAGAGAAGGGAGCTCACAACCAACACTGCAGAAACACAAACAATTATAAGAGAATATTATGAAACATTAGATGCCAACAAATACCAATCTGGAAGAAATGGATAAATTCATAGAAACATATAAACTACTAACACTGAAACAGGAAGAAAGAGAAAATTTGAACAGACTCTTAAACAGCACAGAAATTGAAACAGTAACCAAAAATTTCCCAACAAACAAGTCCAGAGTCAGATGGCTTTGCAGAGAGAATTGTACCAGACATATAAATAGCACTGAATACCTATTCTCAAACTGTTAAAAAATATTAATGGAAGGAAAACTTCCGAACTCATTCTATGAGGCCAGCATTACCTCAATTCCTAAACAGACAACAACTCCACTAAAAAGAATTACTTTGATGAACATCTCTGCAAAAATTCTCAACAAGATACTGCTAATCAGATCCAACAATACATTAAAAGAATTATTCACCACAAACAAGTGGAATTTATTCCTGGGCTTCAGGGGTAATTCAACATCTGCAAATCAATCTATGTGATACAGGATATTAACAACAACAACAAAAAGGATAAGGCCTATATGATTTTCTCAATAGATGCAAATAAAAAGGCATTTGACAAAATACAGACTCTGTTCTTGATAAAAACTCTCAACAAAATAGGGGTAGAGAGACCATACCTTCATATCATAAAGGCCATATGTGAAAGACTCACAGCTAATACCATCCTCACCGGGGAAAAAACTGAGAGCTTTTCTGCTAAAAAGTCAGGAACACGACAGGGATGTCCTCTCTCACCACTGTTATTTAACATAGTACTTGAAGTCCTAGCTTCAGCAATTGGACAACAAAAAGAAATAAAAGCATCCAAATCAGCAGGGAAGAAGTCAAACTTTCACTATTCCCAGATGACATGATATTCTATGTAGAAAACCCAAAAGAGGCCACCGAAAAATTGCTAGAACTGATATATGAATTTAGCAAACTTGCAAACTACAAAAATCAACATACAGAAATCTGTTGCATTTCTATACACCAATAGTGAAGCAGCAGAAAGAGAAATTAGAGAATCGATCCTACTTACCAATGCACCAAAACCAATGAGATACCTAGGAATAAATCTAACCAAAGATATAAAAGATCTGTACTCTGAAAACTATAGAACACTTATGAGTAATTAATTAAAACTATAAACATTTATAAGATGATAAAAGAAATAGAAAACAATTCTATGCTTATGGACTGGAAGAATAAATATTATTAAAATGTCTATACTGCCCAAATCAATTCACATAATTTAATGCAATCCCCATCAAAATACCACAAAGATTTTACATAGGGCTGGAACAAATAGTCCTAAATTGTATATGGAACCACAAAAGACCCTGAATAGCCAAAACCACTTTGAAAAAGAAAAACATAACTAGAGGCATCACAATCCCAGACTTCAAGCTATATTACAAAGCTTTAGTAATCAAGACAGCATGGTACTGACACAAAAACAGACACATAGATCAATGGAACAGAATAGAAAACCCAGAAAAGGACTCACATCGATGGGATCAACTAATCTTCAACAAAGCAGGAGAGAATACCCAGTGAGAAAAAACAAATCTCTTCAACAAATGGTGTTAGAAAAACTGGACACCAACATTCAGAAGAATGGAATTGGACCACTTTGTTACACCATACACAAAAATAAGCTCAAAATGAATGAAAGACTTAAATATGACACGGGAAACCATCAGAATCCTAGAAGAGAACACACGCAGAAACCTCTTTAATATCAGTCATAGCAAATTTTACTAGACATGTCTCTGAAAGCAAAGGAAACAAAAGCAAAAATGAACTATTGGGACTTTATCAAGATAAAAAGCTTCTGCACAGTGAAGGAAACAATCAACAAAACTACAAAGCAAACTTTGGAATGAGAAAAGATATTCGCAAATTATACATCTGGTAAAGGGTTAGTATCCAAACTCTATAAAGAACACAGCAAACTCTATACCCCAAAAACAAACAATTCAGTTAAGAAATGGTCAGGCAGGGACACCTGGGTGGCTCACTAGTTGAGCGTCTGCCTTCAGCTCAGGGTGTGATCCTGGAGTTCTGGGATCGAGTCCCACATTGGGCTCCCTGCAGGGAGCCTGCTTCTCTCTCTGCCTGTGCCTCTGCCTCTCTGTGTCTCTCATGAATAAATAAATACAATCTTAAAAAAAAAAAAGAAATGGGCAGACATTTCTTCAGTTAAGACATGAATAAACATTTTTCCAAAGAAGACACCCAGATGGCTAGCAAACACATGAAAAGATGCTCAACCTCACTCATCATCAGGGAAATACAAATCAAAACAACAATGAGATATCACCTCACATCTACCAGAATGGTTAAAATTAACAACTCAGGAAAGAACAGATATTGGCAAGGATGCGGAGAATGGAGAATCCTCTTATGCTATTGGCAGGAATGTAAACTGGTGCAGCCACTCTGGAAAACAGTATGGAGGTTCCTCAAAAAGTTAAAAATAGGACCACCCTATGACCCAGCAATTGCCTACTAGGCATTTGCCCAAAGGATACAAAAATACTGACTCAAAGGGGCACGTGCACCGCATGTTTATAGCAACATTATCAACAATAGCCAAATTATGGAAAAGCCCAGATGTCCATTGATTGATGAATGGATAAAGAAGCTGTAGTATATACATACATCATATATATATATATACACATATATATTATATACACCCACACAAACACACACACACACACAATTGACTACCACTTATCCATCAAAAAGATTGAAATTTTGCCATTTGCAACAAAATGAAGAGAGCTAGAGTGTATTATGCTAAGTGAAATAAGTCAGAGGAAGACAAATACTCTATGACTTCACTCATATGTGGAATTCAAGGGAAAAAAACAGGTTAACATAGGGGAAAGGAAAAAAGAGAGAAAGGGAGGCAAAATATAGGAACGACTCTTAACTATGGAGAACAAATGGAGGGTTGCTGGAGGGAAGGTGGGTTGAAGGATGGATTGGGTGGGTGATGGATACTGGGGAGGGCATTTACGATGGACACTGGGTGTTGTGCGTAGGTGATGAGTTACTAAATCTACTCCTGAAGCTAATGTTACACTGTATGTTAACTAACTAGAATTCAAATAAAATCTTGAAATGTTAAAAAAAAAGATTTTGGTATTATTTAAGGAACTGGAGTTAGAAGTCAAGCCACGTGTACTCATAACACTAGTTAATCCATTTTTGTTACCTATAACTTGTACTATCTTACCCATAGGAAATATCAACCTCATAGCTATATTGGGTCAATTCCAATACGTTGGACTTGGCAATATATGTAAATGTGGAATAAATATGAGAAAGACAAAAATAAGCCTCCAGCTGTGATTGTTTTTCCATGGTAAGTGTGACAAAAAGGAATGTAAATGATGTTTGACCTGCATACATGGTTAAATATACCCAGATTGAACCAAGTCTCTTCCAGGTCTGTAACTCGGCTAACTTAAAGAGATGGTTTCTTATTTTAACTCTACCACTCTATGGCATTTTTTATATTGCTCCCCACCATGCTCAATTATTTCTCCTTTTTCCTATACCAAGTCTAATAGCATCATTTCTCCCCCAGGAGCCACAATCCATCTCTCTTGTCTCATCAAAATTTCTCTCTCCTGTTTCCGTAAGGCTAAAGCTTTGACTTTTTAAAATTTTAAAAAAGATCCTCAATTTAGAATTGTAGAGTAGATGGGTTCCTCACTTTCCTTAATGACAGGATATCAGTTCTTCCTAGATGATTACATCCAGGACACTGTAAATATATTGAGTGTATATTGATGAAATGTCACATCTGTTAATGTGCAATAGCCCATGTATACTATGTATACATAGTATACACCAATGTATACTAATACATTAATTCAAAGGATTATTACTTACATATTCAAATATAATTTTAAATCTACATTGAAATCTTTCAAATTTCTTTCTTCTCTGATGTCTGTGTGTTTAACTCAAAATAGCTGTTTCATAGATTCCCTGTTCTAGGAAACAGCAACTATTCTAAGAAAATTTGTGCATATTTCAGAGATTATCTTACAAATATATGTTCATGATTTTTCCATAAAAAATATAGCTGTGAGCACACCGGATGAGAAAAATAGCTCAAAGAAAGAGGTTTGCCACAGATTCCAAACTATACCTTAAAGGGAATTGAGTGCCTCAAGATTATCAGAGTTTCCACTTGGTGAGGGAGATAGAAAGGCAAGTGAGTAGAACAGGCTTTAGTCATCTGTTCTACGTCTTTACCCAGAAATTATTTCTGTATCTAAATTTGGGCTCTAAACATAAAATTTCATTTGAGAGATTTTCCCAGTATCTCCCATTTGAAAACACTGAGTTAGTAGGCAAAACAAAGCCCTGCAAGCCTTGCAGTGACAGTGTCTTGACCTCCCTTTATGGTCCAAGCTCCATGGGTGGTGTCTAGCAGCGCTTTTGGCAGTAGGCATCAGGCATCTCTGGACTGCCCGCTCAGCAGTGGGTCTCTGCTCCTCAACACTTAATTGGGTGCAGACTCCCCCCCGCCCCCCCGCGCCAAGATACTGTTTTGCTTTCATTGTTTTTAATTGCTGTTCTTCTGTTTTTATGTAACACCTTCCCCCAACAGAGTTGGGCCCTACAACATATTCTCACCTTATAACTCTATTCTTTGGCCTATAATCTAATGCACTGTGAGAAAACACCTAACTCAAATAGGGTCAACGAAAAGCTCTTTTGGATTAGAACTAAATCTCAAAATGAGATTACATGACCCTGGTTGTGGGAAATGTGGGAATACACTTACTAGGAAATACTGCCTTATTTATGCATGCGTCCAGATCAGGATTGAAACCTACAGTCATGTGAGTTCAGCTTGGAACAGCTCCAGGTTTCAGTATTGACATTCATAATCAGTTTAGATTTCTAGAGTTATTATGACCTTATTCCAGCAGATGGCAGTAAAATATTTTATTTTTAAAAAGCACCGTATTCTAATTAGCACAAGTTGTACAGGGTCCATCCCTACTGCCAAGCACAGTATGGGCCGATTTTTTTTTTAAGTTGGTAATTGTTCATTAAATTAATGGCTTCACTGCGTGTCAATTAAAAAAAAAAACCTAGAATATTGCCATAGATGAAATAAAGTGAATTGCTTCTGGATTTAATATTAAGATGAGTGTGGTGGCCTCAATTTTTCAAATCCTTGTTTCTGTCCATTTTCCACTGCCTGTGAAAGTCTGAAATCATTCTACATCCATACCTTGGCAAAATATTCTGAGAAGTGAGAAGCTGGCACATGTTGGCATGGATACCTAACATCCACACCGTTTCCCTTTGACAAGTTATTAACAGAAATGTTTCACTGAATCTGATGGGCTTTGCTTTACTGAGGAAGCATTTCCTGCCAAAATATTTCTTTTCTGTAACGGGGCCAACCGAAATGGTCGACTGGGGCTCTTGCTTCAATCTTTCTTACCTTCTCTATTCAATTAGATGGAAATTTCGTAGACTGCACTTTTAAAAAGTTGCTGAACATTTACTAAGTGCTTATCTTGTTGTTTTCCTTCCCTCTACCTGCTGCCACTGTCCTAACCCAGCTCTAACTGAATCATCTCTCTCAAAGGATTTGACACTGGCCTCTCTCTAGTAATTCTATTTTCCGTCCATTTAGTCTGCAAATAAATTCATTTTTCTAATATATGGTCTTGTGACTGTTTGATTTGCTCCATGGGGGAGCATGGGAGAAGTTCTGGGGAAAATCTCTATACCTACTTTGTTTTAAGTGTCCGTGTGGTCGGGGGTCTCCTTCCTACATGTTCTTTTTTTACCCTCTGTGTGTGTGCATATGTATCTGTGTATGTCTGTCTGTGTGTGTCCTTGTCTGTCTGTGTGTATGAGTTCACAAAGATTCAAGCACAGCATTGCCACTGTCTCTATTTTCCCAGAATCCTCTCAATTATATATTATAATTCTTTTATATCTATTGACATTTTATACTGGTCTATGGACATTTCTTTATCAATATCTATTCTTCATTCTCAGCATATGCAATCAGAATATATGGAAATATGTGTACAACATAGTAATGCTAGTTATAATTGATAGAAATTTATAATCACTAGCTTTTTAGGTGGATTTTTTTTACTTTTCCCTTTATCAGCTGAGCTTTTATTTAATACATAGGAGAGATACAGCTTTTGACATATGGAAAAAGAAATTGGTGCTAATTAGAATAAAAAATTAGAGACCCATCCAACAAAAACCTTGAAAATTGGTCACCCCTTATATGGTTCAGAAAATGAAAGATTTCCCTGTATCCACTCAATCACACCCAAAAAAAGAAAAAAATAGGAATAAAAAACTCAGAGTAGAATAAAAAGCTTTACAATAAAAACATGATACTATTACAAAGCAAGTAAAAATTAATGTGCTTTAATTCAATTATTAAAGCTTAGGGATTCCTTTGAACATGATACTTTGCACTTTCTTTTTTGAAGGACACATATTTAATGACAAAGATTATGTTTAATTTTTTTATAGATCAAACCAGGGTTTGATATTGCTGTAAATAATGATCAAATGATCTTCATAGTATTTGTGCTTTATTCATTTTTAATTAGTATAATCAAACTATAAACACAGATTATTGAAGCTTTGCCTATGCTATAACCTTGAAGCCTAAAGTAATTGTGTATTTGGAAACAGTCAAGAGGTGGGAGCGAGTCAAACAGGTGTGAAATGCAGATGGGCCAGTTCCTTGGCTAACGTGGCGGAAATTATAGATAGAAGTTGGTAGTTCAGAAATGCATGATTAAGGGTCTTATCATGTAGAAAAAAATAACAAATAGGGAAAATAAATATCTGCATGAGCAAAAGGGAGAAAGTAGTATAAACAAGTATAAATATGCTTAATTCTTTAATCTTTATAATGTGCCACAATATCGTCTGCCTTAGATATAGCAAAAGTAGAATTAAAACATACTATTTAGAATTTGAAGGAAATCTACAGAACTGAAAGCAGAAATGATATAAAATGTTAACCTTAGAGAATGGAACAAGGAATGCAGGAGCTTTAATTTTTTTTATTGTTTTGAATTCTGTATTGGTATGATTTTTTTTTTACCTATGATGTTATTTTTATAGCAGAAACAAATATTTATTGGTGGTTATCAATTCTGAGCTCTAAGACATTATAGGATTTTTTTTATTCTGAAGTATTTCACTTAACATGTCCTCTTCCTTTCTGACCTAATTCAAGGTATTTTTTACTTAGGTTTTGTCAGCTATTTAAGGCAGGTTATTGTAAATTTAAAAACCTGTACACTTTTATATGTTATCTTGCCAAAATAAGTCGCTTCATTAATTACATCTTGTAGAAAATTGAGTAGTATCAAAACCTAATAAACATATCTAAAAGGCAAAAAATATCATAGATAACACTGATGAATCAGAAGAATACTTTTTTTTTAATTTTTTTTTAATTTTTATTTATTTATGATAGGCACACAGTGAGAGAGAGAGAGAGGCAGAGACACAGGCAGAGGGAGAAGCAGGCTCCATGCACCGGGAGCCTGACGTGGGATTCGATCCCGGGTCTCCAGGATCGCGCCCCAGGCCAAAGGCAGGCGCTAAACCGCTGCGCCACCCAGAGAATACTTAAAATAAAATGTTACTTGATGATTCGATGAAAATAGTAACAATTGAACAGATTAGAGAAAATTTTATGAATAAATGTATTACTTTGTAAATTCCATTTGTTATTCAGGAAGCTATTCAAAATTATAAAAAATATTTTGTATTTTTACATTTCTGTAACAATCACTTATCTTGCAAATTGTTTACCATGTTCAAAATTTTATCACCAATTGGTATTTACTCTTCAGAGTTTTGCAACTTAAAGTTCAAATTAGGTACAATAATTATTCACGAGCCTTTAATAATATAAATAAATGTTTCCAAAAATAAATTAATGGAAGAATAGGCAAATATCCCATGGAGAAGAATTCCAACTCATTTATAGAGATATGCTAACCTTAAGAAGCACAGTGTACCTCCCTATTCATTAAGGGTAGGCTGTACATCGGAATTCCCTATCAAAGACGACAGTGTAGAAAGAAGGGGTGTGAGGGCGCCGGGGTGGTGCAATCAGTTACATGGTTGACTCTTGATTTCTGCTCAGGTCATGATCTCAAGGTTCTGGGATCAAGTCCCGAGTCAGACTCTGCAGTCAGTGTGGAGTCGGCTTCATGATTCTCATTCTCCCTTTGCCCCTCCACCTGCTCTCTTTATAAATAAATAAATAAATAAATAAATAAATAAATAAATGTATGTTGGTTTTTTAAAAGGTTTTATTTATTTACTCACAAGAGACACAGAGGCCGAGACACAGGCAGAGAGAGAAGCAGGCTCCATGCGGGGAGCCTGAATGTGGGACTTGATCCTGGAACTCCAGGATCATGCCCTGGACCAAGGGCAGGCGCTCAACCACTGAGCAACCCAGGCGTCTAAAGGTGTTTTTTGTTTTTGTTGTTTTTTTGTTTTGTTTTGTTTTGTTTTAAGAAAGTAGATGAAGAACAACTTTAGAGTGAAGAAACCTGACAAACATTTCCTCAGCGGGTGATCACGTCAACAACAGTGATCAACCAAGTTGATGGTATGCACTCTTGATGTGATGAAAATAGTACTCTAACTCTGCTATGACTCAGAAGAATACATAACCCCTTCTGATAAGAGAGGCACATCAGGCAAATCCTAGTTGGGAGACATTTTACAAAAGACCTCACCAGTATTCCTGAAAACTGTCAAGATCATCAGAAACAAGAGGAGTACGGTGAAATTAGCATAGCCAGGATGAACCTAAGAAGACATGATAAGTCAACAAGATCCTGGAACAGAAAAGGATGTTAAGTGAAAAGTCTGGAAAAAATGGGCTTAGGTTAATAAGAAGGTGTTAGTATTAGTTCATTAATTGTGACAAGAGTAGCGTATTAATGCAGTAAGGGAAACTGGGTGTGGAATATGTGGGGACTCTACTTGACAATTTTTATGTAAATCTAAATTGTTGTAGAATAAAAAGTTTGTATTTTTTTAAAGCCATTCAAAAAATCAAATGGAGAGTGACATAACTTTATGTAGCCATTATATTTTTCAAAAAGTTTTCCTTTCAAAAGAAATGACCTTCTCTCCACTCAAAAGACTGCATTGCAATTTTAAATCGTGAAATCGGTTCACTAATCACATCTCTGAAATTCACGAAGCTTCCCCCCAGTAAGCAAAGTACAGGCATACAAATAGGCCATACACTAACCAGTTGGACCATTTCATGGTGATCCAATCAGTTTAGCCATCTTGAAATCAATGGCTGCTCGTGACACAACTGATTGAGCAGCAATGGTCGGTGTTGATGGTGAAAGTGTCAGCAGTGATTGAATTGGCAGTGTTGCAGGTTAGCTTAGCTGCCCTTGTGGAAAGTTTATCTCTGGTAGTAAATCTACAGAGGCTTTCTTATTGACAATTAGATTTGAAGCAGTACAACTAACATTGTCATTCCTATTAGCTACTTTAAATTATCCATTCCTTTACAACCTTACGGATGTTGTTTGTTAAACGCTACATGTTCTCCTGGAAAAAAAAAAAAAAAAGCTTTCTGTTTAGATTGAATGGTCATTTTGATTACAGCACTGGTGTTTACCTGTTTAAAGCAATTATAGAAAACATACATCCTGTCGCAGATAGTGTAGGTTTTCCAGTCAGGGAACTAGTGTGACCTTCAAGAAGGAAAAAAAAGAAAAAAAGAAATTAAAAAAAAGAAGAAAAATACATTTGATATGAGAATCCAAGGATTTTTAAGGTAGTGACAATTTTAAAATAATGTCAAAAACTGTCATCTTCCTATGTTTACCTATCACTAAAATGTAGCCAATATCTGATCCTGATCCAACGTGAAATTTTGCAAGCTTTCCTGCCTCACATCTGCACATCTTAAACAGTTTACACATGAATTAGAAATGTAGTGAAAGTACTTTTTTCCTTCCATTTTTCAGTCATGCTGATTCCACCCTATTATAAAACCAAATCCTAGGAGGAATAAGTAATGCAGCAAAAATTTAAAAACATTTGCATTTCCCTATAATTTAAAATGCCGAAATCCTGAATTTTGCCACAGCCTTAAACAACTAAGTCTGGGAACAGGCATACACAAAATAGCATAGTAGTTCATATTATCTAATTGGGGTATACTGAAAAATATTAAATAGGTTTTATTTGCCAACATTTCTTTTCTGTTATCACGAAATGGAGCTCTAAGTCCTGTGAGAATGGAAGTCACACCTTCAAGTAATTTCTTCAGTCTCTACTAGATGGAGCCAAAGTATAAAAAATATGTTCATGTTAGGCTACACATTCTAAGAATTCCTAAGCTAAATCAGTTTTATTTGTATAGTAAAGCAATGGAAAATTATAAGAAACTGAATGTTTATTTTTAAGGCTATTCACGAGGATCCTTTGAATTTGAGTTATGGTTCATTCACATACTTATTTCTAAAAATTCTGTATATATAAACATTAGTAGATTTTTTTCCTGGAATCTTTTATTGGCTAAATTATTGACATTTTCCCACTGCAACATATTGAAAAATCATTAGTACTATATGGCTATTATTTGACAGTTTAATTTTAATATTTAAAATGTATTATTTTCATTTTTTGTAAAAAAAAAGAGAAGAGGGAAGACAAAATGATCAATGAAAAAATGATGAGGTATGTTATAAAATTAAAGTAGTTTGCTATAGTGTAAAGAGTTAAATATAAGGAAAAACTGTTAACATAGTTTTAACTATTCCCTTACATGTTCATCTTTTTAAAAAATGTTTCCTTTATCATGTTATCAAGTTGTCCATGTTCAAATTGTCATGATTAGCTAACAATGTAGTCTCCTTTTGCATTTCAGACAACTATTTTTGATCAAGGAAGGGAATCCAAAATACAAAATACGAAAGTATTAACCAAGTGTTTTCTGTTGTAATTTTGCAATTTTGGTATAGTCTTATTTCAACATCGTGGAAAGTCAGAAAATTTTAATATACCAATAAAACTGAAACATAAAAAACAAAACAATACAAAAAAAAAAAAACAAGAAAAAAAAAAAAACACTTCCTTTCCTTGAGAGTTTTCTTTTTTTCACTTTTGTCCAAAGATTCAAGTTTGTCAATCACAAAAAAAAAAAAAAAGAATGAATGAAAAAAAAACTTTCAATTTAAATGACAGAAACTAATCTATGATTCCAGAAACTATATGGTATGGAAATCATTTGCAACTTAATAACACTCTTTGTTTATTAATTTTATTTTTATTTTACATAAATAAAGTACTCAAGATGTGTGGCAGATGTTGGAATCTCAACATGAAGACGGTAAACTACTTGTTTGAGTAAGTAGTTCTCATTTAAAAAATGTATTTTTTCAGTTATTTTAGCAAATCGTTTTTCTGTGGTTATATATTACCAATCTTTCCAGATAATGTAAATAACAGCTGGTTGAATAATGAAAATTTTGTTCAATAAACACATTTCTTTGCCATCCTTAAAACCAAATATATTAGATGCATAATTCATTTCTCTGCTGATTCTACTGAATCAATTGGGTAGTTTGGTAATGTATAAGCACACCTTTTATAAACAAAGCAAGGCCATCACTTCATTCGCATATTATCAATTCAGATAAATAACAGTTGAGGTCGAAACTCAAACATGTTTTGTGACACTGTGTTGAAAAACTCTAGGTATTTTATTGATTTTTCTACATTTTAATTGTTTAAGTCAAGGTTGTGTTGTTATAACCATAGAAAAATTTAAGTGAATTAGACTGAATGAATGAAAGAAATTTAAGATTTATAAGGGTTAACAAGTCTAGCAGAATAATATCACTAAATGATATTTTGAATCAATAACTTCCAAGAAAATTAAAATTCTTCACATATATCATTTTATATGTAAATGTATGGCTTTAAAGCTTTATTATAGCTCAAGACAAAAACATAATAAAGTCAGTAAATTCATAAGGTCAAATAATTTACTAGTGAAATTATATGTTTTTTTCCTGGAATTATTCATGAATAACTAGTATATATAGAAAAAAGAAAAAAGAGAGAGGGGAGGGGGAGCAGAAGGAAGTAGCAGAAGGAAGGCAAAGAAAAAAAGGAAAGTGGAAAAGTTGGGGACAGTACTTAAAATATAAAAGAAGTCTTTATTTAACTAGTGATTCAAATGTATTAATTTATAAAATATTACAACACATTTATAAAAAATCTTATAAAAACATTATAAGATCTTATAACTCTTTTCAAAGAAAATGAAATATAATTGGTATGCCAAGAGCACTGTTTTTTCCACATTGCATATCTCTTTTTATCATAATTGGTCTTTGTCTTGTAACTGGAATTGAGTACAGTAATTTTCCACGTTCTGCTCTCGTTAGCGTTGTCAGGTAGGGATTATATGTACCTTTTGTGTGACTGTGCGTGTGTTGCTTTGTTTGTGTTGTTAAAATTTCTCATATAACCTAGTGTGAACTTACATAATACATAATTTTGACTTGCTATTACCTATTCTTTTACTAATAATCAGAATACACACCTGCTAGAAATAAGTAGGCAAATAATCATACTCAAAATTAACTCCTTTTGTAATATTTAAACAGAAAAAAATTAGTACTTACTTTTAATATAGTATAATTATTTTGGTAAAAGAAATCAATAATCTATGGTAAAGCCTCCCGTACACAGTAGCCCCCCACTGATCTGCAGATTTACATTCCACGGTTTCAGGTGCCCCAGGTCAACCACGGTCCAGAAAGACTATGTCACAGCGCCTATGTCATTCACTTCACTTTATCTCATCATGTAGGTATTTTATCATCTCACATCATCACAAGAAGGATGAGTACAGTACAAAAAGATATTTTGAAAGAGATAGAGACCACATTCACATGACCTTTATTTCAGTATATTGTTCTCTTCTATTTTTTTAAAGTTTTTTTTTTTTATTTGAGAGAGAATGAGAGAGAGAGACAGAGCGAGAGAGAGAGAGCACGAGCGGGGTGAGGGGCAGAGGGAGAGGGAGAAGCAGACTCTTCCAGTCGCTGGGGGCTCCACGCAGGGCTGGACCCCGGGGACTCTGGGATCATGACCTGAGCCGAAGGCAGATGCTTAGTTAACCAAATGAGCCACCAGGTGCACCTATATTGTTCTATTTTATTATTATTGTTGCTGATCTCTTACTGTGCCTAATTAATAAATTTAACTTTATCATAGGTATGTATGCATAGGAAAAATATTGTACAGTTAGGCTATGGTACTATTTGCAGGTTTAGCATCCACTGGAGGGCTTGGAAGTATCCCCGGGGTACAAGGGGAGGACTACTGCATACAAAATGTTCTTTGGGTTTTTTTTAAAGAAAATATATATTCACTTCTCAATTTATTTATTGGAAAGGAAGAGGAGTCAGTATCAGTTTAACTACTGTTATCGAAATATGAGTATTTTAATTTTTCTACATACAAACTAAAAATATATGTAGGTTTCCATGGCAGCAGGCAACACCTTTTTTCCATTCTAAAAATCTTATGTATTAGACAGCTGACAAATTTTGGAATATCATCTGGAATTTAAGCTTTGGAATTTAAGATTTCTTTGTCCATAAAAAAGAATACAATATATTTAGTGATTATTGAGGGGGGAGAGAAAATGGGGACATGTACCCATTTCTCTGTACCATAACTTTCTGCCATTTTTGTAAGTCATACGTCTACACAAAACGCTGTAGGATATAGTTGATATCAAAATGTAAATGGAGCAATATTTTAAATGTTATACATTTTTATTCTGCATTGAGCTATCTGCATTTTTCCCTTCTTCTACCCTCTGTCTGTATAAGATATGCTAAACATATTCTGGATAATCTGTCAAAAGACACATTTGTTAAATATCAAATGAAGGAGAGTTCAAAGTCATTGAGTGCACCCACAAAGGCCAGTCAGTGGAGCAAGTTCACCTCTTCTCTTTTTCCTCATTCTTTTAACAGTTTTATTTGTCAGCTACTTAAAAGTCCCAGACGTTTGTAATTGAAAAAGACATTGGAGATGATTTTGTCCAATTTGCACATTTTCTAGAGGAAGTTAAGGCTCCAGAAGCAATCTCTTGAGTTCAAACCTATATAATTAGCTAGTAGCAAAGATAATCTTCGAATCCAGTCCCGCAGATTGCAATCTTTATTCTCAAATTATTTTGCCCAAATTTCAAGCAGCTAATTACGATTAAAATACATATTACTATAAATTCATATTCTTCCCAATAAAATGACAAGATGCCTTCAGGTTTTTGTAGGACTACATGATAAGTGACCATTGCTGTGGGGCAACATGGATCATAATCTTGAAGAACCCTGAACTCCATTTTTTAGAAGACCTAGCTTTATGCTGGAAGCAAAATGCTGAGAAGAGCAAAAGAAAAGTATGTCATGAGTTTGGTTAGCCATAGTTTTATGAAGACTATTTTTGAAAACGAAAGGTCGAATAAAAAGTATGCTTCCAGTACAAATGAGTGTAAAGATGCACTGAATGGGCAAATATCAGAGATTCTATAAACTCAGGTCACAGGCTGATGGAGACTCTCAGGATGTTTTACTATTGAACACGAACTTTCCACATCAAAAGGAAGTTGTATTAAAAAAAAGCAAACGTAAAGACTGCTAACTCTGGGAAACGAACTAGGGGTGGTAGAAGGGGAGGAGGGCGGGGGGTGGGAGTGAATGGGTGACGGGCACTGGGTGTTATTCTGTATGTTAGTAAATTGAACACCAATAAAAAATAAATTAAAAAAAAGAAGAAGTTAAAAAAAAAAGCAAAAAAAAAAAGGAGGAGTCTGTTTTCTTCTGTATGTTACTTTGTACAGATAATTTATCTAACTCGAAAAAAGGAGTGCTCTACTATTTCACAGAGTATTAAATTAAAGTGCTGTGTAACAGCCACCCACTTGCCTCCCAGCCTCACCCGGTAGGCACCTGGAAGGGCTGGCTTGGAATCCCAGCACTAGATGGCACTGTCACACTTGGATGCTGAGTAAGGGACGCAGGCCCACAGGAGCCGGTTAAATTAGTAGACAATTATCCCTGCTCCACTCCTCCTTTGATGACACTGGTTACTTATAGCCCGCAGGATAAGTCCTATAGGATGCCCCGCTCACTCAGGGCTGTTTTTTCACAAGCTCTCTCTTCCAGCTTTCACCTCAATCTGTCACACAGATTTGACACCGCATCGTTCCAACAGTGCTCAGAAATGACATGTATATAATGTGGAATATTGTGCACATTTACAGCCAGGGCTCTTTCTCTTAAACATTGCTTGCTGTGTCTCGGCATCGCTGTCATGCCCAGCTGGGTGTTCTTCACTTACCCCTTCTAAGTAAGTGCTTAAACCAAAACATTATTATTATTATTATTAATTATTATTACTATTAATTTTAAAGCAAAGCCGAAGGGCAACATAACTGATTTCTGTCATTCTCTGTTAGCATTTTCAAGTTTCCACTGAGCCTCCTGTAAGCTAATGAAGGCCACGCGACATGGAGGGCAATGCTAACACATGATATTTTTATGATTCAGTGCCATTAACGCTGCACATTATAAATCAAGTTAAGTGGCATTTCTATTGAAAGAGGTTCTTCTTTACTTCTTTCTTTATTTTCTTAAGATCAACAAGACCAGTTCAATAAACCTAGCAACCCATTTTCTTCCCTCGAATAGACCTTAGCTTTGTTTTCTCATGTTATCATAATCTAGCACTTTTCCTGTTTTAAAGGAAAACCCACTGCGGAGGCAAAATCATTCCATTATGCGTGTTATCAAAAAGTAATACCATACTATTTTTAAATGAATGCAAATCCAAAATGCATTGTGAATTGTCCCCAGCCCACACCTAGGTGATACCACCCAAAGGTTCTGGCTGTGGTCACCGTGCATCTCATTTACATGTCTCAGAAGCAGGTAGAATGCATTGTGGGTGGTAGTTTCTATTTGCCAGCAGCGATGCTGGGAACACCTACCACGTCACAGAATACCTTTGTTTTAGGAAGGCAGTAGGGCACAGTTTGGGGGGTTATTGTAATAGGCTGTAGTATATATCTTCAGGCTGGGATTGCCACTTGGCTCCTGTTCGGAGGCTCCCCCAACTCAGTACTTTCCTAGGAATCTAGGAAATTACCTCTTCACATCCCTCCAACAAAAATCTTCTGAAATGTATTTTTCGATTCCTATTAAGAGAACATAGAAAACGCGGAGCTGGGTGTGCCACACTATAAGCCGCTCAATTAATTCTTTACTATAAAGCTATCAATTAACAAAGTACTCACAAACATTAAATCCACTATAAAATATAAACTAAGATTGCACATGAAAATTCGATTTGGCTATGAATATGTACCAAGGATAGAAGTTTTACAGGAATTTTTAATATGATGCAAATGTTTGTTAGACTGCTGTCACAGCAGGCAAGGGTGAACTGGGAAAAAAAAATGCCTGGCTGGCTGGGGTCTTTAATCGTCAGTTACCTGAAAGAAAAAGTAAGTCCTATGCTACAATTCTCAACAATTATGTCGTGGAAATTTATAGCGATTTGTTACGTAAATTTACAGGATTTTACATAACCTTCTTGACGAACAGCCTAGGATCAAAATTCTTAAGCTCAAATTTGAATATGTCTTTTTACCTTTTAAAATAAAGTGTTATGGATTTATCCAGAAATCTGTTCATATGTTACACAGGCTTACTAAGATGTTAGAAGCAAAACATTTTTATTCAGGCCAACCTTTAAAATTTTTCTTTTTAGGTTTCATTCACCTCAAATTCCTTTTAATGCATCTGAGAAGCACAAAGCAAAAGCTTCTGATTCAGAATTTGTCTGCATTCAAGTTTGTATTTCCTGAGACAGCACATTAGCTGCTGAGATTATGAATGAAACAGGGAACTTTTTCAATATTATTTATCTGTATGGTTCCTTAACTTTAGTGTTGCCTGATGAATTTTGAAGTTGAAAATGAAACCTAGTTGTCATTCTACCAGTGTTCTGATGAACTCTTTCATTTCAATTGCACATGCAGCAAATCAAGGATTTTTAGTATATTATGTCAAAGTCAAAATGCCACTTCTTAATATAATTTATGATAAATATACATTTTGTTTATAGGAAAAAACAAGGTTTATTCATTATAGAAAAAAATGACTTGATCTACTGATCTACATTAAAACGCTGGTCTGCTGAAGGATATTTGAATTGCTCTGCCCCGAATACCCTAAAGAACTGATCTGGGTATGATTTAAGCTGCAGCAGGCTATGCACCCTACACAGTACTCCTCACATGAGCATCTCCTGCAATGGGTCCCCAGGGCAGTCTCTCTCTCTCTCTCCTCTCTCTCTCTCTCTCTCTCCTCCTCTTCCTCCTTTTTCTCTCTATTTCTATCATTCTTTCTCTGGCTGTCTCTCTCTTTCATTTACTTACATACACTAGCATTAGCTCTTTATTTCCTGAACATCAACTTTAAATTTATCTCCACAGCTTAAAAGCGATATACTTTGCATCAAACCTTGTAAATAGAACTGTTTATATCAGCACCCTAAGGGAAAATACAGTGCCCTCACATAACACAGAAATTTATATGCAAAAGTTTACATACACTATAATTTTCAGTATTTATGTCAGTCAAATTTGGCTAAACTGATTTTGTCCAGCACACTGACATTTTTTGATCTTTAAAATATGTTTCTCAATGAGACGCCAAAATAGACTACCCAAAGCATCACTTGAATTATCTATTAACTCCATATTCACTTCTCATAGAGCTTTTATAAATTCTTGACTATAAATAATTCTGTTAGACTCAAATTAATAAACGTCATTTTGTTTGTAGTCTACATGCTTACAACTCTGTCTTAAGACTGCCTTGAAGTAAAATCATGTGCAGAAGAAAGTGGATGGTTTTAGGAACTTAGTTTCATTAGCATGATTGTAAATTTTTAAAAAGTACTGTCATAAATTACAGAGATTTGTGTACAAGTACTCTTCAATTTTATCTGTATAAATTACCTGATGTTTTTCCATCAAAAAAAAAAACTGGGTTAAGATGAAAATAGTCTTTAATTATTAGGCTTATAAATGCATTTCACTAAAAACCCTACAATGCATTAATAGTGTTATTGATTTTATAAAATGAGTTCATTTTGGGTTAACACAAGGCTCTCTCAAGGGGTAGATGATGAGAAATAAGTGGTTTCTTTGTAGGCATGAATGTCAGAGGGCAGGATGGCATCGTGAAAGGATATTGGGACTGAAATTTGGTAACCAAGCTTCTATCTCTGTCATTCTTTTTAGCTATGTCACCTTTATCAAACTTTTAACATCACAGATCCCTATTTTCCTCATCTGTGAAATGATCTACCAGAACTTGTGTAGACTTTCCTATTGGGCAAGAGAAAAACAGGTCTCTTGATCACTGTCAAGTATTACAAATTCAAGGTATTATTGCCCTGCACATCTCTCTGGTGGGATAAATACTGCTCATGAATATGGGAAGTCAAGTTTTGTCTGCTTTCAAAATTTGGCAGTGTTTAATAGTCAGGTATACAATCTGGCAGTTCACAAGGAGTGCTTTCTTTTTTACACCAAAAATAATTTGACATTTTGGTAAAAAATGAAAAGCATTCTGAATCTGAATATCAAATTGACAGTAATTAGAGACTTTACTCTCAAGGTACCTCATGCAGGTCCTTACAGAAATATTTGCTAATATCATTACAGTTCTGTATTAAAATATATTTATGGAGAAACTTCAATCCTAATATATAACATGTGACACAGATAACTATTATACACACACACACACACACACTTACAAAGTGATCCTATCTCACTGAAATGGAGAAAACTGAAAATGACTGCTCTGGGATCAGATACTTAGTTTTCATTTTATTTCATTTTAAATATCAGATTTGAAATTAATCCAAGGACCACCATGGAACAGAAAAATGTGTGTGTCAACATCATCTTTGAAAACTAAACTTTGCCAGGCACAAGCCCTATTTTAGTCCTCAATCCAATTTGATGCAGATAACGAGATTAATGCACAAGCTTCATTTTAATATTGTCTTTATTTTTAAAAAGCCCATTGACAGTGTCAAAGATTTTGATTAGATAATTTGATCACATTTCTCAAGCCAGATACAAATTAAAGTTGGAGCTAAAACAGAAAATCTTACTGTTTACTATTCAGAACAATCTTCCTATTTCAGGAAATGGCAGGGCTCCAAAGCCACATGTGTACAAATGAAAATTCATAACATGTTATTCAAACTCCTGTTGTATTTGTGCAATTTACTAATTAGATATGGTAAGTATCAGCACTGAAATATCATGGTAATAGCATTAAAAAGGTAAAGAAAATCTACTCTTCTCAGTTCACTTCTCTTTATGAATGATATAAAAGCCTGTTTTGTGGCACAAATGCTCTGTATATCAAATATAAAATAAAACAGTAGGAATGCAGTGCATGTTTTAACAGAAGACTCATTTTCTGTGGAAGGAGCAGAAAAACTCTGAAGGAAGAATACTGTTAAGATTGGTGATATCTGAAATAAATCAAAGTAACACCCATGTATACAAAAAAATTCCTTTTTCAAATTATATGCATCATATTACAAAAAATACCAACTCATTTGACTTCATTGGATCTCAACATGTAACTCTAAAAAGGAATCATCCCTTTGTAGTTATCTTCCCACTTTTTTAAAGATGTCTTTTTTTTTTTAACCTCACTTATAGGATTCTTTGGAAATTGATCCCTCATATAAATATATCAGTTATATGTAATTATATACTTACAAGATATTAAATCCCAGGTCAATGGTTTTAAAAATAGAGAAGGTATGTAATTCTTGACTGGCACGAGAACACTGATTCTCCAGCTGTCACGATTACTTTCTTTAGGTGCGATTCTCAGTCAGCCTCTGCTGGGCAGATATCTTTGTTAATAAAAATAATAATATCAAACATTTATGGATATTTACTGTGTCAGACATTATAATAAGTATTCTACATAAACTTTACCATGTAACCCCTTCTTTTGGTCAAATGAGGCCCTGCTAGTCTGACAATCCATTTTAGGACCTTAGAGAGTCTAGGCTTAGGGAAGTAGAATAACTCCCTGGAGTTCCACATTAGGGTGGTGCTTAAATTTGAACCTACACACGTCTGATTCCGGAGCTTACCTTCTGACTCACCATCGTGCATATACTGCCTACTAATTCCAATCTCAGCTATTTCTAATCAACACAAGACATCACCTACTGATAGCAATCATACTTGTATAAATATTTGTTAATGACCAAGATTTGCCAGCATTGGTTTTCAAGGTTGACACTGTTAGCAGCCACCTATTTCCTGCTTTCTAGTACTGAATTAAGCATCTTGAATGTATGAATTTTAGGACTCTGGAGTCAGGACACATTTTTCATGCCAACCTAAACAGAAAACATTTAATTCATTTTCAAAAAGGGATGAAAGGGAATAAATGTAAGGGGCACCTACTGTCTCCCGCAGGTTCCCATGGCAGCAGAGCAGGCTCAAGAGCCATCAGACAGTGAAAAAAAAAAGACACAAAATGAGAAGTGCTGGATCTCTTACATGGAATCACATCAGAGGGAAAGCAGAAGCTAAGGCAATCTGATGTCTAAGAATGGAACCAGGGGGACAGATCAGGGGAAAGGTAGGCTGGCGTCAGTGGCATGTTTCAATGCCTCCTTTCTCATCTCCCTGACCCTACTTTGATGATCTGGGGACACACCTGCCCTTTGTCCTATAGCCTCTCCCTTTCTTCCTCAATTTATTTCATTATCTTTTTTCTGACTTCCTTCCTTCCTTCATACATATGGAGACAGTCTTGAAAGTGCCTATGAACACAAGTGCACACATTCTCCTTTTTAATCTCACCACATCTTCTCATTGTATTCTGTTACACAAACTGAGAAAATCCCTACCACGGTGCTAACATATCATTGTTTAAAGAAAAGAAAAAGAACTTTCAGATTTCTTAGAGACCACAGATTCGTAGTGAGTATATGTAGACAAAGCTAAAGAAAAGGAAACTCATGTTGTAAATTACTTGTATTGATAAACAATAAATGTTTTCTACAAATCAATGAGCAAATACATGCACACACGCACCTACACATACACACGGTTCTAAAGCTGCCATAATGAGTGAACTGATCTTTTAAGTGCTGATCAAAATACTATAATGTCTGAACAGTTTTCAGCTTTGCCGAGTCTTTCTCTGACTGCCACTCAGCACAGCTTAGTCCTCAAAAGCCAAAGCTACTTAATGGTCGAAGAGTCTGTATCTCTCAGTTCCCACATCAGCTCAAAAGCTCACTGCCAGCACAATCCCTTCATAGTGACACACATGGGCCTGCTTTTCTTCTCTTTGCTTTGCTTGGTATGTTAAACATAGCTCAAGAAATCAAGGGCTAAATAAGCCAACTAAAGAAATAGATAGGTATTTGTTTAATGCTTATGGAATTGTGTGCTACCCATTATTCCTTCTTTCACTGAGCCAATCTTTCATATACTCTTTAATTCTTTCTTTTTTTTCAATTAAATAATAGCATAGGGTTGGACACTTGGTCATTCTCACTCCTGAAGAAATTATAGTCTTGTTCATTGTTTCCCTAAATAGCCTGGTTATAATAACCAAGGGTGCTATCTAAAAATAAAGATTTTCTTGCCTCTCTCTGAGAGAATCTGATACAGTAGAGCTGAGAGCAGGTGATATGGTGGTGATAATGATTATTTGTCCAAATTAATGCAGGTTGTCGTGTCTTTAACAGACATTGTGAAAGAAATTCTATATTAAAAATAGTTTAACCATTTTTCTATTTTGAATAGAATCAATCTAGAAACAACAACATAATGCTGATTTAGATACTACAAGGGTTCAGATATATTCACAGTGGCGTTGGAGAAAAATAATTTTATGTAAAAATGATTAATTAACTATTAACTACTTAATTGATTGCACAGAGTGTTTGGAATAGCATCTTGAATGCCATGACAAAAGGATAATAGGCAAATATTCAATGTATTTTTAATTATTGTTGAACTCATGCTATCATTATTGTTTGTAGAATTCTCCAACACAAGTATTTTCCCTAGTGATTCATAACTGTGAGAATCTGTAGAAATCATGTTTTATCAAAAATACACAATTCACAGCCCCTTCCTAGGCTGACAAATCATATTTTCTAGTGGTAAAGACTAGAAATATGTATTTTAAAACAGTGGTTTTTGATAAAATCAAAACAAAACAAGAAAACAGTTAAAAACCAATATTCTCCATGGCAGTAGCCATAGCAGTCCAGAGTAGAGAAGTTAGGCCCAGAGTGACCAAACAAAACAGTGTTGAATTATGAGAAACCAAAACTAGCTATTACATTCCTTTCTAATTTGTAAGTATTTTTATAATATTGGTGTTAAGAGATAACCATGGCCTCATCACCATGACTAAATGTTGTATGATCCATCCTGAGAAGAGCTCTAGTCATTTCAAATAACGACTAATTAAAATATCTTATAGTACATTTGCATTGTGTGAAGATGCTTATTTTTTAAACAGATGATTTCTCTTAACTGAGTCATACACTAATAATAGGTAGGTTTAACGTTATACTTTGTTTTGCCTCTCCCTTCCTTTAGGATCTACTATTTGGAAACAAAGGAGGCAATTTTGGAGACAGTCAAATACAACTTTTTTAAATGCTATAACCTATAACTTGTAGATGAAAATTTCACCTTTAAAAAAATCTATACTATAATCATATTTTTATTATAAGATCCAGAAAATAGAAAGTTCAGACTTCTAGTCTGAGTTATTTTCCTTTTAATTGAATGCACAAATAAAATAAAAGGATGTTTATGCAGATTAATTTATGAAAACCTAATGTGAAATCCTATCTTTCCACATACTTTCCAACATGGATAATTCAGAGTTTATATAACTTTTATAAGTCTCAATGTTTTTAAGATAATTAAATGTAGTACGCTCTATGTTTTCTAAGTGTGGGGCCCACTATTTGTGCGTTAGCTCCCCCAAAATGACAGAATTGACAAGGTGGTGCCAAAGACTCTTCTAACTTGGGGAGGAAAAGAAAAGGAAAAAAATACCCTCTAGCTATATTATGAGAGGTAGAGAAGTGATAAACAGAGAGAGGCATGGCACCTCGAAACAGGTAGCTGGTTGCCATGGAGGTAGCTTGGCCTAGCACCATTAGCTAGGGCTATTAAACAAATGAAATTTGCTTTCCTCATTCTTCCTCAGTGCCAGTCAGTTGGGTATTTTTAATCATCTGTGAATTTTCAGAGTCCTTCTAAAACCATTACTAAGATGTGAGAGGTTAATCCCACCTCCTGACCTCATAGAGCTGTGGGCCAGACCTTTGGAATTCTAAAAGGCAGTGAGGTCTCCTTCCTTCTGATTTAGTTTCACAGGCTCCTGGGACATCAATTTTTAAAGGCCTAGTCAACAGATTACAGAAATCATTCAAGTTAAATTTTTATTAGAAAAAAATTACTTCACAAATACCCTTTCCTGTGAAAATATAAACTTAAATATCTTTAGCTGAAGAGGAATAGCAGAGCACTTGAAATATTTTTGGAATGTGGATATGTAGTCCTATGATTAAATAGTTTTTCTGGTGGTTCTGTTGAATAATTAGTATCAATTATTATTTCCAAAGGCATCAAAATTCATTAGAGGTAATTGGCCAGGTCTCTTACAGAAAAAGCATCTGGGAGACGACTATTGACAACAGTTCCAGGTACACTAAACATCCAGAAAACCTTTCATTAGTTCAGTTTTTAAGAATGGGTTGTGATGCATAGTAGGATTCATCCTATTTCTAAAGAGGTTACCAGGGCAGCTTGCCAGGCACAGCGGTTTAGCGCCGCCTTCAGCCCAGGGTGTGATCCTAGAGACCAGGGATTGAGTCCCACGGCGGGCTCCCTGCGTGGGGCCTGCTTCTCCCTCTGCCTGTGTCTCTGCCTCTCTCTCTAATAAATAAATTTAAAAAAAAAATAAAGAGGCTATCAGCCTGTCAAAGGTTCTCAGAATCTTCACTTTACAAATTCAATATATAGAACTTATTTGGGGCTTCAAAACTGCTTTCTAGAAGATATACTTGTTTGTAAGAATCTGGAATTCCAGTTGTATTGGATTTTTAAAAAAAATTTACTCAGAAATTATTTCAATTCACTAATTTGGGCTTCATTCTTTCATTTCTCGTCTATTCCTATGACCACCTGACCTAGAGTCACAATGTCTCAAGAAGTACACTGGATGATTGATGCTATCACAGTCTCATCAGATCAGAGTTTTAGGGTGAGGGAACAATACCTATGGTCTTCTTCTTAGTAAGTAAAGATGTATTTTATTTTATTTTATTTATTTATTTATTTTATTTATGATAGTCACACAGAGAGAGAAAGAGAGAGGCAGAGACACAGGAAGAGGGAGAAGCAGGCTCCATGAACCGGGAGCCCGACGTGGGATTCGATCCCGGGTCTCCAGGATCGCGCCCTGGGCCAAAGGCAGGCGCCAAACCGCTGTGCCACCCAGGGTTCCCTAAAAATGTATTTTAAATAAAAACTTTGGATTTGGATTTCTTTTCTTAATTGTGGTAAAGTATCTGCATTACTCCATTGGCATTCATAAGGCAGCTGGCTGGGTTAGGATTTTGGTCTATGCTCTTGGACCAAAATGAAGCAAAATAATCTCCATAGGGATCAAACACTCTACCTCAGCATCAGTATTATCAACTTTAAAACAAATTGGCGGTAGCCCCGGTGGCTCAGTGGTTTAGCGCCACTTTCAGCCCAGGGCATGATCCTGGAGACCCAGGATCAAGTCCCACGTCAGGCTCCCTGCATGGAGTCTGCATCTCCCTCTGCCTGTGTCTCTGCCTCTCTCTCTCTCTCTCTGTGTCTCTCATGACTAAATAAATAAAATCTTTAAAAAAATATTAAAAAATAAATAAAAATAAAAATAAAACAACTTGGGCTGACCAGCTTCAGCATAAACCAGACAACAACTAAACCTAAAACTCCTGACAGTTCAGCCAATTAATCTAACCCTTGCTTACATATTGCATTTAGGAATCTTCCAGAATTTAGGACAATAGACTCCTCATTTTTAAAATTGAAGCTGAGAAGAAAGGTGGTCTTCTTGAAATCTTACAAAATTTTCAAGTTTGTCTTCTATAAAATAATCATAGTCCTAAGGGGATTTGACTAGCCAGTTCATCCAGGTGTGTAGGTAACAGTGAGCAACTGTGACACTACTGAGGTAATCTGATCAATCTACCAAAATATTTACAAATGAAACACACAAAACATAGGCAAGGGTGTAAAGCAATAGATTTTAATGAATGTAAATTGTTATTTTAAAAATAGCTATATACTCTCCATTAGTGAACACTAAATTTGATCCCCTAGCCCCCTAGCCTGCCCTTCTGCTGCCTGCTTCAAGTCTTCTCCATCAAATCAATGACAATGATATTCTGCAATGCAAAAGCAAAAGGACTGGGGTCATCCTTGACTCTTCTCTTTATCTCTCACACCAATTCATTACCAAGTTCTGTAAGCTATATCTTCAACATATCTCCAAACTCCAACCACTTCTAACATTCCATCTACTACCAATCAGCTCCTGCCTAGATTATTCCAATGGTAGTATCTTGTAGTCTATACTTAACACAGCAACCAGAGTAACAACGTTAATAAATATTGCCACGTCAAGTCACACATTTATTCAGAATTCTTCACAAACTTCTTGTTTATTTAAGAATAACACTCACTCCTCCCCACTGCCCACCGTTGATCTCTGGTCTTGTTAGCCATTTCTTCCATCTATCACCATTCTCCTCCTCACTGGCTTCCTTGTGGTTCCTTAAGCAAACCAAACATGCTACGACCTTGGGGAATTTCACTTACTGTCCTTTCTGCCTAGAACTTCTCCCTGATGGGCTATGGCTTGATCTTGTACCTTCCTTATGTCTCTGATCCAATGTTACCTTTCTGAGAACACTTTGCTGACCATACTATCTATAGTAGCCACCACCCTGTTCTATACCATGCTATCCTGCTTTATTTGACTTCAAAATACTCACCAATATCTGGCACACTATGTATTTCTTCTTTATTTGCTTATTTTCTGTCTCACAAAACCATTAGAATTACAACTCCATGCACAGGGGCTTTATTTGTTTGTTTGTTTATTTATTTATTTATTTATTTATTTTAAAGATTCTACTTATTTATTAGAGAGAGAGAGAGCGTGTACACACAAGCAGGGTGGGGATGGGAAGGAACAGAGGGAGAGGGAGAAGTGGATTCCCTGCTGAGCAGGGAGCCCAACACAGGAGTCCATCTCAGGACCCTGGTACCACGACCTGAGCTGAAGGCAGATGCTTAACTAGCTGAGCCAAGCAGGCGCCCCTCAGCAATTTTATTTTGGTCACTGCTATATTCCCAATACCTGAAAAATACAAGGAACATAGAAGGAAATTAATAGCATTTGTTGAATGAATCAATGATGGAGAAATGCATGACTAAACAAAAAGAATGAAGGTTTGTGAAACCTATAAGTAGCATGGAATTTTCCATTGTATGCCATTTAACTCTCATAAGAGGACTTCTAACTCTCAAGATGACTTTTAAAAATACATTTTTGGGGGGCCTGGGTGGCCCAGTAGGTTAAGTATCTGACTTTCTATTTTGACTCAGGTCATGATCTCTCAATCTTGAGCTCAAACCTGGGTCTGGCCCCCAGTTCAGTAGAGAGTCTGCTTGAGATTCTCTCTCCCCTGTCTCTCCTCTGCTTGTGCTCTCTCTCTCTCTCTTTCTCAAATAAATAAATAAATCCTTGAAAAAAAAACGCATTTTATAGGGAAAAAACCCACAGAAACACATATCTCAAAAAATACAAGCTGATATACCATGGATACTCCTTCCTCACTCATACAAGGAAGACAAATAGTAGCACATAACTCATCTCAAGTCTAATAAGAGGGGCTTCAGTGCAATCACATTGAAAGCTGGTTGTGTTTGTATAAATTTGGGAAGAGAGCAAGGTGTTCTTATTATCTTCAGGGTTATGTTGGGGGTAAGACATGAGTTTCTCAGTTACTGGCAGGGTGACGGGGCAGCATAAAGGAGAGTTGCTGCTGCTTTGAGATTGACCTGCACGCTCATATTTTCTTCAGGTAGTCTTTTTATTTCTACAGTTGGTCATGATAGAAACCCAGTTGGGTTGGATTCATTACCCATTAGTATGAATCACTGAGCCCTTGATTGTACAGTCCACGTATGGTTTTTGCAGGTTTCCTATAACTGATACCATAACATTGTTGCAATCAAAGTGGCTCTAGGACCTCCTGTTTTAACCTATACTTATTCCTCCACTATTGTTAAGCCACATCTAGTCATGAATGCCTTAAGCCAATATAACTGTTTGTTTTACTTATTAACCCAGTGGCATGAAACACTGCAAACATCCTATTGATAGAATAAGCTTCCTCTATAAAAAGCTTCTCTTTTGTGTTGACTTAAAGTTTTTTTTAACATAATAACCCAAAGTCATAGGCAAATAAACATTTTATAAGTTAGTCATGAGATACAATGGTAAAAGATGTTTGCCCAACTTTTACTTTTTTGTTTCTTTGAGTCATGAATTTTACAATGTAAAAATTATCACAACATATGGATCACTGGTTCATAGAAGATGTTCAATACTTCAGGACTTTACCCATGGTTGAAACCGGCTCTTTGTAAGTTGTTCCATGAGTCTCTATCTCTAGCTACTTCTGAATTTTAGGTTTATGTGGTTGAGCCCATGGGAAAAAAAAATGGACTATTACCCTCCTTATTGACCATATAGTTTGTGAACCAGAGACAACTCAAATGTGTTTGCGGAAGGATTCTTAATTAACCTCCACAGATTGAGAGGTCTTAACCAATGGATTATTAGGAGTTTCTTCCATAGTTGGGAATCTTTGATGATTCCCAATTTTATGGCCATATTCTAAAGGATTCACTAAGATTTCTTTAAAAAATATTTTATTTATTTACTCATGACAGACACACAGAGAGCGTGAGAGAGAGACAGAGACACAGGCAGCAGGAGAAGCAGGTTCCATGCAGGGATCCCGACATGGGACTCAACCCCGGGACTCTGGGGTCACACCCCAGGCTGAAGACGGTGCTAAACCACTGGGCCACCGGGGCTGCCCAAGATTTCTTTTTTTATTGTCATTAATTTTTAATTATTCTATCTATGCTGATTTTTCCAATGAAATCATTAATCACTGCTCGTGAAAAAGGATTCCCTGATTTCTAGGGGTGTTGATCCTATCATTTCAATTCTACTTGGTGCCTACATGTAACATAGAGCCATCTCTGTTCCAGCTCATTGTTTCTCCTCCTCAATCTTAGTAGTTACAGGATTCTACATAAAACCATGAGTATATGTTGAGAAAAGCATGTATCCTAAGAATATGCCTAACTCACAAATGCACTTACATCTTCAGGACCTGATCAGGCCAGGTGCCATAATCACAACTTCTACTTTATTATGGGGTGCTCCTGGCACATAAGACTTGTAGATAAGTGGATCAGATAGCACCACATGCATAAAAGAAGGATCTATTAAGTCATATATGGTTTCCTGACATTTGATGATCAGGTATTCATTTTTTCCTGGAGCTGGTATCAAATCAAGAGCTAGTTTTAAAAGGAAACTCTGTGTGAAAATGAGGTTGTGGTTTTAATCTAGTACCTAAAGATCTCTGCTAAGGAAACTTTATTCAGGCTCCATATAGCAACCCTATTCAATAGAGACAAAGTGAAAAATGAGCTACTTGTATTTCAGCCTTCAATAGCTGGAGAGGATTCTAACAATTGTCAAGTAAACTGATTTTTTTCTTTTTTTAGATTGGGACATCTTAGCGATATGTTTTTTGTTTCCAAAACCAAAGAGGAAGCACATTGCTTATTTCATAGAGCATGGAGATATAAGATGTAGCAAATTTCTCTTTTGTTATCCCAAATCATCACAATTTTGTTGGCTTTATCTCCTATCTGCTGGTATTGTTTAAGGCATCTAAGGGTACCTGCTACTTCTTTCTCTCTAGTTCCTATAGGCATGGTGGTAGAAATGTAGTAGAGTTGCTGTAGTCTGTGAAATATAGAGACAATCATGGTCACTAAGGACCATATTAGGTTCATAGAAACTGAGAATTGATGTAACCTGAGGAAAGTTGGTAATGGTCTAACTTATTTCACTGCCAAGTAAACTTTTTTTAAGGCTCATTGGGTAATGGGATTTTTAAAAAAGAGGAAAAAAGACCCCCCCCACAAGTTAATACCTTTATATCAGGGCAGAAATACACTCATTCTTTAGCTTCAGTAAGCAGAATAGCAGTTACTGTTGGTACAATGACCTGATTAAGTTTCTATGTATGCACTGTCCAAAATCCATTAATCTTCTTTACTGGGCAAATAAATATATGTATATGATAGAAATCAACTCTGAATCTTCCAGAATTTTTGGTGATGATAATAACTTCTGTAATTCTGTGTTCCTTCCTGGTATATAATATTATTATTGATCATCATTCAAGTTTTTAAAATTTACTATACTGATAGAGAAACAAATGCCTAGGAACTTCAGATTGTTAATGCTCATTAGAAGAACCCTCACACCAGAGTTAAGGAATCAATGTAGGGAATCTGCTATTTGCTAAGGCTTTATATTCCCATGATATACAAATAGTTTTAAAAATAAACATATATTTGTTTGTGGACTCCAATGAGCTTGCCATAAGCAACTCTTGGATAAAACTCTTATAATCAGCTTACCACTAAAACCTTGGTTAACATCTGGCTCCCTAGAAATTAGAGGTAGCTAAAATCAAAAGTCTGAGTATTTTCCTTTTTCAATTGTAAGTTACTTAAGCTGTAGATACTTTTAAGGAAGACTAAAGGAAGTTGGTAGAACATACTTATTATTTAAGGTTCCTTTTTTAAGAGTACCCAGCTCCTTTTTCATTTAAGATATTTTTGCTATGATATGACTCAGGTGTTGGAATTGATAACTCCTTAGTGGGTATACTCATATCCCTACTGATGTCAAGAGGCCATTTTCTAGCCTATAGAGAGCATTTTAAAGTTGTTGTTTTAAACTCATGTCTATTTTATCCCTGCCATTGAAGTATATAATTTTATTAACACAGTCATAATGAATTCCTAGTTTTCAATCTGCATCTTAATCTGAAAAGTTAAGTATTTGAGCTTGCCTTTAATTTTTAAAGTTATAAAATGATATATTGATATTTAGAAGTCTTTCATGTGGTTCTAAGCAATAGAAACTTGGGTCAGTATCAGTCCCATAAGAACCTTCTTGTCTCACATATCTTTCATCTTTTCCAACACGGTGGCAGGCTATAAAAAGCATTAGCCATCTGGAGAGGAAGACAGTTCTTACGCTGGGATTCCTTCCTTCCTTCCTTCCTTCCTTCCTTCCTTCCTTCCTTCCTTCCTTCCTTCCTTCCTTCCTTCCTTCCTTCCTTCCATTTTTTTCATACCTTCAGTTTGCTGAATGTAGATATAATTCATTCTTCTTTTACTCCTTCAAGATCCTTGACAAATTTATTAATAATTCCAGGTTCTCTGTATCACAGTCTGCTTACATCTCTAAGAAATCCCCATGCTCACTCTCCTTCTTATGTGGTCATGGTCATCATCTTGTCCATGGCAAAAACACACAATTCATTCTCTAGTAAACTCTGGAAGTTCAAGCTACTCAAATGCAACTACTACCTTTTTTTTGTGTGTGGGGGGGTAGTCAATCAGAGTTAGATGGCCCAACTTTTGTCTTTGACTTTTATCAGGAGTCATAAACCAGTCCATTCTGTATCTCCCAATACTACAAGAGATTCATTTTAAGCTGAGTAGTCTCATTGAATTCTCTCTGAGTAGACTTGAAGTGATAACTAGGCAAATTTATTTCTTCTCCTTTTGAGACAAGAACATAAAACTCACATTAAAAAAAATCTTCTTTACATATCCTTAATATTTTTAATGAAATTGCAAAGCTTAAGACCTTCTAACCAAGCCTCATACATTTGTCTTTCTGCCTAATATCTCACTCTCATGTCTTATCATTAATGCAAAAATTTCCACTTTAACATTTTGTTACACTAATGGAGATAAGTCTGATGTTTGGCAGCTAACAATAACAAATTTCTTTCATAGTAATTCTTCTCTAAATGTGCTCAGTTAACTATATTCCTTTTAAAGAGTGGCACAATATGTATACTGTGTTTTGAGCAAAGTAGATGAAAAGAAAACAAGTAGAACTTACTGAGAATATGTCATATGAAAGGTATTCTGCTAAGTGTTTTCTCCACATAAGGGAGATGATAAATTTAGAAGAAAAAAATGGGGGGTGGGAAAGGTGATGCACTAATATTAGGGAAGTTTTTTAATACGTTTCATTCAGCAAGAGAGATTATTAAGAGAGTGGAATGAAGAAATCTCCATCACCACCAAATTTGCAATTTTGTCCCTACTCTTCCCTTTCATCAGTTATGTGTTCTTGCTCCAATTGAATTAAACACATTGGTCATCCCCCTGGGCATTCTGTAACATAGTTTCTAAAGATTCAACTTTAAGTTCACTCTTCAGTTGTCTTTTCTTAGCTTGTCCTCAGTATACCTCCAATCTATACTCACTGAATTAATTTGAGAAAATTCCATGAACATTAATACAGACTCTTAGAACAATTCCACATGAATGGACTCCTTCAAATTCTAAAAGTCCACCTTTCTTCCTATGTGAAATAAATACCTAAATATTGGATAAATCAATTTTCATTTGTGGAAGAGAGAAGTTATAGTAATTCTACCTTTTTAAAAAATAGGTTCATTTGTTGAACAAATGGGTTTTTCATTTTATATGTGAAATGTTATTTCTCACAAATATACCTGAGCTGATATTTTGGATAAGCATAGGAACAAACTATTTCTAAGGCACTGTGATTTTTACATGTTTATGCCATGGATAATTTTTACTCAATAATTTAAGTATTTTCATTTATGCATCACTGTCTTTGGTTAGCTCTAATCAGAAAAGATAGATTTACCTTGGCAATGATTTTCAACAAGAAAATGATTTATCATTGTTTCCCAAGAAAGGTGTTGTCCAGTGTTCTGCTAATTTTAAAAGTACACAGGACTAGTTTCAGAATGGAGTATGTGCAAACACCATATTATTTACAGCAAACTAAATATAATGCCTTGATTTGGCACTGCCTGCTTGATATTTCTCTTGAAAACTGTTACATATGTTTGTTTTGAGTTTCTGCCAAAATAGCAAGATTGTTAAATATCTTTCATGTACTTCTCTTTAAATGCAAGGAAAGATTACAGATTACCTTAGCTAACTTTTATACAACAGTCCAATGGGCACTAAATCCTTTGGAAGAAAAGAATAATATTTGAATTATATAGAAAAAAAGCATGTATAAACACAAATGTATCATAACTGTAACATGTCAATATTCATTTTTATACCTAAATCAACTCTATCCATTATATTGTGACTTGTTTTTAAATTACATGTAGAATACAGTGAGATTGTAATTAGGTGGGGGCTGATTATCTAGGTTGTCAATTATTCAGGGGTTTTGCTTCCCCTTATTCTTCTTCCTGCTGTCCACATTTCGGACAGTTATCACCTTGTTAGTATTTCTATTCTCTGCTTGTTAGTGAGACTGGCAGGGAAAGGAAAAAGGTGTGAAAACTTAAATCCATAGATACGATTACTTGCAAGACTTTCCTGCAAAAGCTGGTAGTGGAAGAGTTTGAAGCTAATTGTTAAAATTATGTTTGAGGTATGTGTATTTCACTTACACTTGTTTACCTAATCCTCCATATATCAGAGAATTAAAAGGAAGCTGCAATCCCTACAAAGAGTAGAAAATTATGGAAGCTTTTTGAGAAAATTACTTTAGATGGGATTCTGAGGAACCTTATGTAAAATGCTCAACATAATAATTCAGATTTTCACATTTCAGACAATCATATTGGAAAAAGTTATAATTTGCTCCCTAACAAACTGTTCAGACACATAATTAAACCTTGACCAAATATGACTGATGAATCTCTTTAATTGGGACAAAATGTGAATCTGAAGGTATTTCATATATTTATGTTTTGCAGGAAAATCACAGTATATAACATACATGTTTAAATGTTTTACTATCCTTTATTTAAAAGTTTTATATTTTTTCTTTGGGTAAATCTGGGTGTGTTTGAAAGCATTTTTCTAAGTCCATTTTTAAAGATATGCAATTCACATGATTTGAAACATTCCATTTTTTTACTCCTCCTAAATATTAAAACTTCATTTAAACATTCATTTTTAAATATTATCCAGTCATAAAATATTTATTGAGCATTAACTTCATGCCCAACATACATTAGACATTTGAGATAAAATGGGAAGCAATTTAGACATTGTTATGCCCTCACAGTACTCACAGTCTGAGAGTGAAGGCAAACATTCTTCAAATAACCCTACAATACCTTTTGCACCCCATTCAGGGTGAAGCTCATCAAAGAATGATATGAAGGACAGGAGGAATAATCCCAGCACTCAATTTAGTAGATCTCTGCAATTTCAGGCCAATTTAGGACTCCATGAGTGAGACTTTTCACTTTTCCCTAGAGTCCATCATTTCTGCCTTGATTATTAGAACACATGAGACAATGTGAAGTTATAGTAACTTGACCTACAAATATACATTTTAAAGAAACTGAGAAAAAATAATAGATCTATAATACCTCCCCAAATCACCAATATAGATACTTGATTTAGAAATTTATTTATAATCCAACCCCATTTTCTCCTGTCTCTTTTTTGACCCCCCTGATTATCCCAGTCAGTAGCGCTCTGAGGATTCTGCTCCTCCCCTGAAAGATCACAAAACACTGCCTCTTGCAATGCCCAAATTAGGCTTGAATGCCCAAGTTATTATAAATTGGAAATGGTTTATTTCTTTCAACCTAAATATTTTGTACTGCACAACTTTTTGTAGTGATAGATGACAAGAAAAATTTGTCTTAGAATTCTGTGATAAGAAGTAAAGAACTAAGTTTTCCTTTCTGTTATGTCTTATCACACTAATCAATGGTTATGGCAGAAGAGACAGAACGTAAAGACTGCTAACTCTGGGAAACGAACTAGGGGTGTTGGAAGGGGAGGAGGGCGGGGGGTGGGAGTGAATGGGTGACGGGCACTGGGGGTTATTCTGTATGTTAGTAAATTGAACACCAATAAAAAAAATAAATAAATAAAAAAATAATAATAAAAGATGAGAGACCTAAATAAAAAAAAAAAAGAAAATCTTTTCTTTCTTTCTTTCTTTCTTTCTTTCTTTCTTTCTTTCTTTCTTTCTTTTCTTTCTCTCTCTCTCTTCTTTCTTTCTTTCTCTCTCTTCTTTCTTTCTTTCTTTCTTTCTTTCTTTCTTCTTTCTTCTTTCCTTTCTTCTTTTCTTCTTTCCCTTCCTTCCTTCCTTCCTTTCTTCTTCTTCTTCTTCTTCTTTTTCTTTCTTTCTTTTTCTTTCTTTCTTTCTTTCTTTCTTTCTTTCTTTCTTTCTTTCTTTCTTCTTCTTCTTTCTTTCTTTCTTCTTTTTTTTAACACACCTATTATGACAAGTGGCTTATGGTCCAGATGGTATCGTTCAGCATGGTGGAGGCTTTGTCATGTTGGGTACCTGATGACCCCATCTTCGCATTGATTTTCTTTGGACATGTAGCCTGAATGAAAAGTAACTTTTATATTATTACCATGGAGAAGTAAGATTTTGTTTCATGCAACAGATTGGTGCACTTCCACATGGTGTTCTATCAGAACTAGAGTCATTATTAAGGCCATTGAGTTATTGGTTGAAAGAATATTCTAAGGAATTCAGTATTTATCTTTTACATATTTTCTATCACAATAAAATGAGAGATTGGTATCACTTGAGATGACTCAAGGCATCAGATAGCAAACAGGCTGAGGATGCATTTATCCTGTTGTTAATCAAAAGAAGACCTGGTCTATGCTTCCAGGACATGAAGGCAACTGTCCTATTGAATCATGGTTATGACACATCTTTTCCATTGCAGGACATACCCAAAATGGAATATGATCACTCTACACTTCAGCTTGACCAGTCTCCATTTTATATTCAATGGGAACTCCCTAATTGCTGATTAGTAGTATAAAGAAATGTCTGTCATATATACTGACAATACCCTAATTAGTGAGGTCCCTTGCAGTACATTTGTGTTTATAAGAGTAATTTTTTCTATATAATTAGAATTAGTGAGTGCCCCCACTGCCCCCAGTTAGGACACTGAGTATGGGAGACTCAGCCCTCCTCCTCCTCCTCCTCAAAAAAAAAATGCAGCTTCTAGCTTATCTCATGCCAAAGTACATAGTCATCAAACCCAGCAAGTTAACAAATATATGGTTCTTATTCCTTGTTATTATTTGACAGATTTATGTATTATGAAAGACTACTTTTTCACCAGAGTTTAATTTTATTGACGTTGAGTTACATAAATGAGTTTTTAAAACACCTGTCATATTTCAAAACATTCATATGTATCGTGAAGAATTTTGCCAATTTCAAAGTTAAAGAGAGCAGTATATACACAAGCCTGCACATTCTTACTTCAAAAATGAACTGTGAAAGTTGGAGATACTGTAGAACTAGAGTCCATATAAGATTACTTTCTCTTCCTACTCAAACTGCAAGTTTAGGTGGTTCTCAAAACTACTCTTGGTTTTGATAATTTGCTGGAGGACTCCCAGAACTCTTTGGAAGCTCCTTACACATAGTTTATTACAAAGAAAAGGTACAGATTAAAATCCATCAATGGAAGAAGTGCATAGGGCAGAGTATGGGAAAATACTAAATATGTGTGGAGATTTCATTGCCTTCTCACCATGGAGTCAGAATGTATTAATTCCCCACCATGAATTTGTCACAACATATATGGTGCATCATCAACCACTGAAGCTCACCCAAGCCCAGGTGTACAGAGTTTTTACAGAGGCTTCATATCATAGGCATGACCGAGTGATTGCTCATGTGATTACTCTTACTCCCAGGTCAACCCATACCCTGTAGCCCAAAGCCTTCACCACAAATCACATAGCTCAAGACCCTGAGGCAAACAAAGATTATCAAGCAGGGTCTGAGGGCAAGGTCCAGATATCACTTTGGGCAAAGTTAAGTTCTTCACTACACAGATACACAGCTTATTCCTCTGAAAAGTCCCTTGAGAGATGGCAAATTTTGAAGGACAATTATGCACCTTTTGTTTGCTTGTTTTTACCTTTTATTAAGACTGTTTTCATCTTAGAGAGTTATTTCGAAGTATTTCTAAGATTTCTTAACACATCCCTAAATTCTTTATCATGTCAAAGATATGAATTTTTTTCCATTCATTATAATTCTCCTTTTAAAATTAAGGAGTGATCAACTCTTGTAGCTGTCACTAGCAAATTGATAGTACTTGACTTAAACAGCTGTGTGTGTGTGTGTGTGTGTGTGTGTGTCTTTGCTTAGTTAACATATCTACTGGTAACTCTGAGATTATAGAAGTCATTGGAACTTAAAGAATTTGAAATCTAAATAAGCCATTAAATCAATCCACATGAATTCAACTGTAAGAAGAGCTTTCATTTTTGTGTTATTTAAACAGTAAAACTTATACAAATTTATATAATCAACTAATAATTATATAAAACAATATAGGTTACTATTTAGCATGCAAATCTATTCATCATGGGTTCATACTTGTTAATAACTTTTTAAAACAATTTTTGTGAGATCTACCAGTTGACACCTAATAAACAACTTTATCTTGACCATATACTTAAAAGGCAATACAACTACTGCTAAAAATATTGGCTATAATCCACATTTAAAATATTCAAAAATATTCATCTATGCATTTATTTAGTTAGTACAAAATTATGATGTAAAGTACATCAAAAGGAGAAAATTTGTGAAATGGCTATATGCATACAGTTAAGGTTTACTACAGAGAGCCAAGTAAGGGAATACTATTTATGTATTCTTAAAACATTGAGCTTCTTTATTTAAGCTAAAGAATTGAATATATAAGTAAGAAAAATAGTAGAATCATTTTTATTTATTTTAATTAAAATATTTTTTCCCTTGGAACAGCTAATGATATTTCAAAGATCCATTTCCCTAGTGCTTGACCATAATTCAAAGACATAAGTGGGTAAACTATTATGTCTTACCACAAAAGTAAGAGGTAACCTTTGAATTTCTAATTGAATTTTAAGAAAATAAATGATTTTTAGGTTTTCATGTTATTAAGCAGGATAAATACAGAGAATTCTCTATTATGCAAAGCTGCTAATAGAAAGAGAAAACACCTCAGAACAAATGAAGCTCCTTCCCTTTTAAAGCAAACGTAGAAAGGTAAAGTCAGTCTATCTCTCTATTCTTTGTCTCTCTATTTCTGACTCTTTCAATCTCTCTGTCTTTCCTCCTCTTTGTAATACAAGAATGAGTCATTCATGTGCCTTGAAGTTCTTCAACATACATGTGCCCTACTTGTTTATCATCATTACCCCTAGTTTGTTATTTTTTAATACTGATAACTTCTTTATTTATTTTCAAGTAGATCATTACATTTTTATTTCCATTTTGCAATTGTAAAAGTTATCTTAAAAATGCTCAAATATCTTTTGTTGTTGAAAGCTGGAAGAGGAAACTGTATGTATTAGTAGCATTGGATTGATTAATGCATATAAAGTTAGTAAGTTGCTATCTGCAAATACATGGAGTTTAAATTAGAATTAGAATTAGAATTAGAATTTAACATTGCATTACTTAGTGGAATTGTTATACTTTATTGTCAAGTAGACCAGGCATCAAAATATTAGTTATTAGTTAAATAGCATTAAAAACTGAAATAGTAATATAGAGTAATAATTCATGTCAGACCTTTGTAAAACATCAGAAATATTCCAGAATACTTGAAATACATTTTTGCATTCTAAACCTTCCAAATATAGGGGTCATAGAAATACTTATAAAGGTATAAAGAAAACAGAATTTAAAAATACTGCTATCGGGGCACCTGGGTGGTTCAGTCAGTTAGCTGGGTATCTAAATCTTGATTTCAGCTGAGGTCATGATCTCAAGATTGGAAGATCAAGCCCTGGTCAGGCTCTATACTCAGCATGGAGTCTGCTTTTCTCTCTCCTTCTGCTCCTCCCCCTCACTCACCTTCTCTCTCTCCCTCTCTCCAAAATAACTAAGTAAATAAATAAAATCTTGAAAAAATACTGCTATTTTTCAGTTTTTGATTATAGTAATGTGCTTTGTGAAAAAAGAATAGGGAAATTCTGAGATTTGTGATATAATGTTTTCTAAGCTTATTTGACTATAAAACCTATGTTCATGGAGCATCTGAAAATCACTTTATGGGCCTACTAAGTAATATATCATTGATCTACCAAGTAATTTACCATTTTTTTAAAATTCCAATAACCTACAATGTATTTTATCATTCCATGATACACACAAAATATTTTAAGACCTGCCTTTTGGAACCAGAAATGTTTAATCACAAAAAATAATAATTGTATAGTAGTGAAGAAAGTGTGAATATTACAAGAGACCATTATCATGTACTTATGTGTCAATGGTGGGATGGTGGTATATTTCATTTGTGTTCTATAAATGCTATCATTTGAAGATATGGTTATATTTTGTTGAGTTCATGAAAAAAGAAATATCTTCTTTCAGAAGGAGGTGAAATAAGCAAACTATGGGCATTAATATCTATGAAATTGTTAAAATGAAATGGGCAGTGACCAAAAAGTAACTGTAACATAAACAAACTGAGACTACTCTTCAGAAGAGTATTAAATAGATTCATATCATGTTCTAAATCTATTCCAAGTATGGAAAATCTCCAGTAAGCTCTTTCTCAAGTCAATTGGTATTTTGAAGATATAGTGTGAATTAGTAAGAACGGAAGTGTGAACAATAAACCAGGTGTTATATAAAGAGTAAATACACCTAATGATGGGAAAGTCAGACCTTCTATATTAAGATCAGGAACAAGGAAAAATATCCCCTGTTTTACTCATTTTCAACACCATGTTGAAAGTTGCTAATACAATAAACTAAAAAAAAATTAAAGACATATAAATTAAGTTGGAAGAATTAAAACTACCTCTGTTCACAGATTACATGACAATCTATGTAGAAAATTGAAAACAGTCAACAAAAGCAACAACAGTAACTTCTGAAATTAAAAGAGATTATAGCAATGTTGGGAAAACATAGGCTATTATACAAAAGCCAATCACTCTTCTGTATATTGCCAATGAACAAGTAAAATTTGAATAAAAATACAATGCTATTTACATCAGCACTCCCAAAATGTAATAATTCAGTATCACCTAACAAAAAATTTGTATAAGATCTATATAAGGAAAACTGTAAAGTCTGATGAATTAAATCAAGGGAGAACTAAATAAATGGAAAGATATTCCATGTTCATGGATAAAAAGACATTCATATTGTCAAGATGTCAGTTCTTCCCAACTTATCTACAGATTTAATACAATCTCAGCCTGTAGATCTAATGCAATCTCAGTCAAAACCCTGGAAGTTATTTTGTATATCTCAACAAATTAATTCTAAAGTGTATATGGAGATGTAAAAGACCCAGAAAATCAAACACAATATTGAGGAATAACAGAGTTGAAGTACTGATACTACCAGTTTCAAGACTGAATAGAAAGTTACAGTAAATAATGCAGTGTGATATTCGAGAAAGAATATAAAATAGACCAATGGAACAGAATAGAAGGCCCAGAAATAGATGCACAAACGTATAGTTAACTGATCTTTGACAAAGGAGCAAAGGCAATACAATGAAGCAAAACTAATCTTTTCCAAAAAATGGTACTGGAACGACTGGATGTGCACATATCAAAACATGAATCTAGATAACAGATCTTACACTTTACAAAAATTAACTCAAAATGGATCATAGACTTGATGTACAACACAAAACTGTAAAACTCCTACAACATAACATAGGAGAAAACCTATATGACCTTGGTTATAGCAATGACTTTTTAGATACAGTACCAAAGCCATGATGCATGGAAAAAAATAATTGATAAGTTGAACCTCATTGAAATTAAAAGCTTCTGTCTGTATAAGGTAACATCAAAAGAATGAGAAAACAAACGACAGACTAACAGAAAATATTTGCAAAGTTCAAATCTGATAAAGGACTGTGATCCAAGGGCTTCTCCGAGGTAGAAGAATCCTTAAAACTCAAAAATAACCCAATTTTAAAAATGGGTCAAAGACCTTATTTGATACCTTAACAAAGATTTATCGATGACAAATAAGCATGTGAAAGATGTTCCACATCATATGTCATCATTAGGCAAACACAAATGTTTTAAAAAATGACATATTACCACACACCTAGTAGAATCACCAAAATGTGGGATACTGACAACACCAAATCCTGGTAAGAAGGTGGAACACAGGAACTCTCATTCATTGCTGGTGGGAGTATAAAAATGGTACAGCGACTTTGGAAGACAGTTTAGTGATATCTTACAAAACTAAATATATTCTTATCCAATGATTCAGCAATTACACTCCTTGGTATTTACTTGAAGGAGCTGAAAACATATGTCTACACAAAAAAACCTGCACATGGATGTTTATCACAGCTTCTTGATAATTGCTGAAACTTGGAAGCAACCAAGATGTCCTTTAGTAGATGAAGGAATAAATAGACTGTGGTATATCCAAACAATGGAATGTTAATCAGTGCTAAAAAGAAATGAGTCATCAAGCCATGAAAGGACATAGAGGAAACTTAAATGCATATTACCAAGTGAAATAAGCCAATCTTCTAAGGTTACATACAGTATGATTCCAACTATATGACTTCCTGGAAAAGCCAAAACTATGGAGACAGTAAAAAGGTTAGTGGTTTCCAGGCTTCTGGTCAGGGGAGGGCAGGGGGGACAAATAGGAGGAGCACAGAAGACTTTTAGGGCAGTGAAAATACTCTGTATGATACTATATTGATAGATACACATCATTATACATTTGTTCAAACACATAGAATGTATAACCACCAAGAGTAACTCCTACTATAAACTAAAGACTTTGGGTGATTATGTTGTGTCAGCGTAGCTTCATCAATGATAACAAATGTTCCACTCTGGTCGGAGAAATTCATGATGAAGGAGGCTATGCATGCAAGAGGGCAGGCAATACCTTGGGGATTTTCAAAATTAGAAAGTAAAATCAGTAGATATGTAGCATTTTGTTTATTGCCTTAAGTTTTACGCACTTTTACATATTAAATTAAATTTAGAAAGCTGTTTATGTTAAATTGCCATGTAATCTATAACTAATAAAGATGAGGCCTTGTTAACACTGGGACTTTATTTAGCTCCTGATGTTACTTATTTGTAACATAATCAACATGATTTCTATCACTTTGGCTTATATATCTTTTCTACTATCATAATCCACCATTAAGTACAGTCAATCTGTGAAAATTGATGAAATAAAAAGAAAAAATAAACATAAAAAGAATTTGTTCAATTTGGGCAGGGATTTATTTATAATATTTATCTAGTAAAGCATGAGAAAAAATAATGTTTCAAATTTCTTAAATTCAAAGATAGTCATTTTTGGTGGAAATTCTTATCTTTACATTGTTTTTTTTTTTTTTTTTTTAAATTTTCATTTATTTATGATAGTCACAGAGAGAGAGAGAGAGAGAGAGAGAGAGAGAGAGGCAAGAGACACAGGCAGAGGGAGAAGCAGGCTCCATGCACCGGGAGCCCGATGTGGGATTCGATCCCGGGTCTCCAGGATCGCGCCCTGGGCCAAAGGCAGGCGCCAAACCGCTGCGCCACCCAGGGATCCCGGAAATTCTTATCTTTATGTAGGCCAACATCAAGCATTGATTTTTGCGTGTTTTCTTCTGAAATTGCATGGCAACTCTTTCTCTGTTTTATTTCAAAAGGCAAGTGTTACCTTAGCTTTAAAGAACTTGCCCTATTTCCAATTACTGTACACTGCCTTTGTTACTAAGCATTCCTGAGTGATCATGAATAATTTTAAGTTATGTTTCAGTGTATTGAGGCTCTGGGACTAAAATGTCAAATTAGAAAGAGAAATGTGGGCCAAACATCTTCCCTTGTGTCTTAAATAAGATATTTTAAAATTGAGAATTCTCAATTGTTTGAGTCAGGATCAGTAAAAGCTTGAGCAAAGACACTGAGATTTTATTGATGATGACTGGTATTTTTCAAATTTTTAAGACAATTCCAAATTTCCTGTGGAAAAAAAATGAGTATATAATTTTATATATTCAAAATATTAAAATAAACATTTAACCAACTTTATCTCAATACAGAGTTGACACCAGGGGTGCCTTCAGCTCAGGTCATGATCTCAGGGTTCTGGAATCCTGGGCTTGAGGGGCTCAAGCCCCTCAGGCTCCTGGCTCAGTGGTGTCTGTTTCTCCTTCTCCCTCTGTCCCTCCTCCTCCCCCACCCTGCTCATGATCTCATTCTCTCAAATAATTAAATAAAATCTTTAAAAAAAAAAAGAGCTGACATCAGTTAGCAAAAATAGTAAATGAAAATGTAGGCAGAGGAGGAAATTGATTTGATTGACAACCTGCAGACGAAGCATTTTACTGCCATGCATTTGGTATTGTAATATCTTTTTGAAATAAAAGAACGTACATGAAATTGCTTAGGTTGAATTTAAAGTCTTAATGTACAGAGATTTATTAAAAACTTTGAAGATACATAATCTTTTAAAATACATAAAAATTCACTTAGTGTACCTCCAATTAATGGAAGTTTGACCATTGAAGATTACACATATTACATATATGAATATTATACATATGTATATTTTACATATATGGGCATATCTATCTCTATATATGTTTCTAAGTACTTTAATTATCAAATGTACATATATATGTGTGTGTCTGTCTATCTATCTATCTATCTATCTATCTATCTATCAGTTTTCGAATTCTCAACTTTCTTGCAGTTAGTTCTGGTCAATTCACTATCTTTAGTCAGTGAAATGTAACAGAAATGTTTGTTGTACTTCTGAGAAGTCTCCTCAAAAGGAAGATGCTAGGCTCCTCCTCCTCTTTTTTCCATAAACCGTTTTGAAATGCAGGCTGAATTTGGGAATTTGTACCAGTCATTCTGGACAATTGGAACAAGTTCTATGCTTAAAGATTGAATGAACTGAAATATGCTTAGACAGGGGGGCACACAAAGCAATCAACTTTTACAAAAGTTGTTTGAACCTCCTGATTGAACTGAAGGGACAGGACAGGACCCTAAGTTCTGAATCCCTGATGATTTGTAAAAGGACCAAGTGTGGTTTGACCTCTCTACTTTCAGATTTTTCAATGGGATTAATTCGATGTTTAAATAGTAAATGGTTGGACCCTCAGACTCCGGGGTTCCCCCAAAACAAAAACAAAAACAAGGAAGAAAGAGTCCTTGTACTTTAAAGATACACACTAATGAATGAAATGATACCAAGGCAAGAAGTGGCTGGAAACTATGTCAGTGTGTATGGTGGATACGCAGTATTGAAAGAAGTTTGGAGTGAGGAGATAAGATTGGCCTTGCATTGATAATATTTGAAGCTGGCAGTTGGGTACATAAGGGTTCATTATAGGATTACTTCTGTGTCTTGAAAGATTCAGTCATAGAAATGAGAGGATATATTTAAAATATCCAAAGGATACCTTAACCAAAGGGAGGTATAGAGAGGAAGGAGAGACAATAGAGAGACAAGTTGAGAAAAAGAATCAGAGGACACGTGTAGAAGAAAAATTAAAAATGGAATAAAAATGGCATCATACTTCTCAAAAGTAACCCTTTTACTAGTTGCTATGACAGAATATCTTTGAAATTATTTAACTCCGAATTTTTTAGGAAAAAAATTAACTCAGAATAGAAAGAAAGAGAATATTTTAACTCAGAATTTTACATTTAGATAAAAGGTCGATCAAGTATAAAGGCATAATTAAGACTTTTTAAAAATTTAAGGTTGGCTCTTATTCTTGACAAGTATTAGAGAAACTCTAAGAAAATGGAGTAGTAAAGAGAAATACAATAGATTCAAGAAACAGAAAAGTCAACACAAAGCAGAGAAAAGTCAAGTATCAAGATGGCAGTGATGGTCTAAATTTAGAAAGCAACTTAGATTAGATGAGGCAGGATTTGAGAGACTGTTACCAGAGAAAATATATATAAAAACATACATATAACTGATTATACAATATGCTTGAGTTTTGAAAAATTAGTATTGGGCATTTGAAATAGTTGGTGGAACATTTTTTTAATATAAATAGAAAACTAACCAAAATGGAAAACATTACCATGATTAATCCAATAAAAATCAAGAGTGATTCTCTCCATGTAGGAGCATATAATATTAATATCACTATAAACATGTAAAACTGACTTCAATGAATCCCAATTTACAGTAATCTCTTAGGAGAATTACAAAGGAAAAATAAAATAAAATGGTGAAATTGCCAAAAAGTAAAATTAATAGGTCATTTTAAAATTGATATAAGTTTATTATTTAATAATATGGTAGCAAAGAATTAAAAGCTGAGATAGCAGAGCTGGGAATTAGAAAAATTACAGCAAGGTATGGCTTTTTTTCAATATAAACTTTGAAGTACTATTTGTGTTTCTTGATAAAGATTGTTATTATATACATTTCAAATTATTTTTATTGATGAAATGTGTATGTATGTACAACACATATAATATGTTCATATAAATAGATATACACACATACATACATATATGACAAAAGGTATATTTTTTGCTGTTGTCATTGTTATGGTGGTTTTGACTCTATATTACCCAGAGAGGTTGCCAGCTGCTCTTTGAATTTGCAGAAATGGAAGGTCATCTTAGTGCAGATCTTCTTTGTCCTGCTCTGGGTCATTTGTGTGACCCTTTCAGTTATGCAAATATGGGGCAAGTAGAAACTCATAGTCCTGGGATTAGGTTGAAACAAGATTTTTTTTTTCCATGTGATTTAGCAAAATCCACCTCTATGCAGAGCTCAGGGTGAGAGAATGAACCTATTTGCATAATGACTCTAGGGACATTCTGGCCAAGGTACAAAGCATGAAATTGCAATGAGTCTCTAAAATAAAATTTTGTTGATAAGCAGAAGAATCTAGACAGGTGATTTCCCAACAGTTCAAAGAAAACCAACCTAAGAGTTTGTTGACTGGAACTGATTTTAGCCCTATATGGCTAATGTTAAAAGCTCTTCTAGACTGCTTGCCCAAGAACACAGCTGAGCCTACATGTATGTTAAAATAAACTACAACTTTGGCATTCAGCCTGGAGTCACAATTCAGGGTTGCAAGAACAGATGATGCCAGCAATGTTAACAAATACCATCCATTGATCTATGCAGGATGAGTCTCCAAAAGCCCCCGTATGTGACTATAAAAAGTAACATCAGTAGTAAACCAATTAAGATCCTACTTCTCTTTCAGTTTGGCAATCAAAGAATTGTTGCCCTCACCATGAATAAACTGATAGAGTCTTTGCCCAATGTGAGGTAGTAGAGGGGTCTGGAGAAAGAGAGATGATGGACAGTTCATAGGGCATTGTGAACTGTAGAAATTAATTGAAAAAAAACATCAAAATATGTGACTACATACGTAATCCAAATTGTCAGGGTAAGCCCCACTATTTACATATATGAAGCCATCTCTTCATACACTTCCATTACATCAATTACTTTATACCACTTTAGCAACTCAGATGTATAGCCACACCATGGATCATTCCCATTCCAAGTCATAAATCTCTGAAATGTCTCCCTTAACACCACTAACTCTCCTCTTTCCTCTAATCACAGTCGTCAATCTTTGAGCTTCTTTCTAATCTTTAAGTCAGCAAACTTGTTCTTTTTTATGTAAAGAGTCAGAAAATATTTCATGCTTTCCTATTATAGAATGTCTGTTGCAATACTCAACCTGTCATTGTAGCATAAAAGCAGTCATAGATATTTGCAAACAACTAGGCATGCCTGTGTTCTAAGAAAACTTTAATTGCAAAACAGCTGTCTAGTCAGGAGATGATAGGACCTAGATTATTGCCAGGGAGTTTTTCTTCTAAGCTTAGAAGGAGCATACATTAACTTTGACTCATAATGCACTGGTCAGGAATGATTCACATGGCCCCAGTTTGATTGCAGGAGAGTTTGGGAAATGTACTCTGGTGTGCCCAAAAGTAGAAAACAGAATTAGAGAACATCTAGCCAATTTCTGACAAAAACACTAAATATTGCCCATACTGTTTATCTCTACGACAATGTCAGTATTTTACAAGATCATTTGTGGTGCTAATATTTCTTTGGGATTTTAAATATTCTCTAGTGTTGTTATACTTAGCTCATTAGTTCAATAGGTTAAAACTAATTCCTCCCTAAAAAAAGAACAGAATGTAAAATGAGTTTGATCCTAGTCTTCACAAAATAATTTGAATTCAAGTCTTCAAGACTATAACAACAACAAAAAAAGACACAAAAAGATGAGAAATCTAGTGATTTGGAACTGGATTCACAAAAACACTGGAAGATTGCAATGATTAAGTTATTTCATAGGAGGATGGGCAATGAAGGTACCAATGCTTTCATTACTACGACCTAAAGAAGGCCTAAAGAAGGAAAAGAAGGAGAAGAAGGAGAAGAGGAGGAGGAGGAGGAGGAGGAGGAGGAGGAGGAGAGAAGGAGAAGGAGAAGAAGAAGAAGAAGAAGAGAAGAAGAAGAAGAAGAAGAAGAAGAGAAGAAGAAGAAGAAGAAGGAAGAAGAAGAAGAAGAAGAAGAGGAAGAAGAAGAAGAAGAAGAAGAAGAAGAAGAGAAGAAGAAGAAGAAGAAGAAGCAGAGAAGAGAAGAACAGAAGAAGAGAAGAGAGAATAAGAAGACGAAGAAGACGAGCGGCACAGCACGAGCCGAAAGAAGAAGAGAGCAGACGAAGCCAGAAAAGCAGCAAGAAGAGCAGAAGAAGAAAGAAGAAGAAGAAAAAGAAGAAGAAGAATGAAGAAGAAGTACCAGTCAATATCTCCCTGGTTATGACCATTATTTTACTATTTAAGAGTATTAATTAACCCATTCCACTCAAGGACCATATTATGTGAAGGTTACATACCCTGGCGAAAAGGTTCTAACCAGGGGCCACCTCTAACTATTCTGTACACATCTGGATCCTGCATAGGCTCATTTAGATCAAAGGATGTTGCTGCTTACGAGAATGCATGCTACATCCTGAATATCAGTTCTAGATGTCTGAGATCTCTTCTACTTAGGCAGCTTCCCTCAAAACTAAAACATTGGATGAGAACTTCTCACCAATCACTCATTAAAAAGTAAACTTCCTTGGGCTGGGAGTCACGTCAATCAAGGTTTTCTTGCAAACCCAAAGCTGCCTTTTTCTCTGTTAGAAGCTGTTATCATCTTCAAAGCCATGTCAAAACAGTGTTTGTTCTCTGCTTTGATTTCACCCACATGGTGAATTCAAAGACAGGTCTACTTGAGAGTGGAGAGACTATTTCAGATGTTGTTTGAGCATTTGTTTGCCATGTTTGTAAACGTGATTTAAGTGCCTCACTTCTAATAAAAATCCTTTAAATGCAGTGGAATTTTTTTTTCATTGAAACATTCTACCTTCTGTTTTTCAAAAGTGTTCATAGCTGAGATCTCATAATCTGAAATATAAAACCCCAAAAAGGTTTGGATAAGGGCAATATAATGGCAATTCACCTCAAAGAGTTCATTTTCCTTTTTACCCTGATGCAGTCCAGTATAAACAACAAACGAACAAAAAAAGCTCTTTTTAAATGACAATTTCTAAATACCTGGCACACATAACCAATTTTTCTTTGGGAAAAGAAAAGTCATTAGGAAGATAATGTTACTTAAGGTTCATTTTGCATTGAGGATATTTGACACTATTCACCGGAGATAAACAGATGCATGTCATTTACATATGAAAACCTATCAGATAATGCAAAAATTTGTATGTGAAATGCTTCATTCACTGAATTAGCCTATGGTAATTTCTCATTATATGAAAAAGAAAATGATTACTACAAATGTCTAAATAAATATTAATGTGGTTATATTGTTTTTAAATAAATAAAATATTTAGAGAGAACAATATGCAGAGGGAATCAGTTAAAGGTACAGTTGCTATTTTTAGGTTTTATTTATCTGAAGAACCAATAAAAAAGACTTACAAAATTAAATATGGTTATGAGCTGGAAAATATGATTTTAAAACTTCCTCTCTTGTTGGACCATTTTAAATGATGGAGGAAAAAGGATGTTGATTAAAAATGAACATGATAGATATGATAAACCTTTCATATCTTGACTGAGTTAAAGCAATTGTGAATATGGCCAAATTTTGATTATAATCCCTTTCCACTGAGGTAAAAATGGTACCAAGACTATGGTATCAAATATGGTGTCCCCTTTTCTAGAAGTTAACATTAAGAAAAAATTCAGGTATGGAAATGGAAATAGTTTTGAACACAACATTCAACTCAGAACTCATTTTTCAAAAGAAAAGGAAATTTTGCCAATATTTATCTTTGACCATATTCTAAATGAAAAGAAGTCATTATCCTAGAGCAATCTAGAGACAGTCCACTTGAGTGACAAAACAAGATCATACACAGGGAACAAATTAGAACAGTAAACAGAAAAAAAATAGGCTTTCATTTGTGATAAACTGTCCATATAAATTTTTAGAGATGCATACCAAAAGATGTGGAGGTGAAAGGTAACCTCTGCGATTTACTTTAAATAGTTCAGGAGAGAGAAAGTGAGAGGGCTAGAGGTACAGAAGGGGTTAGACAATAAATTTGACAAAACCTTGACAATGGTTGAATTTGTGATGGGTAAAGAAGCATTCAGTTACACTTCTCTCCACTTTTGTGCAGTTCAAAACTTTTACATACTAAAATATATCTTTAAAGGCTGTATTAAGTCATCTGCCAAATATGCTAACGTGTAGTGTCAATATATTCCTTGGGTTACTTTAAAGGGAAATATTGTTCATTCCTCTTTCACAAACAGTTCTCTAGAACCTTTTGTTTGCTGTGTATTTTATGATGGCTAATAAACTAGTAATGCTGATTAAAAGCCGGAGTCAAGTTTTTCAAATCAACACTATCCTGTTTGTCCACACTCCTCTTCTAACCCCCCCAGGCAAAGTAGGCTCTAATGACATGTAGATTGTCCAGGTTCCTACCTTGTCCTTTTTACTGCTGCTTAATCAGTGGATGTAAGAGTAGAAGAAGGTGTATCCTCACATATATAGATGGACAAGCCTCATTTTTCCTTAGATGAACTCTATATATTAAGTCATTTTTTTCAGTGTTAGCTAGCAAAGATGTTCTTTGCTCTTTACCTGCTAGACGTATCTATTTTTCAAATTGTTAGTGATGTGATTTGGATCAGATCCAAATTTGTCATATCTGTTGTTTTGTTGTATGTGGAAGTATTATTTCACTTGTGGATAGTATTGTCAACTCCAGATTACATTTCCCAACCTAAACCTCTTCTCTGACCATAACTAGGTTATAGAGAAGTCTGCAATACCTCTTGGCTCCTAAATATTGACTTCCGTAAAATGTCATTAATCTGTACTAATTGGAGGAAGCTTAGTCTCAATTAAGGAAAAAACCCTGAAAATACATTATTTCAGAAAGGAATAGAGTTCTATTATTTCAAGTACCTACATTAACTCACATTAAACTAACAAAGTGTTATCCAATACACATCCTTGACTTGATTTAATGGTTTGTAATTAGCATATCAATTGTGTGGAAATGGATCCTTCTAAAGTGCTTGAGGGTGCTTAGAAAGTTTGTTCTACTAAGTATTTTCAAGGATCCTCTTTGCAATCTTATTTACATTATTAATTTACTCTCTATAATAAGAAAGAAATTAATCAATGCAAAAATAACATTCTTGTCAGCCTCTGGTCAAATAATGAATTCTAACTTGGTGAAACACAATTTTTAAAGTTTTTATCTACCATTCACACACTAATTATGATATCCTAGTTTTGCTAAAGTTTGGTATGTTTTTCTCCATCTGTAAAGGTGATTCTACTGATTGGAAGAAAGATATCTTCTGAATTCACGTTCTTTTCCCTTTAATGAGAGAGTAGTTTTCTGTGATTTCCTTGCAACCAATAATAAATTATCTGAGATATGAGTAGTAGTTTTTTGAGAGATATATACAAAACTCTCATGATCTTGAAGAAATGAAAACCATATTTGGATTCTGCTCTTGCAGTGGATTTTCATCAGTGCCTAGTAAGGTGCCTGGCATATTAAATAAGTACATACATATTGATCAAATATTTTTAGCTTCTGGACCAGTAACTAACACAATTCATTTTCTTTCATGCTTCTACAACGTAATCCTGCTTTCAATGTAGCATTTACTCTTTACACTTTCTTTTGTGTTTTATTCTACTTTTAAATGAAAAAAAAAGAGAAAATATTTTCAAATACGGGTATGAAGCCATAAAAGTAAAAGTAGCCAAATCGCGATGAGATAAAGAGTAAGGAAAATTGGATTTCAACTTTGGAAGGAAGATCTTAGTTTATATCTATTCGCCTTTGTAGTAAGGCAGGGTTAACTTAATTATTTATAAGCCTTTCTTAATAAGCATCTAACATCAATCTTGGCTTTTCTATAATGACAGATACTACTGCAATATGAGTTGCATACTCTTTGGGTTTACAACCGTTATTGTTTAGAGATTTGCCTAATTTTTGCACATCTTTCCTAACTCATAGTTTCAATTATGTCTCTGCCTTCTATCATTTCTTTATGTATTTATAGATAGATACCATAGTTTTCTTTAGTATGTTCATGTGACTGAACATGCCTTGTTCTTTTAACCTTTCCTCAAAGGTCTTTTTTCAAAACCTTTCATCAAATCTTTCTTCTGAACTCTGCAATTTGTCCATGTTTCTTCGCCGATGTTTCACTACTGTATACATTTATGTGCCTGTGCGCGATAATGAATGACGCCCTAAGGTACCTGCTGTTTTATCTGAGCTTTCATTCTGGTGAATATAATTATGTGTTTTCACATATTTGTTATTCCTTTTAATTCTCTGTATTTTCCCTTGATTTATTCTGAATTTTTTTCCTGTTGGAAACATTTACACTTAGGTTAACAAATTTACTTATGAAACTATTGATGAATAAATAAATGTGTGAAGTGAAGTGGATCCAAAGTTTATATCATTTTTGCTTCTATGACCTTAAAAGTAGAAAATATTAATTTTGGACAAAATACCTATATGTGGACTTTTTCCTTTTTTGAATTTATATGTTAATAACTGGTAGAATTAGATGATCCTTACTTAGCTCTTTATACCCATAAAGCAACTCTCAGCACTTTTTAATAATTCATTGAATGTTTTGCTGCAGGGCTGCTGTGTTCTGAAAATTATATAAATCATATAATTGAGAGGAGAGATGCAAGAATTTAGTTTTTCTAAAGGAAGTTTACACATACATTGTGTAACACAAAGATGCCATAGAAAATATAAAAACAACATTTTTTATTGAGTATATATTAAGTCAGAAAAAAGACTAAAAAAACCCCATGAATGTCCACATATTTTGCACTATTTGACTTTATTTTGATAGCATGTAGCTGAGGAAAAGTTTGAAACTAGAAACGTGTTTTGTCCAAAACAAAATGTTCTGATTAAAGTCAATAGGGGAAAATGGAAATATGACTTACACTCACTTTTATTTTAATACCTACACGCACACACACACGCACACAGAGGAAAGGAAAAAGAAAAAGGAAAGCATTGATTTTCAAAATATGCTGTTTCTTTTCTAGGATATATTCCAAAAATCTGAAATATCTTTCTGTAAGAAATATTGACTTTTTGAAACCTAGACAACATCCAATAATCTTACTAGTGATTCATCAGAGAGAGTCTTGGAATAACTACTATGATGAGGAGGCAAACTTGTAAGTTAGTTATAATTTGGGATGCCTGTAGATTCAGCGGTTGAAAATATGATTCTTCAAAAAATTATATACTCAAGCTTTTTTTACCCTTGAGTTTTGTTTAAATTCATATTTTAAAAACTGAATTTCCAAAAATGATCTTTTTGATCCATTTGTGTTGTAACAGATTCATATATGCCTAGCATCAGAATATTTAATCAAGCAAGGATTGTATAAGGTACAAAAGTTAAAAAGGGTAAAGCCATGATTTTCATACAAATATAAAATCAACATTGGGACACCTGGGTGGCTCAGCAGTTGAGCATCTGCCTTTGGCTCAGGGCGTGATCCCAGAGTCCCAGGATCCAGTCCTGCATCCCACATCATCGGCTCCCCTGCAGGGAGCCTGCTTCTCCCTCTGCCTGTGTCTCTGCCTCTCTCTCTGTCTCTCATGAATAAATAAATAAAATGTTTCTAAAAAATCAACATAAGTAAACTTAAAAGTAAATTAAAGTCAACTCTCATTAAGGAACTACTAAGCTCTTAAAGGCAATCAAAGATTCTGAAGATTATATGTACTATATGTTATATAAATATGTGTAGAATGAAAATCCTTAAGTGATTTTGCTAATAGATGTAAAAATGATTAGCATTTGAGGTTCTATCAAATGCAATGTTTCAGGAAACAATTTCTACAAACTGGAAATTAATTGTATCTCTACTGGACAGAAATCATTTGCATTTCTATGGACTGGAATCATGAGCATTACTATCAGTTTTCTGTAACTTCTATTGTTAGTTTTCTACAATTTACTTGGTAGAGATAACCCATGGGGTTATAAACTGACCTAGTCCATAGAAAGATGATCAAATGTGCATACCTCCATAGAATCATATAATCCCCAGAGAACTCAGTAGATACAGTGCTAAGTCCTCTGTTGAAAGAACACCCAGTACTTTTTTTCTTATTTTGCTTGTGTCCCCTGTACAGTATTTCCTAGCAATCTTAATATACACAATCAGATATATAAATAGGCCAGTGTCTACTGACTCCTACCGACCTCCCCCTCCATACAACACTTCCTCATTTGAAGTGGAGGTAGTTTAGAATAAAATCTCAGAGCCAGAAGTATTGTATGTGGTTCTATCTCATCACTTTTGTCGATTTCTCTCATTTTTCTTTGCTATTCTCACAATATAACCAGGCTGGGCAAGTAACTCCTTATGGATGCCTATGGTTTCATTTTATATGTCTTAATATGCTTGCCCATTTCTCCACCTAATGAATAATATTTTAATAATATTTTTGAATTATGTTCGGCTTCTTTCTTTGCTGGATCAGTTGGTAGTACCAATTTGGAAATCCTAGCAAATCGAAACACTAAACCCTCCAATTCCTTGTAAACTATGAATGGAATGTTCTTTAGGATCAGACATAAAACCAATGTCCAAAACTGTATCTCATTAATTTCCATATCATTATTCTTTGTTTTCCTTCCATATTTCCAGTTGCTTTATCTCTATCACCATTCTTGCTTCATTTAAGCCCCCCAAATTGCATTTCTGTATTCCTACAATTGGGGAATTGATTCAAAGTAATAGTTTAAATTTGGTTAAGTCCATTCTATAAGTCCATTCTGCTCGGCTTATGCTCCATCCCATTTCCCTCCTTTCTTTATATCAAGTCGTGTCTTAGAAATTTAGAGTATTAGAAGTGACTAAAACTAGATGAAAGTTAGTCTAAACTCTTAACAAATGAAAATTCCTAATAGTGTTGGTGGTAGACAGAATAATGCTCCCCATTTCTCCACCAAATGTTCACATTTTAATCCCCAAACTTATAAATATGTTACCTTATGTGATAAAAAGGACATTTCAGATGCATTAAATTAAGAATCTTGAAATCAGAAGGTTGTCCTGGATTACCCATTTGGTCCCAGTCTAATCATAAATCTTGATATAATAGAGGTGTGTGCGTGTGTGTGTGTGTGTCTGTGTGTATGTGTCTGTTTCTGTCTCTGTCTGTCTCTGTGTGAGTGTGTGTGTGTGTGTCTGTGTGTATGTGTCTGTTTCTGTATGTGTCTGTCTCTGTGTGAGTGAGAGGGAAAAAGAGAAAGAGAAAGACAGATAGTTCTGAAGATATGGGACGCTGAGTAGCTCAGTCAGTTGAGCATCCAACCCTTGGATTCCACTCAGATCATGATTTCAGGATCCTGAGATCCAGCTCCATGCAGGCTCTGTGCTCAGCAAGGGAGAGTCTGCTGAAGATTCTCTCTCCCTCTCCCTCTGTCCCTCCTCTTGCTCCTGCTCTCTTTCTTTCTTTCTAAAATAGATAAATAAATCTTTGAAAAAAATATCTGAAGATCCTACCCCATTCTGTGGGTTTTGAAGATGGGGAAAGGCCATAAACTAGGGAAAGCAGTCAGCCTCTAGAAACTGTAAAAAACAAGAAAATGGATTCTCTCCCCTGGAGTCTCCAGAAAGAATGCAGTTCTGCTAACAGAGGCTGTTGTTTTGAGCCACGTGTTTATATTAATTTGTTAGAACGGCATTAAGAAATTAATACAGTGGTCTAAAATGAGAACACTTACATAAACAGGGAACTTACTATTTTCTAAAGTAGCCTGTCCCATCCTTGGAAGTCTAAATGCTTATATTTAAATTGAGCTGATATCTAGATATTCAGCTGTTACCTCAAATGACAGCTTCCTGCTGGAGCTCAGTAACATCACATCTAAGACTTGTGCCATTTCACAGGGTTGCCGTTTGGTATGTGTTACCAGCGTTTTCTCTGTCTTCTAGTTAAAACCAAATGAAACAAACATTGTCATGTTCTTTGCTTTTTCATTGTGAAAATCTGTCATCATGTTATATGTGTCACATTTTCTTTTCCTCCTTATTTTCTCTACTACCTTGCTAGAGCGAACCTCTCCCTCAGTCTATGGTGATTACAATAGTGTCTAACTCCAATCTCTGAATTCTGGACTCATCTCCATGTCTCTAAATCTGAGGTCTTCTCAATTCAGCCTATATGCTACTGCCAGTGAAATTTTCTAAGATCACTAGTTTCAAGTCATTCTCTGGCTTAACAGTTGTTTTACCCCATTGCTTATCAGATACAAAGCTTTTGTACTTAACTCTCAGTTCCTTTATAATGTCCCCCAGTAGGGCTGGCTTCCTGAGCATATAGCCTAATCAGTGCTAAAAGCCCTATGCTTAGGAATGGGCTCATTGTTGCCTACTACTTTGCTGTCACTATCTTGAAATTCTTTTTTTTTTTTTTTTAAGATTTATTTAGGTATTCATGAGAGACACAGAGACAGAGGCAGAGACAGAAGCAGAAGCAGAAGCAGGCTCTATGCAGGGAGTCGACGTGGGACTTGATTCCAGGACCCCAGAATCACAGCCCTGGGCTGAAGGCAGACGCTCAACCACTGAGCTACCCAGGTGTCTCTGTCCTGAAATTCTTAATAATTTTTTTAAAGATTTTATTTATTTATCTGAGATATAGAAAGATTGCAAGCAGTGTTTGGGGGAGGGGCAGAGGGAGAGGGAGAAGCAGACTCGGGTGCTGAGCAAAGAGCCTGACTTGGTACCTGAATCCCTCTACCCTGGGATCATGACCTGAGCAGAAAGCAGATGCTTAACAGACTAAGGTACCCCACTCGGGTACCCCAAATTCTTAACAATTTTTTAAACAAAATCTAGCAACTCACTTTGCATTGGACCCTGCAAATTATATAACTTACTCTGTTTCCCAGCTTACCCACCTTTTATTTTGTGATCACATTCTCTTTTTCAATATAACCTTATTTCTTGAAGGCAAGTATTCTTTTTCTTTAAGCTACTCTCTTTAGGCCAACTGTGACTTTAACTCTTGCTATTTCTTTTTCCCAGAATGCCTTTTTATTACTTGCTTCTAGGCCTAGCTCAAGCACTGTGATGGTGCCAATAATAGTGCATTGTGCATACTCATCTCTCCTCTTGTTCCATGCCTTCTTCTTTTCCTTCCAGTCAACTTTATCAATAAAATTGCACTTACTTCTTCAGTTCTTACTATTTTTATTCTTTGAATTTAATTTACACTGGACTACTTGGCAATTACTCCATGTAATTTAGCATTTTCTCCCTATCTCTGTCTCAAATATCGAAAACAATAAACTTGTCTTGCCCTATTATGTATCCACCCTGGAATAAGGATAGTACTGGATGTATTTTAGCAATGTATATTTGTTAACACATCAATGATCTACCAACAGATTCTTCTTATTGCTAAATACCCTAAGAATATGGGAAGTCGCTTAAAAACTCTTCTACTTATATGAAGACAAGATGGTTAATTCCAGATAGTCACTTCCTTTAATAGTTAATATTATTTTCTAATTTTCTCTACATTAAAAAGACTACATGGAGATGCATTTTTTAAAGAAGTATCATCAGAACATTTTAACTTGAAGCCATAATACCCTCAAAATTCTTTTGCAAGTGAATCTGTATATATTTTTGAATATGAGGAATTACATTTATCTGATAGCTAAATATAACAAAGTAAATAAACCCTTATACATAGCATATGTTCATGTGTGTACACATGCACTGAACATCTTTGTCTATGATGAAGAACATAGGGTTAGATAGCTGTGTTTAATTCTCCACATTTCCTATAAATTCTAATAATACTTCCTCTTATGGGGACCATTGTATTGGTGAAGTGAAAAGATTTTCATTTGTAATTTGACCTCTATTATAGTTCATAATAGTAGAGGATCATTGGTTAAAAGGAGAATCAAATTTGAGAAGGTCTGCTTTGGATGGAACTTACCTTCCAAAATAATGGCTATAGAGAAGAAAAGCTGGAAGGTAACAAGATGGAGAAGTGCCTAGGGATTTTCAATTATCTTTGGTGAATAGATTTTTCTTTTGATGCTAACCATTTCTACTGTAAAACTCCTGATCATGTAATTGAGATGGAGTAAAAGGCCAGGCTAGGCCATTTGGAAGCTAGGGAAATGAATATAAAGGGTCACAAAAGCTCAGGATGGCAAAACTACAGAGAGGAGACAAAAAAATAAAAAAGTTAGTCTAATACTTAAAACATCCCTATGCTTTAAAGGACTTTCTAATCTTATTTGAAAGAGGTATCATTAACTTATACATATGTTCTATGAGTTCTGTTTTTTTCTTTTTTTCTAATTTTGAAAGCATATAGTTAAGAATGGAGTTAGAATCAACTTGGTTGATATATTTGTGGTGAATTTATATATTTTTCTGTGCGGTTTAACCATCTTGTCATTTTTAACCTAACCATTAAGAATGACCTTTTATCCATTGTCATACTGATTTATACAATCATCAACTGTTAAAAGACTTCCTGGAGGGGCACCTGGATGACTCAGTTGGTTAAGTGACCAACTCTTGATCTCAGCTCAGGTCTCATCTCAGATTGTGAGTCTAAGCTCTGCATTGGGCTCTATGCTTAGCATTGGACATTAAAAAAAAAAGTGACTTTTTTATATCACTAAATATCTGGGAGTTTACAACGTTTATGAATATCAATATAATTTTTTAAATGATAAATAAAGGTTAGTAGATGAATAATACTCAAACATTGAATCTAAACCCTAACAGTCATTATTAACAAGAGTAAAATACAGATGTAAGATTTCTTTATGGTACATAATATCTGTTTATTTTCCCCCTTTTCTTCATTTAATGGGAAAATCACATACTTGGAAACAGAGGATCTGGATTTGGTTTCCAGATCTGATACTTAATTTGATGCCCTTGAAAAAATTTCTTTCTAAGCCTCCTCTAACACACTCTTTTTTTTGAAGACTAAATAAATATCTTGTAAAAATTTGTTATTATTTTATGTGTGAGATGGTGGGGATAGGGGATGGGAGAGCATGCAGTATGAATTCTGGTTGGAATGGTAGGAATATTCAAATAGAAAAATGATAAGATGAAATTTGATCTTTGGATTCAAGCATACCTGGGTTCAAGTATAACATCAGTCATTCTTTTGGATCTTTGAGAAAATCACAAAACTTATGTAAGCTTTTGTTTTTTCACCTGTAAAGAAACTGATGATACAACTTTAAGAGGGTCACAATAATTATTAGATTGTTTAGGGCATGTAAAGCACTGTACAGTGTTTTGCTATTTCTGACATAATGAATGAAACTCATCAAAATTTCCCCCACTTTCTATTTCTTCTAAGAATTTTATCCAGTGAAAATATTTTTCTCAATTATCAAGTTTAACCCTTCAATTATAATGAATAAAAAAGTAATTTTACCAAATAAAGGGTCACATATAACTAGGCTGTTACAAGATTTCAATCTTGCCTACAGGAACTGAAGTCTTGTAATAATTGGAATTATATCTCTTTTGAAACTAAAAGAGATATGAAGACTCTGAACAGTGAGGTTCATAAATAGTTACATAGATTGTTGAATGTAAAAGATCTAGGATCTTTTCAATCTTAATGATTTCCCCCATTTTCCTGAGTTTGGGGGACAGGATGATACCATTTTTCATTTTTAACCCACAATATACAAATATGATTTGGACTAGAAGATCTACAAACTTGAAATTGTACTTGAATATTTACTTCCAGAAACATCGATCAATAAGAAGAAATTTTTCCAATATTCAAACAGTGTCATAATGTAGAGAAATGAGAATCAGCAACTGGACTAAGCAAATGTTTAGTCCTTTAGGAATCTATGTGCAGGCTTTGTTGTCTACAGTTCAATGAAGGATTCCTCAAGTAAAATTTAAATTACTTGGGAAATGTGTTTTTAAAGTTCCAACTGAGTGTCTGACCCCATATTTGAACCTAGGTATGTTTTTATTCAAAGATCAAAGTTTTCTTCTGTCTTTTTAATTATCTCTATTTCCTATGTTAAATAAAATCAGTTGTAACACCGTTAAACTGATGCCTTTATTTGGAGAGCTGCCATGAAAATGTGCTGAAGAAGGGGTCTCCTGCAGAGAAGGGTGAGATTTTTATAAAACTGTAGCTAGAGTGGTTTATTGAAGTTCAGCTAGTTTCAGACACAGCTGGGTTTTTAAAAAAAATCCTGCAGTGCCTGGGTGGCTCAGTCAGTTGAGGGTCTGCCTTTGACTTGTGTCATGACCCCAGGGTCTAGTCATCAAGCCCCATATCAGGCTCCCTGCTCAGTGGGGAGAGTCTGTCTCCCCCTCTGCCTCTCCCTACTACTGGTGCTCTCTCTCTCTCTTAAAAAAATATTGAAAAATAAAACAATATTTCCTTCATACGAGGGGCCATTAACTGGGCAATTTGTTTTTATCAAGACAAGTTGGAAAGAATAGGATTATTTGCAAGACAGGAAAGGGGAAAATAGCTGCCACTCTAAGAATGCACAAAGGATAAAGACATGTAGGAGTTGGCATAGAAAATTTTCAGTCCCTCAGGATCTCTTTTACCAGAATATCTTAATTTTCTGCCTTTTTTAAAAAAAATTAATCTTCCTTTTTCTAGTTATAGATTTCCCTAATGTTTAGCAACTTGATTCTAGGAAGTTCACAGTTAAGAATGAGAAAAAAAGAAGGGCTTTTAATAAGTTTTTATAATTGAAGACAGAGTGTCAACCAGAGTGTCAACAACTAGAGTGTTTTATAATTAAGACAAAACTAAATTTTATTGAAAAGATGCTAAGATTCTCACAGAATCAGAGTCACCACACCAGCAGTGGTTGCTTCCACGTGGTGAGAAAATCAGGTATGTTGAGACAAAAGGCTTTATTCTTGGGTAAGCACAAACACTAGTTACCTTAATATGCCCGGACATTTAGAAGTTGGGTTTCTTTAGTGAAAATTCATCAACATGTAATCTGTCTCTTCTTAATGCATGGCAGTTGTGTGTTTTGAACTCAGCAGATGAGGTTGGGAGGCACAGTTTTGAGATAGGAAGTTGAGGAGAAGAGTTACTGTACAGTCCTGTTCCCTACCTCTTCACTCCCCTACTTGCTCTCATTCTGCAAACCACACAGTGTCGGTTGCCCATTTCCTCTTAATGCCTCTTATTCCTATGCATTTAATTTATTTTTTGGTATTGTTGATAATTTATCTAATATTTTGCCACATTTTTAAAATAGAAAAGCTATTGAATTTGTTATACATTCTGTAAATACAAGCTACCTTGTTGATAATTTATCTAATATTTTGCCACATTTTTAAAATAGAAAAGCTATTGAATTTGTTATACATTCTGTAAATACCAAGCTACCTTGGTGAATTATCTTGTTCTCTGTAGTGAAAGTGAGCTCTGATTTGGGTTTGCAGCAATAACCCACAAAGTCTGTTTAAACTGAAGTTTTTCTAGTATGATCATAGAAAAGTTCTACATTTCATTCTGTGCTTTGAAATAAGAAGTTTTAGATTTGAGCTTATTTTCCCTCTTTTAGCTATCTAATGCCACCCCAAATAATTCTCTGAAGGCACAATGCCAGCATTCCTCAACCACATCAAATTATTTTATAACAGCTCCCTGGTCACCCAAAATTTCACTCCTCGTGGGTACTTGTCCTAAGTAAGGGAACATGAAGATCAATTATTATCTCTTTGACACTAAATCTCAAATTTTCCACATCTCAATTTCTTTTAGCTACTTCAGCTTTTAAACCAACATCAAAAACTGCCACATTTCTCTGATTTCTATTTCCTATACCCATCTCCGTGGTACATCTTTACTGGAACAAGGTGATTTCTCAATTAAAAAAAATCAACTTAAGTGAGATTAAAACAAAACTAAATTTTATTGAAAACATGCTAAAATTCTCACATAATCAAAGAGTCACCAAATATGAAGTAGGAAAAAAAAAGGAAGTGGGACTATGGTAATCCTTCCTTCTTTCCTTCCCTTCCTTTTTTCCCTCCCTCCCTCCTTCCTTCCTCTCTCCTTTTCTTTTTTTTTTTTTTTTTTTAATTTCTGCCTTCCTCCATTTTGGGGGTTAAATATTTTACATATGCATGCAATCATATGTAACCACTACCATTACAATCAAGATTTTGAACTTTTCCATCATTCCAAAAAATTCTGTCTTGTATCATTGCAGTCATTAACTTCCCCTACTCTTTGGCCCCTGCCAAACAGGATCTGCTTACTAACACTGTATTTTGCATTTTCTAGATATGCATATGAAAGATATAGGAGAGGAAAACTAATTTTCTCTCAACTGTCCTGAGTCCTTAGCTGAGACTCCTGTAATAATAATAATAAAAAGATTAACAAAAGAAAACTGAATAGAAGTTTATTAACATGAATAACTCATGTATGCATGGGAAATACAGAGAAAAAAATGAGTTAACTCAAAGATGTTGCTTTATAATTCAGGCTTAAATATCATTTTAATGAGGAAGGGGGAAAAGAAATATAGACCTTTTAAGGGAAAGTAAATAACTTTTTTGACAGATGAATGGGCCATTAGAACAAATAGGACGTATTACAGTTCGTGACAAAATCCATCTAGGTGTGGTGTGACTTCTAGTCTCCTTCCCTGTGATAAGAGTCAATCTTCTGTGGTTTGATGAAATTTCCAGAAAGACGATTTATGACAATTGAGTTTCTTTTGGAGGATGTTTAACCAGCTAGAGGGAATTGAGAGAAAACCTCTCCCTGCATTAATTGTTCAAGTGCCTACAGCTTAAAATCATTAGTATGTCAAAGTGATATATTTTGTAGCTGCATGACCTGAACTCATACAATCCTATGTTGGGATGACATATTCTGCTATCTTTCAAAATACTCACAGTATGTAGGCTTTTGTGCCTGGATTCTTTCATTTAGGATAATTCTTTTAAGACTGTTCATGTTTTGGGGGATCCCTGGGTAGTTCAGTGGTTTAGCGCCTGCCTTTGGCCCAGGGCATGACCTGGGGTCCTGGGATCGAGTCCCACATCGGGCTCCCTACATGGAACCTGCTTCTCCCTCTGCCTGTGTCTCTGCACCCCTCTCTCTGTGTCTCTCATGAATAAATAAATAAAATCTTAAAAAAAAAAGGATTGTTCACATTTTTGCATATGCCCGTAATGCATTCATTTTTGATTCTTAGGTAGTTCATTGCATGGATGTGCCACAATTTGTTTATCTAATTAACTCAGCTTTGGGATGTCCAGGTTTTTAACTCTTGTACATAGAGCTATAAGAACATTTGAGTGACCGTATTTTATTGTGAGAATGTGTTTTCATTCCTTCTGGGTAAACATCTAAAAGTTGGATCCTGAATTGTAAATTAATTATATTTCTACCTATATAGAAAACCATTAGACCGAAGAGACTGTATTATTATGCACTCTCACCAGCAAATGTTGTTGGTTCCATTTGTTTCACAGCTTTACATACTTGGTATGTATGTACATACATATAATACTTGGTATTGTTGGTCTTTAATCTTAGCCATTCAAGTGCATATTAATGGTGTCTCACTGTAGTTTTAGTCTATATTTCTTAATAATGAATAATATTGAACATCATCTAGGTGCTTATCAGTCATCTTTATATATTGTTTGTTGAAGTACAGTCCAAATCTTTGGTTCATTTTATAAATGATTTATTAATCTTAATATTGAGGGGTAGCCATTATTATTATTATTTTTTGTATTTTATTCCATTGGCCAGGACTTGTACAACATATTGGATGAGCAGAAATCTGTAGCTTTTTCTGATCTGGGGGAAATAATTTTACATTTTACCTCTGTTATGATGTTAGGTTTTTCATAGATACCTTTATAACTTTGAAGGATTTATCTTGTAATATTAAGTTGATAGTGTTTCTTTGTCATGTTGAATTTTGTCGGTTTTTTCTTTTTTTTTGCATGTTGAAATAATTTTGTTAAATTTCCTTTTGGTCTTTTAATATAATTTAAATTAAATTGATTTTCAAGTGTTACATAAACTTTTCATTACCGTGATAAATCCTACTTGGTCATGTTGTATTTTATTTGTATTTATCACTGGAATTGTTTTTAAATATTTGCTTATGAATTTTTGCATCTGCATTCGGTAAGGATTTTTACAGCAGTTTTACTTTTGAGTAATGTCTATGGCTTTGATAATAGAGTGATATTCATCTTCTACAGTGGTTGGAAAGTGTCCCTTCCTCTGTTTTTTTTTCTGGAAGAGATTGTAAGGATTTATTATTAGATCTTCCTTTGAAGTTTTGTCAAATTCACCAATAAAGTCCTTTTGGTCTAGAGTTTTCTTTCTAGAAAGATTTTTAACTTATTATACTTATTTTGTAAATAGGACATAGGAATTTTCTGGTTATTTATATCTTCTTGAGTGAATTTTAGTAGTTTGAGTCATTTAAGAAACTTCACTTTTTGCCTAATTTTAAAAATTTATTGGTATAAAGTCTTTACAGTGTTCTTTTATTATCCTTTTAATATCTTTGGAGTCAGAGAATTTAATAAATGATAGGTCCCTCACTTACTTGTTTGTATTACCTTAAACAAGGTGATGAATCATCATGACTGTGTTTGCAGGTATTACTTACTTTGCATTTACCAGGGGGCCAAACCATAATTCATAGCTTCTCAGTTCTTAAAAGACCTAGATCCTGGGCAGCTCGGGTGGCTCAGTGGTTTAGTGCTGCCTTCACCCCAGGGCCTGATCCTGGAGTCCTGGGATCGAGTCCTGCATTGGGCTCCCTGCATGGAACCTGCTTCTCACTCTGCCTGTGTCTCTGCCTCTCTCTCTCTCTGTCTCTCATGAATTAAATAAATAAAATCTTAAAAAAAAAAAAAAGACATAGATCCCAATAAAGACTATGGGTTTTACTGGATTATTTTTCTCAGTCTACAAAAAAGCATTTCGTTCTTATGTTAAAATCATAAATCATAACTCCATTTTGTAATCCCATTCATACTATTTTTTCCTGTTAAAATAGCCCTCTCTTAAAAGATTAGACAATCCCATATTGGGAGACATTCAATAGGATTCCAGTCCAATACAAAACTATCAGGCCAGATGGCAAAACTGTCATGGACTAGAGAAGACTGGGAGACATGACAATTAAATGCAGTGTGGTACCCTGGACTGGATCTTGGAACAGAAAAATGACATTAATGGATATACTAGAGAAATCTAAATAAAGTCTGAATGTCAGCTAGTAGTAGTTAGTGTAGGGGTACCTGGGTGGCTCAGTTGGTTCAGCATCTGACTCCTGATTTCAGGCCAGGGCTTGATCTCAAAGTGGTGAGTCCAAGTCTGAGTTCAAGCTGAGCATGGAGCCTACTTAAGAAAAAAAAAAGTAATGTAAAAAACTTCAGTTTCTTAGTTTTTATAAATGTACCATTGTAATATAAGCTGTTAGCAATGCGGGAAACTGAATGAGATATATGAAAAACTTTGTCTTATGTTTGCAAGTTGTCTGTAAATTTAAAATTATCCAAAATAAAAAAAAATATGTAAAACACTTGGTTGACTGCAGTCCAGCTTTTTGTTTTGTTTTTCAGCCTATTTCTCTGCCCACACTCTCAGCAATAAATTCTCAGTTGACAAGCACTGATACCGTTTGCCCACTTTTCTCTTAAATACATTCTAATAAAGCTTTCATGTTCACTAATGTATCGAAATTCTTCTTATCAAGATGGCCAATGGCATCACAATGCTAAATTTGGTGGCGAAGTTTCTGTCCCCATTTTACTTTGCCTCTCAGCAGCAAGTGACACAGTGGATTACTCCCTCACCTGCTTGAACTCCCGTGATTTTCTTTCTCTGTAATCAGCTGTTCCCTCTTAGCCTCTTTTATCAGCTTCTCTTCTTCCCAACATCAAACCTTTGAAGTGTTCCTGAGTTTTATCCTTGTGTCATCTCTCTTATCTATCCAAACTCTTCCATTTGATGATCACCTCCAGTGTCACTAATTTAACATTATTTTTACTTTGAGAGTACCCAAATTTATGTCTCCTTGCCTAGACCTTACCCAAGTCCTTCATTTACCAAATCACCTATGATGATCTTCCTAAACTAGTTCAATGTGATTCTTTCCATCTAGTTAATCCAGCAAAATAACTTGGAAATGTTCTTGGTTCTTTTATTTAACAATGCATATGGAATTCAGCCAGAAATCCTGTAGCCTCCAACTTCAAAATACATCCTAGTGCAGTCACTTATCATTCCATTCATTGCTACCACTTGGGTCCAAGCCCCAACTATTTTTTTTCCTGTGCTATATCACGAGTCTACTAAATAGTAACCCATGTTTCTTCCTTCCTCCTTAAAGAAGAGAATCTCTTCTTCACAAAGCAGCCAGCATGGTTCTTATTTACTAATAAAAGTTAACCATTTCAAAGACTTCCAGGGTCCACATCATAACATTTCTTTTATTAAAAAAGAAAGATTTTATTTATCCATTCATGAGAGACACAGAGACACAGGCAGAGACACAGGCAGAGGCAGAAGCAGGCTCCCTGTGGGGAACCTGATGTGGGACTTGATCCCAGGACCCTGGGACCTCCACCCCAAGCCAAAGGCTCAGCTATGGAGCCACCCAGGCATATCCATCATAACACTTCTTAATAACCTCTGACTTCATCTATACTTTCCCCCCTTCCCATTGTGTGCCTTTGGTATAAGGCCAACAAGTATAGCCCCCCCTTTAACTCTTTGCATTATTTTTTTTTCTCTTTCTAAAATACTCTCCTTGAGATATCTGCATGGGTATATCCCTGGCCTTCCTTTTTACCTCTTCCTTTTCAGTGAGTATCTCACTGACCTCTTATTTAAAATTGTAACACCCACATCCTTGACATTTCTCATCCTCCTTACTTTGCTTACTTTTTATACAATTATTACCTTTTAACATTTTATATGACTCACTTATTTATTAAATTTATTGTTTGTCTCATGAACACAGAAATTATGTCATTTTTTCATAGTACATAGAAGATAATAAATATTTTTTGGGTGGATGAATGGGTTGACTTACTATAATGGCACAAAAATCCTGAATATTTTGTAGAGTTATTATTGATTTCTGTCTATAAATTGATATGACATCTATATTAAGAATAATTCCTACAGGAAGCCTCTGCAGGAGGGTTACATGCTGTACCTCCTTTTTCAAAGCAATAGTTTTCTGGTAGCTTAGATGTGCTTATGTATTTTTCATCAATTGAAAACATTAAATAGATTTACTGAGTACCCAACTGTGTAAAGCACTCTATTTCCTTCTACTGAAATATTATAAAATAGAAATTTGTGCCCCTATTAATTTTATTGGAATGTGTTTTGAATGAAACCAAATTTGCCCCTTTTTGAATTTAACTCAATTATGAGACAGTTCTATTTATCAAAGATATTTTTATTGTAGAGACAATTAAACTTGACAGCTTATTCACTATGGTTTCTTGTGTGATAGCAGCTCAAACATATTACATTAAGAAGACAATATAATACAGAGTATAGTAACAAGAACAATTTGATTTTGGAATGTTTTCTGCTTATCCATATTTTCCTTTTCATTATTGTATTTTCTATTGACAGGCCTTAAAGTAGAAACAGATGAGAAATGCTGCTATATTTAATTTCAGGAAACATTTTAGTAGCTTGCTATTATTATAACTTACAAGTACATGATTGGGTAAAAGTGTTAAGTTTTACCTTTAGTCCTTGAAGAGTCATGATCAAGAGATGAAAAACAAGAAAATATAATCCTCAGATATTATTAACAAGTACTTAGAGAATAATTACTTATTCCAGTCACTGTTCCAATAATTTTACTAATAAGAACTCATTTAAGTGACACCTGTGTGGCTCAGTCAGTTAAGGATCTGTGTTCAGCTCAGGTCATAGTCCAGGGGTCCTGGGATGGAGCCCCACATCGGGGGCCCTGCTCAGCGGGGAATCTGCTTTTCTTCTCTCTCCCTCTGTCCCTCCTCACTGCTCATTCTCTCTCTCTCTCCCTCTCACTCCTTCTCTCAAATAAATAAAATTATTTTTTAAAAAGAACTCAAAAAAAAATAAAAATAAAAACTCATTTAATCTCCTTAATAGCTCCATGAGATAAATACTATTATTATCATCCCTATTTTATAGATCAGAAATGTAAGGTCCTTGCCCATTGATTAAGTAATTTGCCCAAAGATACAAAAAAAAAAGCAAGTGGTGGAGAAAGGCTTGAACTAAGGCAATCTGATTCCAGAGTTTGGGTTCTTAATTCTTTATGCCTTTGATATCATTCCAACTATCATGCTTAGCTTTACCTAAAAAGTGTCTCCTTGTTTATTCCTTTACCAGAGACTATACGAGTAACCACAGTTCTTTTCAGAGGGTTTGGAGAATTGATGGTACACTTAGTTATCTGGTGCATTGCAGCAGACTGAGAGTGCATTACTATTTTGGGAGATTTTCACTGCACTGCCCACTCTTGGAGGGGAGGAACTTTGGGTCATTATAATTTTATCTGTGGCATCTATTATAGGTGTATTGAAGAAATCTAATAAACATATTCTTGGTGTAATAAATAGCATTTACACAAGGCCCTTTTCTAATTAACTAATTCTCATAGTATTCACACAGATTAGACTATGCTATGGGAGCAAATATATATTAAATTCTATGGGCTTAAGGTCATAAATGTGTATATAAAACCATTGTAAATGGGGTAAATCACTACAACCTGAAGTGAGACATCTAGAAAAATAGCCTGTATCAGGAGTAGAAAGAGTTGGATAATTTTGTGTATAGCTTTCAAATCCAGATTTGAACTTCCTACAACACTTTTATCCATATCCCATTGGCCAGTCCTGAGTCTTATATACACAGTTTAATTTAAAGGAAAACTGGGAAAAGTAGTCATCCTGTGTGCCCATAAAGAAAAAACAACAACAAAAAAAAAAACACGCAAAAAAGCTGTCTGGTTATATGACATTATTGTTGTCAAAATTCAAAATTTTCTAAGATGTAAAATGTGGAAAACCAGCTGTGCCAGGTGAATATTCAATTGTATAATCAAATTGACTCATTGGTAGCTCGGCAACAAATTTGGCAGAAATTTGTAATTTTCTTCCAGTATCCATTCTTTACTTCTTCTGTAGTAATAGAAACCCAAAATTTTTAGTAGGCACATGACTACTCTGAAAAGACTGTATCATTAGCTTTCTTGGCTCTTGATGTGGCCATGTGACTAAATTCTGGCCAATAGGCAATAAAGGGAAATGCTTTGGACATCAACTGAGAAGTACTTTTAATGGGAAGTATGTATTATCTCTGTTTTCTACCTACATTTGGCCATGATATATGGAAAAAATGGCTGAGTCTCTAGCAACTACATTGAGCCATTAGATAACATTGGAAATGGAAACCAAACATGACAAAAGAATAAGATGAGGCGGCTGATTCCTTGGAAGATGTAGCATCTTTCTATAGCGGCTATCCTCTTTCTTGACTTTCTAAACATGGAAGAAAAATAAACTTCTATTTTATTAAGCCAATCTTATGTTGTTATTCTTCAGCTACTTTCAAACAGACCGAATAATAAATGATACAATATGCAATCAATTGGTTTAAAAAGATCAAGTTTACCTTGTATAAAGACCTATATGTTATAACTTACTCTGTTATAATTTTGAGATTTCTTATCGTATACATTCATTGGCATTAAATTCGCACAAGATCAGAGTGTGGTCTCCGGAGTCAAATTGCCTGAGTTAGATGTCAGATCCACTACTTGTCTGATAAATAGCACTGGATAAGTTCTGTAGTGTGCTTAAGTTTCTCTTACATTTCTTTAAATAGTAATATTTCAGTACACAAAATAGGCTTTTATAAAATTAAATAAGTCGATGCCTTCAAAGTGCTGACCAGACTTACTCAGAGAGAATGGTCCTAAAGTGTTACTCTTTTTTTACAACAAATGCAGCATGAAACTGACTGTTAAGACCCCTTCATTGATTTAAACAAATGTTCTATCCAGAGAATAATGTTTTTTTTGGCATGGATAAATTTACTAATTTTATGTGGCATTCCATGCTACTAAATTAGTAGTGTTCATACTATTATCTTTAAAATTTTGTGTAATAAATAGTACATTTTTTATATCTCAGAATAAGAAAAATATGTATAACATTAAGGGTATCAAGTGAAAAATGATTAGGTTTACAGTTAGATTCCTGGTCAAGAATCTGACTTCTGGAAAAAGGTTGTCCCTCTACGTGTGCATGCATGCATGTGTGTGTGCATGTGTGTGTGAGAGAGAAAGATCATATATAGCAGTGCTGCTCAACTTGTGGTCCCTAGACCAGCAACAGCATTATCATAATCTAGGAAATTGTTAGAATTGCAAAATCTCTGGAACCACTCCAAATTTGCCAAAAGAGCAATCTGTGTTTTAAAAAGCCTTGTGATTCTAAGTGCAGGCTAAAGTTTGAGAGCCACTGATGTATATTTTTAGCTAAAATACCAAGGTTAAGAAAAGATTTTTAGTTTGTGCAGAATCACTGAGTTGGTGACCTTAATGAAAATTCAAGTTAGCTCAAGCAAGATTGGATTTTTCCTGCATGAATTTTTGTTGTGTTTATATGTTTTCCATTATATCTTTCTTCATAATGTCTTTACTTAAAATGTTTTGTGGTAAACTCTTACGAGTACTTTGGTAAAAAGATGTTACAAATAATCAAATGATTTAGCTTACATGCAAACAAAGATAAGTGGTACAGGTTTTCCCTGGTATGTGAAAGTAGAACATTCCGATACATCCTTTCATAAGCCAAAATTGAGTAAAATGAAGACGCAATTATTTTTACAAAGTTTTTTGAGGTGCCCAGATCAAAAAAAAAATCATCTCTTTTAGGCTTTCCTGATACCTTAGGATACATATTGCTAAAAGGTGCACAAAATAAGTTGAGATAAAACACCGAGACTCACAGATATAGTGTAAAGATATGGCAACTTGACGACAAGGGGTTTAATGTCGTTCCTGGGAAAGGAGCTCTGTGCTGTCACTTCAAGTTCTGGTTGTGCGCTGCCTCTATAACGGCTCAGTGCAAGACAAACGCTGAAAGCTATTTTCACTTTTTGCCTTTTTTCATAAAAGCAAAAGTAGTCTTCATATATGTTTCAATTGGCAAGTAAAGGTGCTAAGGTAGGCCTTTCATCAAAGCAACCTGCAGAACATGGAACTTTTGAAAAGTGGGAGATACCTGTCGTTACTACTACCAGTTCAAGATGCTTGGCTTTTCTGCTGGCCTTGATCCCTCCTGTATGTCACATTTATCAACAGCATTCAAGAACAACATTTCCATGGCTTGATAAAAATTAAATAGAAAGAGATAATAGATTAGAATAATAAAATACAACAGTGTATAGAAATCCAGCATCTGAAAGAATCAATGCCAATTGTTGGGAATTCTAGAATTTAGGGCATAAAAACCTTTCTGGTCATCAGCTGCCTACAAGGATGGAGCTCGAACAAGGTCCCTTTTAATGTATTCCCTTCATTATATACTAGGATATATATTTCATTATTTCAAAATATAAAACTTGCTTACCACTTGGAATATAATTTCTTCATAGTATTTCCTACTCTTTTTAAAGAGCTCCATAGATTGCCTGTGAATTTACCTTTAAAGTGTTTGGAAAAAAAATTTTTTTTTTAGTCTTTTTTTTTTTTAATTTTTTTTTTCATTTATTTATGATAGTCACACAGAGAGAGAGAGAGAGGCAGAGACACAGGCAGAGGGAGAAGCAGGCTCCATGCACCGGGAGCCCGATGTGGGATTCGATCCCGGGTCTCCAGGATCGCGCCCTGGGCCAAAGGCAGGCGCTAAACCGCTGCGCCACCCAGGGATCCCTGTTTGGAAAATTTTAAGTAAGCTCTAGGTCCAACATGAGGCTTAAACTCAGGACCCCAAGATCAATAATAGCATTCCCATATGATTTCATTCATGAGGAATTTAAGAAAAACACAAATGATCATGGGGAAAAAAGAAGAGAGAGAGGAAAACCAAGAAACAGACTCTCTCTTTAAATTTTTTATTTGAATTCCAGTTAGTTAACATATGGTGTGATATTAGTTTCAAGTGTACCATATAGGGACTCAACAAATTCATACATCACACTGTGCTCATCACAGGTGCACTCCTTAATCCCCATCTCCTATTTAACCCTACACATCACTCCTCTCATAATTATCAATTTGTTCTCTGTATTTAAGATTCTGTTTCTTGGTTTGCTGTTTGCCTCTCTCTTATTCCCCTTTGCTCCTTTGCTTTGTTTCTTAAATCTCATGTATGACATTTGTCTTTCTCTGACTGGCTTATGTTGCTTAGCAGAAAACTGTTTAGCTCCATCTACATTATTACAAATGCCAAGATTTAATTCTTTTTTGTGGCTTAGTAATATTCCATTACACACACACACACACACACACACACACACACACACCACCTCTTCGTTATCCATTCATCAGTTGAAGGACACTTGGGCTGTTTCCATAATTTGGCTATTGTAGATAATGCCGCTATAAACATTAGGTGCATGTATCCCTTTGAGTTAGTATTTTTTAGGTATTTACCTGGAACTGCAATTGCTTGATTGTAGGGTAGCTCTATTTTTAACTTTTTGAGGAAATTCCATACTGTATTCCAGAGTTGCTGCACTAATTTGCATCCCCAAAAATGGTGCACGAGGGTTCTGCTTTATAGTCTCACCAATACCTACTGTTTCTTGTGTTACTGATTTCAGCCATTCTGACAAGTGTGAGGTGATATCTCATTGTCATTTGATATGAGTTTCCCTGATGATGAGTGATGTTGAGCATGTTTTCACGTGCTTGTTGGCCATCCTTATGTCTTCTTTGGAAAAATGTCTGAAGAAGCAGACACAACTAGAGAGAAGAAACTGAAGGTTACAAGAAGGGAGGTCGGTGGATAGATACACTAAATAGTGATGGGGATTAAGAAGTGCACTTGATGTGATGAGCCCTGGGTATTGTATACAAGTATTGAATCACTATATTGTACATTTGAAACTAATATAATACTGTATGTTAACTGACTGGAATTCAAATAAAAACTTAAAGTTTTTGGAAAGTTTGATAGAAATCTTTAAAACTTTATTTTTTTTGAAATCTTTAAAACTTTAACAAAATAGAATGAGGAAGCATTAACAATTTGTGATAAAATGTCACCAATATTAATCTAGTTTGTTTAAAATCTTTAATTATTACATATTTTGATAGCCTCTGAAAAATACTTTTAAATAAAGCCCAAAAGCAAATTTATTGCCATTTTCTTCTTCAATACTATATTTAACCTGCATATCCTTGAATACTTCCCTCTGTGATTAACAAGGAGGTTGGGGAGTGGCAAGTGGTGAAGATAAATTATACTTAGCAACCACTCCATGGCTGGCAGTTTGCTTCAGCCTTTATTCCCAAGACACTACTTCCTGAATGTAATTCAAGTAAACTTATCCTGCACCTATAAAGACAAATTATTTCACATCAATTCTTAAATTCAGTCTAAAGAATAATAAATGTTCCTTAAAGTAAAGGTTTTAGTATGAGACAAATGTTTTCATATTTTCTTCTTTAAACCGTATGAGTCTTGGCACTTAATACATTAATACAACAAATTAAATATATGTTTATTAAAATATAGTAATACCTATTTTGGAAAAGAAAACTAAATGTTTATATCTATCTATCTATCTATCTATCATCATCATCATCTATCTATATACATGTGCATTCTGAATCAGTTTTTCATATGGTTAAATGTGTTAAAACATTTTATAGCAATAGTTAATTTCACTACTATAAATATATATATACTTAAATATTCCAAATGGATGTATTACATATAGGCTTTCTATACCACAGAATGATGCCCTCTGTATCTTTGAATCACTTTTCTAGCTCTTTAAATTTTTGTTTTCTTATTATATATAGTTGAGGAGAAAATGTTTATATGTTTATAACATATAAATAAATTTGTAAAGCAGAAGCCTTTGGATTATTTCTATTTATCTATTTCCTGATTAATCTTATTTACTGGCTAAATAATAACAAAATTATGACCAAATATTTAATATTTTATATGTAATATCTAAAGTTTGTCATGAAATCAATATAACATTTCAGATGCGACCCAGTTACAGAGCACTGTACTACTTTTCCTTCTCCATATGAGAAAATAAACCTGAATTGTACAAAATCCAGTAAGACTTCTTATTTCTTGGAAGAAAGACATCGATATTCTTGGAACTGAGGGTATTAATCTAGACAAGGTCCTTGCCCTCATGTCTCACACTTTCCAGTGTCAGATGAGGATGAGAGGGTAGTTCATAAATAAATAATTGATTATATAAATCGAATAGGTTAGATAATGATAAAGTGCTATGAAGAAAATAAAGGGATCATAATATAATCAATGGTTGGTGATGAAAACCTAAAAAAACATTAAATGCAGTTGATCAAGGAAGGATTTTTTGGGCACTTGGGTTGCTCAATGGTTGAGTGTCTGCCTTTGGTTCAGGGCGTGATCCTGGAGTCCTGGGATCAAGTCCCACATCAGGCTCCCCATAGGGAGCCTGCTTCTCCCTCTGCCTATGTCTCTGCCCCTCTCTCTGTGTGTCTCACGAGTAAATAAATAAAAGCTTAAAAGAAAGGAAGGATTTTTCTAAGGAGGTGAGATATAATCTACAACTTGAATAATGAGAAGTTAGCCATGATGATATTTTATGGAAGAGGAATAACATTTTAAAAAGTACATGGAGAGAGGAGTGTAGAGATAGCAGACTAACTCATACTCAGTATTGAGTGTAATAGAAATTGAATGCCCTGTATAGATTGAAGTTAGCCTGAACTCACTTCTAACCCCATCCTAGACTTTGAAAATTATTAGGGAAGTTGTGGCTTGAAGGGAAAACCAAGTCCCCATCTAGCTTATGGAATGTTTTTACAATGTTTTTAAAACTACAGACCACTTCAGTCATGCAACACAGACATTCAAATCAGAAGCCTGATAAAACAAAACAAAACTCAAATAGTAAGTCCTGCAGCGGGAAAAAAAAAAAGGATCAATAAAAATATAAAAGAAAAAACTAAATTATGAAATAAAACATTGGAAGTTTTACGTTTGAGTCATTATGGAATTGGCTATAAAAACAAGCAAATAAGAAAATAGATAGTGAAATGTAAATGTAAATGTAAATGTAAATAATTTCTCCAAAGCTGGAAATTAGTGCCAAAGTTGACTACAAGTAACGATAACACCTGAGACTTCAAAGAAATGTCAGAGAAACCACTGAACATCCCAGGAAATGTGAAATAAAGATTTAAGATTATCTACTGTAAAGAGGGAGGCAGCCTCTATTGCTTCTCAGTCACAAAAGGAAAGCAATTACTAAAATTCTTCATTAAATAGAAATAGTAATAGCAACCCAATAGTTGTCAAAAAATATTGCAAAATTCAACACTCATTCCTAATAAAATTTTTGAGATAGAATGTTATTTATTATGACAAAACCTATTTATTTCAAACTAACAGGCAATCTCACGCTTGACAGTAAACCTCTGCATAGTTGTTATTGTCAAAAAAGTCAAGGAGCTTCCATTACGGCACCATTTTTTACCTCATTTGAAACTGATGCCAATCCTATTTATGTACTGAAAATGAATAGAGAATTATGTAACAAGAAAAAAAAAAGGAATCAAATTACTATTATCATATCTAATATGACCACATTCCTAGAAAATCAAAAAGAATTATCTGGTAATTACTAAAAAATGAAACCAGAGTTAGGCATAGCCACTTTATAAATGATTTATAAATGATATATGAAATCAATAACATTGTTATATATCAATAATAAATGCCTAAGTATATGTAGGAATTGATATTTTTAATAGCAACAACAAAAAACACTCATTAATGAAGTTTTCAATGAATTTAATTTATTTTATATAGTTTCATATTAAAGCAGTAAATACACAAAATTCAGCTAAGAAAATAAAATGAGACCTATGTAGAAAGTAACATTTGTTCAAGATTGAGAAGATTAAAAAAAAAAGATTGAGAAGATGTATGGGTTTATTATATTATATTGTTGTTATTATAGATACCATTTCCCCAATAATTAGCCAATAAATATAAATTAATTTCAAATGCAAATATTAAGCAAGTTTCCTTTCTTTTAGAGAGGAAGAGAGAAAGAGAGAGTGAGGAGGAGGCAGAGGGAGAGGGAGAGAGTGAAGCTTAAGCAGGTTCCATGCCCCACACAGAGCCAATGTGAGACTTAATCTCATGACCCTGAGATCATGACCTGAGCCAAAATCAAGAGTCAGATGCTTAACCAAGTGAGCCACCCAAGCACCTAAAGCATGCTTCTTTTTTTAATTTGATGACTTGATTCTAAATTTTTTTGATTTGTGGATATCACCAAGACATTTTTGAAGAAAAATATAAATTAGTAACTGGAGGTGAGGCAATTTTGGAGGAAGATTGTCCCATCAGAGAAAAATATGAACTATAATTCTATAATAACCAAAACAGAGTAATTCTAAATGTACCCTTTTGATGATAAGGCAAAGACTTTTAAAATGCTGAAACATAAATATATGTAGAAAGACACCACCTTTGTGATAGATACTACTTGCCCTTGCTACAGCTCTATGAGACTTTATGTGGTCATACACCTGTCTGGAGCCCTGATTTTGGCACCTGCCACCCAGGGGCCACATTCAGATCTCCTGGTCTAGAGGTCATCAGGGATTATAATTGCAGCCCCACAGGACTGTTTATGTTGATGTACTTTAAAAGCTGCTGCCTGAAGGTCTGGCTTCTAATCAGTCTGGAACTATGTGCTAAATGAGATTCCTCCCCTTGGATCACTGACAGGTGTTGGCACACCCTCAAAAATGGGGTCATATCAAGAATAAACCAGGCAATTTAGAAAATCACAAAGGTTTGAGAGACAACAAAGAGCTAGGGCAAGGTTGAATGAGAAGGATTACCTAAACATAGTCATGCCTTCAAGACTGAGCTATAGTTTTTGGCTCTGATTCCAAAGGCAAGAGAATAAAAAGCAAAAAATATACAAATGGGACTACATCAAACAAAAGCTTCTACACAGTGAAGGAAACCTTAACGATACAAAAAGGCAACCTATTGATTGGGAATCAATATTTGCCAATCATATAGCCAATAAGGCATTAACATCCAAAATATATAAAGAACTAATACAACTCACTACCCACAAAAACAACAATAAATAGAACCAAACATTCAAATTAAAAAGTGAAATGATCTTGACTTAGACATTTTCCCAAAGAAGAGAATTACAGATGACCAACAAGCACATGAAAAGATGTTCTATCTCTCTGTGTTCCTCATGAATAAATAAAATCTTTTAAAAAAATTAAAAAAAAAAGAAAAGATGTTCTACATCACCAATCACCAGAGAAATGCAAATCAGACCCACAATAAAACGTTACCTTATTCCTTTCAGAATAGCTATTATCAAAAAGACAAGAAATAGCAAGTATTGATGTGGATCTAGGGAAGAGGGAGCCCCCGTACACTCTTGATAGGGATGTAAATTGGTGCAGTTGCTATGTAGAACATCATAGATATTCCTCAAATAATTAAAAATAGAACTACTATATGAACTAGCAATTCTTCTGCTATTCAGAGAAAATGAAAACACTAATTTGAACGATTCTATACACCCCAATATTTGTTGAAGCATTATTTATAATAGTTAGATATGGAAACAACTTAAGTGTCTTTTGGAATGGATAAGGAAGATGTGGTCTATATACACAATGGAATTCTACTTAGCTATTAAAAAAAAGAATGAAATCGTGCCATTTGCAACAACATAGATGGCTTTGAGAGTATAAAATACATCACACAGATTTTTTTAAATTGCATGATTTCACATATATGTTATATCTAAGTAAACAAAAACAGAAACAAAACAAAATCCAGATTCATAGATACAGAGAACAGAATGGTGGTTGACAGGGGAAGAGGGTTGGGTGCGTGTCAAATAAGTAAAGGGGATTAAGAAGTACAACCTTTCAGTTATAAGATAAATAAGCCGTGGAGACATAGTGTATAGCTTGGAGGATATATTCAATTAGATTTTCAGTTATGAAATAAATAAGTCATGAGAATGAAAGGCACAACATCGTATAGGCAACTACAGCATGGCATGGTGGCAGTTGGCAAACCACACTTGTGGGGAGCAGAACATAATGTATAGAGGAATTGAATCACTACCTTGTACACCTGAAATGAATGCAACATTGTGTATCAACTATATTCAAATAGAAACAATTTGAAAAAGTTATTATAATAACTTTGTAAGGTGATATAATTAGACTTCTCCCTGTGACTATTCACAAAGAGTACAAATGTTGAATCACTGTGTTGCCAACTTGAAACTAACATAATATTGCATGTCAGTTATATTTCAAATATTGTATTCAGTATTAACTGGAAAGAGAGAGTGTAAATCTATTGCTTCAGAAATTATCACAATGATAGAAAGAGTTGTTAAAAAAACATTTATTTACCACTTAAGTATTTTAGCCACTCCTATGGGTAAGAATTAAAATGTATTAGATATTTATCACATACTTAAGTATATACTACATACCATACACTGTGAAGAAAATAAATAAATCATGCATTGTTTGATCTTCCAACTGCCTACTGGACATTTTTATATGAGGTAATTTGCTTGTTAAATAGGATTCAAACTGTATTCAGCATCTGCACTTTGTTGGAAATTGGGGATTCAAAGATGAGTGCAACATGATTCTGTAGAACCAGCTTATTGTCCTGGTGTCTAGAACCAAACTTGTCTTTCTATCTCTACCAAACTTGCTTTCATTTTTATTGACCCTCCCAGCCACTCAGCTGAAATCTGAAGGTGGGTTTTGATGCATCCTCCTCAATAAAAAGATGCTTCTCTTGCTCAAAAACAAAAGCAAAATAAACCAAGGAACAGAAAATACTGAGCATATTCAACTATTTATAAGAATTTATTATATGATAAAGTTATGACTTCAAATCTATACACAAGTATTAATACTAGATACACAATGAACAGTCGGTAAAATTATTCAAGTGGGAAATTACATGATATTATGTATAATTGTGGCAGGATAGAAAGCAATAAGATATATTTTGGTATGGACAAATCATCTCCAAAAACATAAAATTTAATAGGTTTGGAGAAAATGTTTTCTGTTTTAGTTTAATTTTTCTTTGTTTTTTTTTTTAATTGTAGTTTTGGGCAGTATTCTTACATTGTGTACAAAAATATCACTATCCGTACCCCTAGTCATTTATATCCATGATTATCATTTACACATCTTCCCATGTTTTTTTTCCTCTGTATTCTAATTACATGAAAACCATGTGAACTATTTCAAATTATTTGATCCTGAGAGCTCTCTAACACTCTGACTGCTAGTCGTTGTTTATGTCAAATAAAAAAAAAAAAAGAACAAGAAGTTCATAATTCTAACTTCCTGGCAACCTTCTTATATTTGGGAAATGTATACATCATGGTTATGATTAATTCTCTATGTCATCAATCCTGTCTTTCACTAGTAATGACATTCTTTTAAATAAATTTGATTATACAATTTCCCTTCCATGTTGATCTCCATCAATGATCTTTTAAATGGTAAATGAAAGCACTGAAAACACTTTTCAAATTTTAAAACGTGCTACATACATTGCACCCAAAATTCAACTGTATATAAAGAATCACGCAAATTCATTTTCTTTTCAAAGAAACTCAAATTTAACTTAATGATTATGGAAGATAAATGATTGAATTAAATAAAATTCTCTTTAAATGTTAAGTAAAATCTATGTACAAACAAGGATTGAAATGTAAAAGACATAGTTGTTTTCAACCAAAAAATATGATACACTTCTGGTTTCCTTATTATAGTTGAAAAAATGCTACAAAACAAAAAATTGCTTCATCTGGAAAATTTGTGGTTAAAGTATAGTAACATTAGATTAATGTTTTAGAGATTTAGAGAAATGTTTAGATTAATTAGATTAATATTTTAAAATTAATATTTATAAACCTAAATCTGAAAGATTTCAAATTAGAGTCCTTTCCTCTCATTGTTTTTTTACTGAAATCTATTTTCTCTTTTATGTTTAATCACATTTCTTTGTCTACTAGAAGCAATACCTTACATAAAATATTTAAATACGTATTTATATGCATATATGGAATATATACGTTTGAATATACATAATATTTTGCCTCCTTGATTCTATTAATCAGTTACTTGATTTTTCTTTCCATACCACATACTTTTGTTATTACATCAACATACCCAATACATATCATATGTGTATATCCACAGAGAAAATAATGTCATAAAAATCATGGAATTAATGATGATTCTCAAACTTTAACCCACTACAAAATATATTTTACTGCAAAGACGACAGGGTCGATCCTTAAACCAACTTGTAAAATGATGGTACTGTTCTTTACACCTAAGAAATGTTTTTTCTTAAATGACAGACAAATTTGGTAGCTTTCAACTGATCACTATGCTACAAAGCCTGTAACAGAGTTACCTACAAGCCAGATATCTCAGTCTGGAAGGGGTCCCTGGGAGCCAAGAAATCACAGTCATTTGCAGGATCATTTTAGGTGCAGAATTGCTTAATTACTTTTAGATGTTTCATAATCGAACCCTAATTCCGCCTAAAACTTTCGCCGCAATGATTGTCATTCTGCCGAGGTTAATTCCTAAAACTGTTGTGTGTGACCATGTTCCACATTTACCTTTAAGTTTAAGCAAATTATGAAAGGCAGGCTTATCAAAGCTGTCATAGCTGAATATCGTCATCATCACATAACTGTTTGGACTTATGAAAAAAGTTCAAACTGTGAAGGGTTTTGGAAGCAGATGGTTGAAGAAGATAGTCTGGAAGGACTTTCCAGGTTTCTCTCTTTAAAATATCATGCCATGGCTCCAGTGTCATTTCTGCTAAAATGGCAGATAAAGAAATTTAGGCTCAGAAAAGAACACCTACTTGTCTAAGGTTGCTGAGGTAGGGGTAGAGTTGAGGCTTGGACCCAATTTTCAGTGGCTCCAGATTCTGCTACTGCATGAATGAATGCCTTCTTGCAGATCATATCTTGCATTTATTCTTAAAGCACATATTTTATGGTTTTATAACTCTGCTTGACAGCGTGTAAAGGCTTAAATTCCTCAGGCGCTTGCCTTTTTGACTGCCCTTCCAGATACAGACTAAGAGATGGGTTAAACTGGCAACTCGTATGGCTAATCATACAGCATATGAAGTCTCCAGAGGGGTCAGAGAGTTCCTCACACTTGTCAGTTTTTACAGGGGACTGGGATAACTTGGTCTCAGAATCCATATAGAAGATGACTAGGACATTAGCTTTGCTCTGTCAAATTTATAAATTTAGCAAGACTCCAGAGGTACAGAGAGCTTGCAAGAGAAGACATAATTTTTAGCAAAGATTTGGCAATGAAGTTGGTTGCAGAAAAAGTTTAGAGGTACAACACGATCACTTCTAACTCTGAATAATCCTGCCTAAAGTCATCATAAAACACAGCTAGGCATCTAGAGTTTGTATTTTAAAGTACTTAAAACTGCAGCCATTTCATTTAAGTTGAAACATTTGCTAAAATACATGTATAATATTAACAAAGTAGGGTTCACAGGAAGTACCAAAGTAAGAACATTTCCTGAATAAGAATATTGGTTTTGAACAGTAACCTTAAAATGCTTAACTCTCACACTATATATATATTTAATTTGTTTATGCATTAGAGAGATAGCATGAGCAGGGTTGGGGGCAGAGGGAGATACAGAACCTCAAAAAGACTCCAGTGAGTGGGGAGCCTGACTCAGGGCTCAATCTCACGACCCTGAGATCATGACCTGAGCCAAAATCAAGAGTCGGACGCCTAACTGAGACACCCAGGTGCCACCCCCAAACAATGTATTTTTCAAATTAAACCTAGCCCAGAAAGAACCTCACAAGAAAGGCATTTTCAAGAAGCAGGTAGCTATATTAGTCATATCTGCAGAGCAGCACAAGAAATTTATACTCTCTAAGTTTCTTGCATAGCAAGGATCTATGTAGTAGTAAAGTAGAATAGATGTGTAGAGTTTCCCTAATGCAGTTGACTAAGAATTTGCTTTCAACCATTATACAGAGGATTTGATTCCTCTGTAGTCATAATAGACTATTAAATAGACCATAAAGTGTGCATCAATAATAACCAAGAAAGGATAAACAAATTGCACAAAATTAGGGTTCTGAAAGCCAAATCTAGGCCATATCCAGATTGGGACAATTCTTTTAACTGCTTGAGACAAAGGACTTCATTAACAAAAGAAGGACACGGGGTTAAAAACAAACTTCACAATTTCACTGTATCTCCCTCTATGCATGAGTTAAGGCATTTACATGAATAAGTGCAATATGTATCACCATATAACAAAATGTGCCTACTTTGTTCAATAACCTTTGTTAGCAGCATGATCTATAGGGTGAGCTAGATCATTCTCATTTTTGCTGCTGTGCCTAAAGCAAGTACTGAGTAAAGAGTTTTGCCAGATGTTATTTTGCAAAGGTTCTTGAACAATTGTAAATGAAACTGTATACACATTTAAGAATGTGGTGTCCAGGGCAGGACGACCAGGTAAACTAGATTTTGTACTAAAGAGTGCTTTTGAAGAAGGCATGTTTGCACCAACTTTCATTGTAACTTGAGCTACAAAAGAAAAATTTTGAGTGCTGGACTGAAAGATATCCAGAGAGGGAAGGAGAAAACACTCTGGTTATTTCAAAGGTAAGGAATATGATGCAAGGAATTGAATTGTGTGTGATAGAAGAACCGAAAAACCAGTGAAGCAACCTAAAGATTATTAAATAGGAGGACCCCAATACCACTCTATGGCTGAAAGAAAACCGGTGCAAATAGTGTTATAAAATCCGGAAGCCAGGGGCACGTGGGTGGCTCAGTCCATTGGGCTCTGCCTGTGGCTCAGGTTGAGATCCGGGTGGCCTGGGATCGGGCCTGCTTCTCCCTCTTCCCCTCACTCCCTTTGTGTGTTCTTGCTCACTCACTCTGTCTCAAATGAATAAACAAATAAATAATCTTTAAAAAAAAATCTGGAGGCCAGAGCCTTGCTCTAGGATCTAGGCCTCGGTTGAGACGGCCATCTGGTGCAGGGACCTGGACCAGGAGCCAGAGCCACTGGGAGACCAGACGTTTGTGACACTGGAGTGGCAGAGCTAGAGAGGAGCTGTGCCTGGACTTCTCTCCTCGGCTCTAGTATTCTGCTTCTAAAGCCTCCTGTCAGCTCCAACGAACTGCACGTCAGCTGGCAAAAGAGGCTGCGCGCACACCTGCGGCCCAGAGGACGCAGAGCCCGGCCAGCGCGAGGCAGGCTGGTGGTGGGCGGAGGGGCGCGCAGGGCTGCGGGCGCACACAGGGTCCCGCCCGGGATACCTTCCCTGTTAAACGTGTGGATTATTGGTCTGTTCCATCCATAACGGATCGCACTTCTTCTGGTGCGCATGGCTGTTTACAAACACTTGTGTCTTTATTACCCTGCCACTTCGAATACGTTAGAATCCCCAGAAGCTACCTGATGACTTTTGAGCAACATACATTTTTAAGGATAATTTTTTTCCTTGTCAAAGTTATTTACAGACTGATTACACAAGCAATTGCCTGTAGATTGGCAAAAGTGTGGCCTGGTTTACAGATACTTTCAAATTCCTCTTTCTTATATTTTTGGATTCAAGTTACACCACAATGAAGAAACGCTAGGTGCCAGATTTTTCTTAGACAGTGGGGATACAGGGTCTCAGCTTTCAAGGAATTCAGGGGAGAACTAGGCTTTTTGTTAAATACGGGCTCTCGTTTTGATAGGTAATATTTAAAAATATGAACAAGTAGGTCAGTGCAAGCTTCTTAGAAGAGGCAATACTTGAACTGAGGCTTCAGAAATGAGTGAAGTGAAAGAAATCATATTTCAGACCTATGTGGTAATACAATTTCCATTTGGTATTTTATAGTTTATTTTTACGTTATCTCTTTAGCAAATGCTTACTACCCAAATAGTAAATGCTTATTGTAGGATAACTAGTTGGTATCTGTAAGAACAAAGAAAAAGCCTCCATTAATCCCTTTTTTTTTTTTAAGATTTTTATTTGTTTATTCTTGAGAGACAGAGAGAGAGAGAGAGAGGCAGAGGCACAGGCAGAGGGAGAAGCAGGCTCTGTCCTGGGAGCCCGATGTGGGACTCGATCCCAGGTCCCCAGGATCACTCCCCAGGCCAAAGGCAGGTGCTAAACCGCTGAGCCACCGCCTGCCCCCATTAATCCTATTAATTGGAAACATTTCAATATGTATCTTTCCAGATATCATATGCCTAGATGCATTTATCAATGTGTTTTATTAAAAACAGTTCTTATAAGTGAAAAATGAAACATGCATTTTTAAAAAAAATAATGCATTTCATGTTGTTTTCAAGTAAAAATAGATTGTGGATTTATTTGTCTGGTAATTCTTATGAGCTCTGTTTTTTCAATTATACTGCATGATATTTCACAGGATACTTTCTAAAACCAATTATAGTTTGTAAGATATTTTGATCATTTCTAAATATTAAGTATTATGAGCAATGCTACAATAAATTTCCACATTTCAGTTAAAACATGTAATTAACTATATGTTTAGGATAAGTGCTTAGAAGAATAAAATACATATACTCCTATTAAAGACATTTTATACGTATTATCTAGAGAAAATCTTCCTAATTTATAGATACATATAAAATTAGTTAGAAGTGAGGCAAGAGGGTGATTGTTTTATTATACACATCAAAACTAGGAATCATAGCTATTGATATGTTTTATTATGAAAGAGTAATTCTCAAATTTTCTAAAGCAAATATAGTCAGATTTTATATTTAAAGGGAATATCTGGTTGGAAAACTGGAACAGTGATATTTTTCAAGCAAAAAGTCCTTTTAAAATCTGTACTGTTCATCATCGTTTACACCCAGTTTACCAATGCTAAATAAACACTTTTATTACAAAAGATTCGCTACTATACATTTAAACAAAAGATGTGTAAGACTTCCTGCAATAGCTTATATGAAAATAGAAATTGTTAGATATTAGCATTTTGGGGAGAAATCATTATAAGATCATGCAAGTTGACATGAGATTGTGGACAGCGATCGAGAATATTTAACTCAATATTTCCGTTGTAATAACAGACCAGGGCTGCATCAAGTACTTAGGAAATTCTTTCAGATTACATTTGCCACGATCCTGCCCATTCTTCGCCCAGCAGCCCAGAGCTTTCTGCTTGTTCCTTCCTTCTTTCCTTCCTCTTTCTTCCCTCTATCCTCCCTCCCTGCCTGCTTCCGGCCTTATTTTTCCTTTTAATTAAAACTCAATTCATATCATGTTTTCAATACACAGAGGGAAGTTTAAATAGCCCATAATCTCACCATCCAGGTAATCTTAATGATTGATTTTAAGTAAAATGAACACAATTATCTGCCAAGAATGCCAGTATAAAATGGCATAAAATGAGAAATAAATATGTTTTCTTTCCTTTTCTTTGAGATTTTTAAAGATTATTCACTAACAGGTTTTTTTCTGCATCTTTCTAGAAAAATAATGTGCATGTACCAGCATATATGTGAGAATAATATTTCTATTTTTATATTTAGCTATAGGTGGATATGTATATTCAGTTTTTTAAACTCAGAATAAATCAATATGCAATATTCTAAGCTTTAGAGAACTTTGCATAGATAGATCTACACATTTTTTTAATTAATGCCAGATTATTCTATTGTATGGATACATATCATAATTTCTTAACTGTATCATAGAATATTTAGGGATGAATTCTGATGTACCCAACATCTTATTGAGAACAGCTTTAGCCTAGTTGGGAAAATAAGGACAGAATATAGGACAGAAAATAACAAGAAGAAAATAAAATCTATGAATTATTTGAAAGGGAGGTTATCTTATTTAAAATGAGAGCTCCAGAGCCTTTAATCTTGAGTTTTTTATTACCGTGCTTTTGCTTCAAACTCTAATGAATAATTTTCATAGTAAAATTTAGATCTTTACATGATCCTGGTAAAAAGTATGTCTTCAAAGTGTCTATAAACGTAATATCTTTGTCTTAGTTAAAACATAGTAAGTTTTATTATGTACAATCTCATGAAGGAAAACAGGACTCACTGTGGTCTGATTGTTTCCAAATTGAGAAATTAACCTCTCTCACTATGGATATCTAAGCAAGTAGGGGAACTGAGAGACTTGGAAGTATGCTCTGAAGCAGATATTGAACTATTTGCAACTGTTTTCATACTGTTGGCTAGGTAAGATTCTTACCTTACTTTTCTGTTACAAGATTACAATTTAGTTGCAAAGCAGAGTATGGATACTGCAGCTCTAACTTTTCTAGCACCCTAAGTACCCCATGCCTTGCATTTTTAAAGACCAATTTCATTTGCTATTTCTTGGCATTAAGAAATATAGTAAAACAGCATCCCCAATCACATTACTTGTTCTGTTATGAATTCTGTTTGCTATTCCACTACTGCATTCAATATGTGCATTTACATTTAAGTTAACATCTAGAGTTGGATAAGATGATTTGGAACATTTTACATTTAGTGCTAAAGAGAAGACATTTGATATTTATTCGCACTCTGCTCACCACCAGCAATTTCCAGATCTAAAATCACATTACATTCTGTTTCACATATAGTGGCATTTCCTAAGTGTCCTGCCATCATACTTTACTATTATTAAACCAATAACACTGGGTTATAATCTTTCTAGAGGTCCAGAAGGGGGAATCTAAAAGGGAAAAAAAAAGATTAGAAATCTTGCAATATAGATGTAAATTAAATTATTACACACATTTTTGTATAATTCTTCTTTAGTATTTAAAAAACTTAGAAATAACAATATGATCTTTAATATACGCTCAGCCAGGCTTGGTATCTTCACAGAAATGTCACCAGAACATTAAATAAAATTATTATTATTATTTTTTGCATGACTAGGATATCCATGCCCAAAGACCTTGTTGTTGCAGAGCAAAGTTGAGAAGACACTTTCACTGCATGTTTGTAGAACTAATAGAATCATTTGAACATGTTTTAAGTGTTTAAGCATCCTAAATAAGATTTTGTGTATACTGAGAAAATAAGTTGATGATCCTAAGAATTCTGTGAAAGATATCACATAGAAAAAAAAATGCCCCAAGTATGTATTGTACACTAATCAAATAAGAGGAAGGAAAAAATGATAAACAACAAACAAAAAGCAGCTTTTACAAAATGTCTTAATAGTAAAAATGAAGTAGAATGTAATTAATAGCCCCAGTACTTATTAGCTAGACATTAAAATTTTCCAAGGGTTATGTCTGCATATCTTATGTAGTTATTTGCTTTAGAACAATCTTATAGCTTATAGTGCTTTATGTCTCAATTAGAGAACTAGTAAATTTTAATACTGCTCAAATAAATTCCCATTATCTCACTTTAAATGCATCCATTTTATACTTTTTAATACTCATTCTCTCTACCCCATAAGCAATTACTCTAATATTTTGACAAAAACCCTTAAATATGTATCCAATTATGTAAAATACATAATGCTTCTTTGTGTTTTACAGTTAAATAAATTTCACTCTATTTCCAACTTTATGCATGCACACTCTGTTTTGAGGATCTACTAATGCTGCTTAATGTTCGTCTGGTCTATTTCTCTAATTGTTGCGGGTTATTTCATATTTTACTTCAGGCATGTATTTCTCTAGTGATGAACACCTGAGTTGCTTACACCTCCCAACTAACATAAATAACGCTTTGGTGAGTCTCCTCGTTCATAGTCCCATATGAGCTCATGCTAAAATCTCTCTGGGATATATATCCAGAGGTAGGGACCAGGAGCTACGTGATAAACATATAGTTAATTTCATTAATTAGCACCAGATTTTATTCCAGAGTAACCGTACCTATTTGCTCTGGTGGTATATAGTACACCTTCACATATTTTTGCTTTGCCATTTATTTTTAATTTATTTCCAATCTTACAATCTACAGATATATTCATTGTTATTGTAATTAGCAGTATTTTGATTATCAGTGGGTCTGAGCATCGCATTTTTTAAAATTTTAATTCATGCAGGCTTTCCATTCTAGGAGATAGCTATTTACATCCTTTACTCCATTTTAAAAAATTACCTTTCCCACCTATTAATATGCAATAATCATTTGTAGATTTTAGCCATTTTATTATGGGATTTTGACATGAACGCTTTTCATAATTTATATTTATTTATTAACTTTGATATTGGGTGTCTTCTGTAAGTACAAACCCTAATCACGATTGTAGACAATGTATCACTTTCTCTATGATTTGAACTTTTTGGTTCTTATTTAAAAATTATTTCTCCAATTCTAGGCATTACCATTGGCCCCCATATTGTTTCTATTCATGTTATAGCTTCACCTTTCACATTTAGGTGTAAATCAAAAGTAAGGAGGTAACAATTTATTTTCCCAGAAAGGTGAATCAATTTTCTCAAGCTTACTTGTTAAACACTCTATTTCCCATTACTTTGTAGTACTGAGTTCATCATATATTAAATACCAAAATATATACTTTGAGCTTTTTTTTTGAGCTCTTTATTTTGCTAGAATTCCCTACTTTATACATACTGGGTTTGGGTTTTTTTTTTTTGAGTTTTATATTACAGCTTACTATCTGGTAGGGTGAATATCCTAACTTGATTTAGCTACTGCTGGTCTTTATTCTTTTTACATAATCTATATAAATGCAGACAATTTTAACCATTATTACATGAATTTACAAATTTATTTGTTGAGACATAACATCTTTAGTATATCATATTGTTTTATCTATAAGCATAGTATACATCTTAATTTATTCACTTTTACTTTTGGGGATAGGGAGAGGCAAAGGGAGAGAAAGATAGAATCTTAAGTAGGCTCCATGCCCAGGATGGTGGTGGACCACATGGGGCTCAATCTCACAACCCTGAGATCATGACCTGAGCCTGAATTAAGAGTCAGATATTTAGCCAACTGAGCCACCCAGGTTCCTCATATTCACATTTACTTTATTTCCTTTAATAGAATTTTTAAATTTTTTTTTTTTTTTTTTTTTTTTATTTTTTATTTTTATTTTTTTATTTTTTTTTTTTTTTGAATTTTTAAATTTTTAATGTAACATTTCTACACTTTTTTTTTCTTTTATAATGTATTTTGCTAGAGAAACATGGTATTTTATTTCTCATATTTTCTGGCTGGTTTTCCTAGTAGAGGGGAGTATTATTGAATTATACATATTGGTTCTATAAGTGTTTCCATTATTTCTTTTGGTTTTCTAAAACAATAATTATATTATCTACAGCAAATGAGACTTCTATTTCTTTCCTTCCAATTCTTATACCTCTACTCCATTTTCTTACATTTACTATTTTCTGAGACCAATACCATGTAAATCGTGTGCTTGCGTGCGTGCTCTCTCTCAAATAGATTAATCTTTTTTTAAAAAAACCCTCAATAATAAGAAAACAAAAACCTCAATTAAAAAATGCGCCAAAGACCTTAATATACACCACACTAAAGAAGATAAACAAATGGTAAAGGAGCATATGAAAGATGCACTATATCGTATTTCATCGGAAAATTTTTTTAAAAATTAAAAAAAAAACACAGAACAGTAAGATACCATATACACACCTATTTAGAATGTCCAAAATTCAAACTGTTAACAACACCCAATATAAAGCAACAGGAACTGTTATTCATTGCTGGCGGCAATGCAAAATAGGAGAGCCATTTTGGAAAACAATTGGTGGTTTCTTGTAAAACTAAACACAGTCTTGGTCCTTCCAGACAATGGAATATTATCTGTGCTAAAAGAAATGAACTATAAATCTATGGAAAGATACAAAGGAAACTTAAATGCATATTACTAAGTGAAAAATCAATATACAAAGGCTACACACTTTATGATTCTAACTGTATCATATCTGAAAAGACAAAACTATGAAGACAGTAAAATGATCAATAGTTGCTAGTGGTTGGATGGAAAGAATAAATTGGAGGAGCATGGTGGATTTTTAGTGTAGCAGTTTTTTAATGTAGAGGATTTTCTCTACCTTAAGAATCCTATGATACCATAATGATGCAAACATGTCACTATACTTTTCCAACCTATCGAATGTTCAACAACTAGAGGAAAACCTAATATAATCTTGGAACCTGGGTGATAAGTATCAGTGTAAGCTGAGCAATTATAACAAATGTACCATTGTGTGTGTGGTGGGGGGGTTGCTGATAATGGGGGAGGCTTTACTTATTTGTTGGCAGGGAATATATGGGAAATCTCTGTATCTTCCCTTTAATTTGCTGTAGACCTTATAGTGCTAAAAAAAAAAAAAAAGAAAGAAAATGAAAAGAAACAAGCAAAAATATGTCCATGTGATTTAGTTCTCTTTTAGTAGATGCACTAACATGGTGAAGCAAGCTAACAAAATTTCTTTGATATTGATTCATCTTTATATTCTTGAAATAAAACATGATCTTATGTCTATGTCAATCAGGATGTGTTATTTTTGTCAGGCTTATTAAGGCATAATTTCCATATATTAATAGGGACCCTTCCCCTTTTTAGTGTGAAGTTCTGAGATTTAACAAAAGAATATAGTCTTATAATCACCATCACAATCAAGACATAGAAGAGATCTATGGCTGCAAAATATTCTCTTATGCCCTTTCATAATCTGGCCTCACACTCAAGCCTCTGTCCCTTCAGCCACCTATCAGTTATCTGTCACTACAGTTTTGCCTTTTCTGGAGTATGATATAAATGGAATCCAAGGATGTATCATTTTGAGTTCGGCTTCTTTCACTTCACATGATATATTTGTGATTCATCCATGTGTTTCATGGTTTGTTCAGTTTTATTGATGAGTAGTACTTTTACTGGATGGATGCAATGCAGTTTGTTCACACATTCACCATTATATTTGATTTGTACTCACCAGAACAATTTTTTTTTGTATATGAAGTGTATATGAATAAAGCCACTATACACTATCATGTACAGGTTTTTATCCTAGCATTAAGTTTTCATTTCTCTTGGCTAATTACTAAAGGAGGAGGTTACATTTATGTTTAAATTTATAAGATACTGCCAAGATATTTTCCCAATTATCTGTACCATTTTGCACTCCATCAGTAATGTATGGGAGTTCCTCTTGTTCTTCATCTTCTCTAGTACTTCTGGGAAATCCAGACTTAGTTTTTAAATGTCAGCCATTTTAATGGGTATGCAGTGATAACTTGTTGGATTTACTTAGCACTTCCCTAATGATTGATAATGTTCAGTGCCTTTTTATGCTTTACTTGTCATCTGTGTACCTTCCTTAGTGAAAAATCCTTTCAAACATTTTGCTCATTTTAAAAATTACGTTGATTTTTTATTATTGAGTTTTGTGTGTTCTTTATATATTCTAGATCCAGGTCCTTTACCAGATACCTGGTTTGCAGTTATTTTTATCATAATCAACAACTTGTCTTTCAAAAAAATAAACATTTCTAATTTTTGTATTCTATTATGTTTTTATTTTATGATTTTTCTTTTGGCATTATATCTAAATAATTCATATCGGCAAATTTCATTCAAAAAGGCACAGATAGCAAATATTTTAGGTTTGTGGGCCAAATAGTCTCTATGGCAACTACTTAATTTTGCTGTTATAGCATGGAAGGATCCATAGACAATAAGCAAATGAAAGGTGTGGCTGTGTTCTATCAAACAAAAACAGGTGGTAGGCCTTATCCAGCTTGCAGACTACAATTTGCCATCTCCAGGCAAACATAAAGTCAATAAAAATATCCCCTATGATTTCTTCTAGATTTTTTTTAAATAGCTGTAGGATTTTCATATAGGTCTATGATCCATTTTGAGCCAATTTTTACAGTTGGTATATAAGGTATAGGCCAAGGTTTCTTTTTTTTAAATGTCTTTTTCTTTTCCCATGTGGATACTCAACTATCTCAGCATCATTTGTTGAAAAAACTAGCTTTCCTTTTTTGAACTGACTTTGCACCTTTGTTGAAATCAATTGATATATGTGTCAGTTTATTCTCCTGTTGCCGGGTGGAGTGTTTTTAAAATGTCAATTAGATTAAGTTGTTTGATATAGTTGTTCAGGTCTTCTGTTTCCTAACTGATTTTCTGTCAACTTGTTCAATTGATTAATGAAAGAGAAGTGTCGAAGTCTTCAGCTATAACTGTGGATTTTTCTATCCACAGGGTTCTCTTATTACTATCACTTTCACTTCATGTATTTTGAATCTCTGCCTTTGAGTGTGCAGACATTTAGAATTGCTATATATATTTGGTAAATTGATCCCTTTATTATAAATAATGCCTTCTTTACCCTTGGTAATATTCCTTATTCTGAAATCATTTTGTTTACTATTAATGTGGTTAGCCCAGCTTTCATAAAATTAGAGTTTGCATGGTATGTCCTTTATCTAGCCTTTTACTTGCTGGCAGCATATAAAAACAACTTTTTCTTATCCAATCTAATAATCTCTGTATTTTAATTGATGTATTCAGATCTTTAACATTTAATATAATTGTTCATGTGGTTTTATACCACTATGCTGGTTTTGTTTCTTTATTCATCTTGTCATGCTTCTATATTAAAACTTTTTAAAACTTTCATTTTATCTTCACTGTATACTTCCTTTTTTTTTTTTTTTAATGTTTTCAGTAGTTATCCTACAGTTTGCTACTGTGATCCACAGGCCTAATCTTACCGCTGCCTGTATTGGTCTAGCCCCACACTACAGATGTTTTAAAACTTTTTTTTTTAATTTATTTTTTTATTGGTGTTCAATTTACTAACATACAGAATAACCCCCAGTGCCCGTCACCCATTCACTCCCACCCCCCGCCCTCCTCCCCTTCTACCACCCCTAGTTCGTTTCCCAGAGTTAGCAGTCTTTACGTTCTGTCTCCCTTTCTGATATTTCCCACACATTTCTTCTCCCTTCCCTTATATTCCCTTTCACTATTATTTATCTTCCCCAAATGAATGAGAACATATAATGTTTGTCCTTCTCCGACTTTTAAAAGGATTTGAGAACAAATCAAATAAAATCAAAAGAAGTCATAACAAACAAAAATAAAGAAGAATATGAGATAGAGTTTGCATATGATACACAAAGGCTAAAATATTTACTACTTGGCCTTTTATAAAATGTATTTGCTGGCACCTGGTTTGCTATGTTCACCCTTTAATCACAGTCTGCTTTTGTATAATATGATAGCACTCATGTGTAGTATAAGAACTTAGGAAAGATATACACTTGTATTTCTTCCTTCCCATCTTCTGTGCTATATTTGTTGTACACTATACTTTTAAAAATGTCATAAACAAAAAATGCATTAATACTATTTTTCTTTGATCGATTATCTTTTACAGTAAATAAAAATAAGTTTAAATGTCTTTTATAATATTCTTTATTTTGACAATTTCTAGGAACCTTCATTTGTTGGCACAGATTCAATTTTCTGTCTGGTCTCATATTCCTTCTGCCGAGAGAATTTATTTTAATACTTGTAGTACAGATCTTTTCCTAATAAATTCTCTGAGATTTTGTTTGTTTAATTTAAAAAAAATTATTTGCCCTTTTCAAAGGTATTTCTACTGGGTTTTGAATTATGGATCAATAGATTTTTTTATCTTCTTTCAGCACTTTAAACATCCACAATTATCTTCTATATTACAAAGTTTCTGATGCGAAATCTGTTCCATGTCTTATTTTTTTCCTGTTCATTTAATGAGTCTATTTTCATTAAATTTACTTCAAGATTTTCTTTATATTTGTTTTCAGTAGATTGTATGTGATACACGTGTATTATGGTATTCATCTTGCTTGGAGTTTTCTGAGTTTCTTAAATATTTAGTTTATTTTGTTTCATTATTTTTGAAATATCCTCAGAAATTGTCTTTTCAAAATTTTTTCATCCCTCGTTCTCTTTCTTTTCTTTTCTTTTCCTTTCTGATTCTAATTATGCATATGTTAGACTGTCTGATATTGTTCTATAGCTCTTGGATGCTCTAATTTCTTTGTTTTTGTTTACTTATTTAATTATTTAATTATTATTTAATTAATAATTTTCCTCTTAGTATTCCAGTTTGGAAAATGTTTTCCAACCCGTTTTCATGTTCATTGATTCTTTCTTCAACTCAGTTGAATCTACAGATGAGTTTGTCTAAAGCATTTTTAATCTTTGTTATCATGTCCTTCACATCTAGTAGTTTCATTGAAACTTTTCTTTCATATATCCATTCAACTTTTCCTGTAGTTTTCATCTGTCTGATAAAACGATTCATGGAGACTTTCACATAGTAATTATAGTTATTTTAAATGATCTCTGTCATGGTTCCAGCATATGCAGCCTTTATTAATCTTTCTTTCTGTTGATTGTTTTATCTGTTGACAATGTGTCATTTCTCCCTTTTATATGTTTCAAAGTCTTTAGTTGATTGTTGCATGAAGTGTGTAAAACTTGAGAGCTGGAATTTTATTTTTTTAAGCCTAGAAATATTCAATTTTTTTCTCCTAAACTATTAATTTGAAGGGTAAAGTTGGTCTAGTCAGGAGATAAACCAGAGATGGGTTTTGTTGATATTATTACCTACTGTGCGCCGTTATCTTCTAATTCTCTGAGTTCATTATGTGCTTAGGATGAGGGGTAATTTCCCTGAGGTTTTATCACAGCGTTCTTGCTCCACTTTTGGCTTTCAGGCCTCTATCTGCACCTGCGCCTTTGGAGAGGGTTTGTCTCCCTAATTTCGCCTTTCTTCTAGTGGTAGCTTGCTGTTGTTTGTTGGCCAGTCCTTGAGAATATGCTGACAGCCCTTCCTCCTAATATCTACTGGTGTGAGCTAGCTTCAGTTCTAGACAGACTGTAAATCTCTGCCTCCTAGAAGTGTGGCTTTCTCAGTTATCCTGATCCTTTCCAAGTAATAGGAGCCCACTAGTGTGGTCTGAACTCAGGACATTTTTCTGGAATGGGGACAATGGAGATGTGACAGTGACAGTATGAATTTCAGATATATTTAAGGGATAACATCAATAAGACTTAGTGAATAACTGAATATGGAGGATATGGATATAGAAGTTTGAAGAATAATTTTTTTAAAAAATCAGAGCACATGTTTTGGAAAGATATTTCGTATTGGTTATGCGGTAATCTATTGATTCTTCCTGACCAAACACTTATGCAGCTTTGTACTGTTTTTTTTTTTAAGATTTTATTTATTTATTCATGAGAGACACAGAGAGAGAGGCAGAGACACAGGCAGAGGGAGAAGCAGGCTCCATGCAGGGAGCCCGATGTGGGACTTGATCCCAGGACTCCGGGATTAGGCCCTGGGCTGAAGGCAGGTGTTCAAACTCTGAGCCACCAGGCATCCCCTGTACTAACTGTTAGACATTTGTCACTACCATGCTTTTTGGCATGTGTTGCATAAAGGCCAAATCTTTCTTTGCTTATGGACATAATTTAGCTCCTAGTCTCACATTCTTTAATTTTACATATTTATTTCAGAGTAAATGTAATTGATTAGACATGACTTTCCTGGTTACAGTTACAAGTGTGGATCTCCCTAAAATTACTACTTTATTACAATTAGTAATATTCCATATACATTAAGGTAGGGTGAGCTATGCCAGAACATTGGTTTTTTTCTCAGTTTATGCCTTGAGGATAACTGTAACCACTTTGAAGTTTAGGAAAAATATGTGTCACCTCCATGATCAGCCCACACTATTAACAATACCATGATTCTGGAATATATTGATAGCAGCATCACATTTAAAAATCAAATTGCCTAATCTTCCTGGATCTGTGATTTGGTGTCTGACATCACTTTGGGAAATTATCAGTCATTATTGTTTCAAATACTGTTCTGTTACATATTTCTCCTTCTGAAACTTCCATTATGCTTATATTTTACATTTTGTAGTTGTCCCACAAAATGTGGCTATTCTGTTCTGTGTGTGTGTGTGTGACTGTTTCCCTATTAAAAGTTCTTTTTTTTCCTCTTTGCTTTTCAGGTGTGGACATTTCTGTTGTCATATCTTCAAGTTCAGAGGTACTTTTCTCAGTCATATCTAGTCTACTAACAAGCTCATCAAAGGCATTCTTCATTTCTGCTATTTTGATCTCTAGCATTTATTTTTTAATTCTTTCTTAGAATTTTCATCTATCTGCTTATACTATCTGTCTGTTCTTACTTATTATCTATGTTTTTCATTAACACTCTTACCATATTAATTATAGTTTAAAAAATGTTCTTGTCTAATTTTAAGATACCTACCATATGTGAGTCTGATGCTAATGCTTGTTCAGTCTCTTCATATTGTGTTTTTTTTACCTTTAATATGCCTTGTAATTTTTGTTAGAAAATAGACATGGTGTATGAGGTAAAAGGAACTGCTATAAATAGACCTTTATTAATCTAAAGAGAGGTGTTGGGGGAGAGGAAGTTTTCTCTAGTCTTGTGATTAGGTCTCTGTCTTTGGTGAGCCTGTGCTCTTGGACTATGAACTTCACCAGTACATCGGTTTTGTTTTGTCCTTTGCCCTCCACATCCCTTAGATGGGAAGGGTATAGCTAGAGGGATCTAGAGTTTGGTATTTCTCTTTTCCTAAATCAATTAGGCTCTGATAAAATCCCAGCAGGTAAGCCTCATGGCAAAGTAATTTCTCCTAAAAGTAAGCCTTTTTAAGAAGAACAGAATACTCTAGCATATTTCAAAATAGTTCCTTTTCCAAACCTCCTGCTATAAGTACAATAGGATTTTTCTTCAATATTCACTGTAAGAATATGGTAGAGCCTTTGCAGGAAAAGCTCACAAAAGTATGGGGAACCTGCTGAGACTGAGTTCTCCTGGAGATTTTCACTCCCAGAGTTGTCTATATTAAGCCTTCAGAATTCACCAATTACAGGTTAGGTTTTTCTACTCCTGAACTGGTTCCCACAGAGATGTTTTTATCTGTGGGTGTCTGCTTTGGTAAGTTTGGTTCTCTCTTCACCTGTCTATCTCTCCAATATTTGGTACAGTGGTTTGCCCTGTGATCTCCCTTCTCTGAACAGATCTAGAAAGAATTTTTGATTTTTCAGTTTGTTCAGTTTTATACTTGTTAGGACAGAGTGGTGACTTCTAAGTTCCTTCCATGATGTATCAGAAGCAGGAAGTTGACAAAGGGCAGTTCACCCTTGAATAACTCAGTAAACATTCTTAAACTTGGATGGTTTAGATATTGTCTGGCCTTCAGGAGGTAGTTACACCAGATGGATTTTTGAATGCAATTCCAGAAGGTAGTAACAATGTTTAAAGGAAAAACTACATTGAAAAGTGTTTAAATTATAAGAAACTATTTGTAAAGCATAACAATAATTTTAATAGAATATTTCTGATATTCTAAAAAGGATTTGGTGGGGCACCTAGGTACCATAGTGAGTTAAGCATCTGGCTCTGGATTTCGGCTCAGGTTATTATCTGTATTGTGATCAAGTCCCATGTTGGGTGTGGAAACTGCTTGAGATTCTCTCTCTTTCCCTCTCTGCCTGCCTCTTTTTCTCTCTTTCTCTCTCTCTCTCTCTCTGAATAAATAAAAATATAAATAAATAAATAAATAGATTTGGTAAGAAAATTTTGAAATGCATACATACACATATTTTTAAGAATTATAAAGATGACATCACTAGGAGAGATAATTATATCTCACACTACCAGTAAGAGAGAATGATCCTAGCATCTTGAAATTCTATCATAACTTGTTATTCTTTGAGAGAAAAACATTTGTGTTAAAATTGCAGATTCAATTAATTGGAGAAACAATTCTACAGTTGGTTTTTAAATATTTTCAAGTGAAAATACTATGGAAACAGTGAGTCATACAATACTATTGTTAGTGAATAGAGATATTTGTTAGAAATCATAATGTGGCATGGCTCTATAAACTTACACTGTCTTCTATGCTAGAGGCTATGGCTCTCATTGTTAACAAGTAAATAATGCTAAATAAGTTTCACGGTAAGAATTTTCTTAAACCGATTAGACAGATAAAGATGCAAAAATGTCTGAATAAATAAACTTCAGACTGAAAAAAGCCATTTATAGATTAGAAAAGATCTCTTCTGTTTTTATCCCTGGGCAAATAGTGGGGATAGAATTATATCTACCATAAACTGTGGGGGGAGGGGGAGAGTCTGCGAGAATAAAATTGAGCTCTAAGGAAGAATCATTAAAATCTTAATATTGAAAAATAAAGTATCTGAGATGAAAAAAAATCAATTGAAAAGGCTTAACAGTAGACTAAAACAGTCAATGAAAATTATTTAAACTGAAGTCCAAGAAGAAAAAAAGTCAGAGCATCAGAGAGATATCTCAGATAATATCAAATATAAGTACTTGAGATCAGCGGGAGAGACGTTAGAGAATGCAATGGAAGGGAACACTTGAAGATGTTTTCTGAGAATGTCCTACCAATGCTGAAGGATCTCATTCTTCTAAAATAGTTGTGCTCCTAAAATAAAATAAAATAAAATAAAATAAAATAAAATAAAATAGTTGTGCTCCTAAAATTCAAAAAAAGTTGTATTTTATTTAATTTAGTGAAAAAAATGCATAGCATATCTTTCCTGCTTCAGTCATATAAAAGAATTGGCTATTTTCATTTACAAAATATGATTCCTCAAATAGAAAAACTAGTGGAAATAAGTAAAAGGCATATTTAGATAATATAATTAGTTAACAAATATATGATAAATACATATATAAAATATATTAATCAAGATATAAATGAGTAAATATATTAATGTATATTACAAATTTATTTAGTAAGTAACAATATTAATAACATTAACAAAATCACAAATCAAGAGGCCTGGGATCCATTCTTCCCTCTACTTTACTAGTCCATACTACCACTTTGCTACTTCCATAGTAGTCCATTTGGGCTGGTATAACAGAATACAAGAGTCTGGGTGGCTTACAAAAATAGCAATGTATTTCTTATAGTTCTGAAGCCTGGAAGTCTAAGACCAGGATCCCAGCATGGTCAGATTCTGGTGAGAGTCTCTCCAGGCTGTAGACTGTGCACTTTTCACCATGTTCTCATGAGGTGCAAGGGGCAAGCAAATATCTGGGTCTCTTTCATTAGGGCATTAATCCCTTTCAGGAGAGCTCCACTCTCGTGATCTAATTATCTCCCAAAGGTCCCACCTCCTAGGCATTAGAATTTTAACATAAGAATTTTGAGGAAATGCCTTCAGACCTTTCACATTCAGTCAATTTTCAAATCCTTATACATAAGGATTATATATACCTTTAATTAACCCTTTGCTATCTATCTCTACTAACACTTATTTATTTAAAATTATCTCCTATCTTTTCGTGGATGAAACGGAAGCTTTGACAGTTAGTCTCTGCTCATCCTTCCAATTGCAACTGGGAGTATGTCCAGGGAGAAATGACTTGGTTAAATCTCCTTGTAATCATTCAAATCAGATTTCTTGATAGCATTAACTGTGAATCTTCCTTGACTTAGGATGCTGTTATGCCCCAATAAAATTATTGTAAGTTGAAAATAACATAAGGCAAACATGGGTTCAATTCACCTAACCTACTGAACATCGTAGCTTAGCCTAGCCTACCTTAAACGTACTCAGGACACTTACATTACCCTACAATTGGGCAGAACTACCTAACACAAAGCTTATTGTATAATAAAGTGTTCAATATCTCATGTAATTTATTGAATACTGTATAGAAAGTGAACCAGAATGGTTGTATGAGTGAGTACGGAGTGATTATAAGCGTAGGGGCTGCTCACCCTTGTGACTGCATGGCTGATGGGAACCTGGGGCTTCCCATGCTGCCTAGCGCCCTGACAGTGGGTTGTACTATATCACTGGCCCAGGAACAGATCAAAACTAAAAGAATGGTTTCTACTGAATGTGCATTACTTTTGCACCATCGCAAAGTTGACAAATGGTAAATTGAAACTTTGTAAGTTGGGAACCAGCTGTAGTAGGAAGATAAAGGAGAGTCTATTTATAGCCCTCATTTATGAGAATTTACTTGTCTGTCTAGGTTAATCTCTGATTCTCATGAATATGATTTGATAATCCAACTCTGTGTTTTCTTGGATTGGTGTTGTTAACAGGATTATCTTTGTTTTTTTGCAAATAATAATAGCTAAAGCACTTTTTTGACGAGAAAAAGAGGAAATGGAAATACATTATGAGAATTTGGTGTGATGCTTACCAATTGGTGAGAAGTGAAATAAGAGTTGAAGAAGGTTATGGAAGGCAATTCTCACCAGTGGAATTGGGAAAAATAAGCTTAAACCACGGGCTAAATGAATACAGTTCCAAGCAGAAGGGAAATTGATGCACTAAGCACCTGGACAAATGTTATATTCACTTGCAAAATAGCCCAATTAAGACCGTTGGTTATTTTTTAAAATTATTATACAAGTAGCTGGAATAAAAAACTAAGTGGCGATGGAATTCGGAGGATATTCTGTGAAAGAACTGGGAAGTTTAAAGACAAACACTGGTAAAAAGAATTAACAATCTATGAGACATTCCATTAATTTTAGTAACTACCAAGTGGAACCGATTATTCAGCTGATCACAAATCACCACGTGGCCACAGACCATTATGAACAGATGTCTCTCCATGGTATGACAACAGTGGGCAAATATGAAAAACCTATGGAGGGGTAATTCCCTGAATTCTCACTCACTCAGAAATAAAATCATCCTGATGTGCTAAGAATGTAAGGTGTGTACCACCCACCTCACCTGGCTTTGTCATGATCCAAGGAGATACACTGAATTTAATTCCATTGATCAGACTGTGATACAGGATATAGTAATAGGACGTGTCCAGCTTGGAGAACTTAGGTACCTCGTTCTTGGTAGGCTCACCTTGCACTCCCAGTGAAAGTGAAATCCAGTGTACCAGAGGGCTCTGGGAATCCACCATCGTATTGCCATAATACAGCCAGGCAGTGCTTGGACTTGAAAACTATAAAAACCCAATAACTTGGGTGGTGTGATGGGAAAATTGATGCATATTTTCCAAGTGAGAAGTGAAACAAAGGGAAGGAATAAAAAGACTATTGGGGAATAACAATAACCTACTCACCTGGTGGGTTTTGAAGAATGTGTTGAAATAAAGAACATGACAAGACTCCCATTAGGAAGAGGACAGTGTATTTTAAATATTTGATAGACAAGAGATTCACTCTTCTCCAAGGCAAATATGGGCAGCATTGCAGGCCTTATACAACAATTTGCATGATGTAGCCTGGCGGTGTTATGCATAAACTTTTTGGGATTGATGGATATGGGGTTCAATGTATAGTAATTCATACAGAGATGACACTCTGGAAGGTACAAGGTTAGACTGGGTACACATGGGAATTACAAGAAGGAGGGAACTAAATTTACAAATTGAAGAGATTATCCTCTAGTCCAGTCATCTGTACCTGAATGTATAATAGTATTGACCATATTGGAGTGTGGGGCCTTTTTGCCAGTACTCGTTTCATGCAGTTACTAAAAAAGCCTGCCCTTTGAGTTTTGATTTGCCATGATAAATGGAAAATTTTGAAATTATCCACATCCTTCTAGGTGGTAAAACTTAGGCAAAGCAGAATTCTAGGGGGCAGTGTTAAGATCTGTGTTCTGAAAAGGAAAATGGCTGGAGGTAGATTTTTGATTCTCTCTCATTCTCTTTTCCTCAGTCTTTTCTGGCCAGTATATACATCAGCTCCTACAGACTAACAGTGGATCATTAAGGATTAAAAATTTGTTCCTGTAAATGTTTTAGTTGTCCATGAGTATACTTTTATAGGACCTCTTTATTATTTTACATACTATATAGGAAATAAACAGGCAGAACAGGATTGATGAACCAATATGGATACCTCTAATGATTTCCTTAAAATACCAGTTTTGGGGCTGCCTGGGAGGCTCAGTCAGTTAAGAATCTGACTCTTGACTTCAGCCCAGTTCATGATATCAGGGTTATGAGATCGAGCTCTGGGTCAGGCTCTGCACTCAGTGGGGAGTCTTTCCCTCTACTCCCTCTGCCCCTCTCTCTGCTCTCTCTCTCTCTCTCTCTCTCTCTCAAATAAATAAAATAAAATGTTTTAAAAATACCAGTTTTGAATTCCTATTTGCAATCTCATAAAATGGAATCTAGTATGACACAAGGATATTTAAACTTATCATCATATTGCCATAATCGAGTGAGGTGGTACTTGGACTCAGTAACTGTCAACAGTAAGTGTGGTCCTTCCATTGATAAAAAGATCATTTCACTCTTCAAAGGAGTAAATTTAGGAGGAGTTAAGGACTGTAGTCATTCATGTGACAAATACTATATGTTCAATAAATCTAGAACAGTATTCAAGGCTAATCCAGTATGTGAAATTCCTGAGAATAGTGGCAATAGACAGTCTTCAAATTTTGAGGAATAAGTTACCATCTCTCACTGAACCTGCTTTAAGCAAGAAGATCAGGGACCAACAGTGGTGTTCAAGTTTTGATAAAATTACATTCCTTAGCTGGGAATCCTTTGAGCTTATCTTCACAAAGTTAATATAATAATATCAAAATTTGACTCAGGCTCTGAACAACAAAAAATACCATTAAAAATCTGAAGAGTGATGACATAAGTAATTTCAATTCACTTAATGGCCTGACTGAGCAGGTCAGGTGGTTGTAGAAGTGTTTAAAACTAGAAATTTGGCAGAAATCGAATGAGGCTATCCTGCAGAGATATCTAAATTTTGAATTCAAATGCTGCCCATTTGAAATCATATTTCTAGTTTGTTACTGTCATAGGTAAAAAAAAGTATCCCTATCACAGAAGGGCATTAGATAATTCTGAGGCTAGAGATAATGATCATGTCTTGGAGGAGTCAGAAGATCATTTGAAGAGAGAGCAAAGTTTAGAAGAAGTGGAAAAATTCAGGATTAGTACTATATATATATATATATATATATATATATATATATATATATAGCAAGTTGTTGCTTCACTGCCAGTGGAGGCAACAAGTAAGTCTCTTAGTACCTCCATAACACTTTTAATTTTTTTAATGTTTTTTAATAACATTTTTTATTTTTTAACACTTTTATTTATTTATGTATTAATGAGAGACAGAGAGAGAAAGAGAGAGGCAAAGACACAGGCAGAGGGAGAAGCAGGCTCCACGCAGGGAGCCCGATGTGGGACTTGATCCCGGGTCTCCAGGATCATGCCCTGAGCTGAAGGCAGACGCTCAACCCTTGAGCCACCTAGGCGTCCCTCCACAAAACTTTTAAAATGAGGTCTGAACCTTCTGATTTTCTTCGAACTGAGGCAAAACAGGCTACTTAGATTCCTGATAAGAGTTCTTAAATTGAAAGACACGTTGCTATGTGGAAATCAGTCATGCCATATCCTACGGAATGTAAAACCTCGGTGGATGAGGCCAAGGGCAAATCTACAGTGGACAAAACTGAGACCCACTTATTTAGCAGAAGTGAAGGTTAGGTCCTGACTACAGGGGAATGTTTGGATATTTGTAGACTCTTGAGCCTATAGCCTACTCTTGAGTCAATGTCCTTATAGTATGTGCAGGTAAATGGAACTTTTAAGAACACATTTTCATGTGGGACACTCATTTATGTAAATCTCTGAGGAATAATTTAGAAGTGCCATGTAAGTACCAAACAAAAATTTCAGTTGACAGTTCAGAAGCCAAATGGAATATAAGGCAAACATAGTCAAATCCCTAGAGCCAATGCTAAGACCATGCACCAATGAGCCCAGATGGTATACTCACCTTACACCTGATGAATCCACTAATACAAGCAACTTGCTGCCACTGCCCACAAGAAGGGAATTGTTTGGAAAAGTCTGCAAATAAAATTTCCCCCCAATACACGCCTATATATATATATATATATAGCTGGAAAAGATATTATATTGAACATCTACCCAAAGGGCTACAAATTGGGGTTAACTATGGTTGATATAATCTGCTGATTGCTTACCTATAAAAGGTACAACCTTGGAAACTATGACATAGTTAATTATTTGGAACAATACATTTCTATCAATTTGGCTTAGCTGGACACATCTTGTAGTCAAGGTTCATGGTGCTATGGGCATGAAAATGTTCTGAGCATTGGCATGTATTAACTTTTTTACTACTACAGCAATTCTACAACCCAAACTTTAAAGATGAAGGAACTGAGTCGTAGAGAGGTTATTTCCCCCACATTGTGCAGAAAGTTGGTGACAGAGCCCACAAAGTTTGCTTTGGATTCCTTACTCTTAAGTGGTATGCTATACTGCCTCTTTCACAGTCACACTTTAAACAGAATTAAACAAAAACCAGTTTAGCAATGTATTAGGAGAACTAAAAATCAATCATTTTCTGGCACATTCTTATTGTAGCATTTTCTGTAACACAGAAAGATCCAAAATAATGGCTGGCCATATAGAAATGATTATGCAAATTATAATAAATAATAGAATAATAAGGCAAATAAACTAATATATATATATACTAAAATAATAACTTTAGGATTTCTGACTTAGCTTTTTTTTTAAGATTTTATTTATTTATTCATAAGAGACACAGAGAGAGAGGCAGAGACATAAGCAGAGGGAGAAGCAGGTTCCCTACAGGGAGCCCCGTGCAGGACTCGATCCCGGGTCTCCAGGATCATGCCCTGGGCTGAAGGCAGACGCTCCATCGCTGAGCCACCCAGGCATCCCAGATTTCTGACTACAAAAACAATTAATGAAAAATTACAAACACAATTCCATGATCAATATGATTTGTCGCCATATAAATTTGAAGCTTAAATTTAAAATTGGAAGGACATGTCACAAAATGTTGATTGTGAATATATTTGAATTGTGACATTAGAAATGCTTTTTTCCTCTTTTGGTTTTTATGCACTTACCAAATTAAGTATAAGAAACACATTTCCTTCTAAATGGAAAAATCATTTCTTAAAAATACTTGCCTCTATTCCTCTGTACGATTAATATTAACAGTTGCTTACATATACATTTTTTTTGCATATTGGGAAAATAAGTTGTTTCCTATCTATATCCATCACTTTCATAGTGGCCAACTGGTCCATCTCTGTTCTTATGCACCATACAGATATATTTTAATACCCTTGCACACATACCATTCAAGTAAAATTCTCCTAATTCTATGAAACTAAGTGACTTTATTGGTTGATTTTGGTCTTAAAATGTCTTATGCTGAATTCAACTCTAGTTTTCTCTTTTTCTCATATGGAAGACGAAAGAATACTGGGTATGTAAACAGTTCTCCATAAACTGTGAAGGTCTCTTGCTAATAAATAGATCCGTTCTTCCTGGGAAAGGCCTGTATTTCCCCCTGGCGCAAGGGAAGCTGAAAAACTGGTTATATTCTCTGCCATCTTCACAGATGCATCTTTTGGTTTTATTGTAATTTTTCAAGAAGTCTCATAGCTTGATATGACCAAAATAATTTTCAAGTGGCATGTTAGAAAGCATAAAGCTCATCTTAATAGAATATATGCCAAGGTCATCCCTCTAAGTGAGGTAAACATGATAATTATTTACTGTTTAAACATCAGGGAACAAATGAAGTTGAATTAGTATCATTGCAGTAACACATTTGGTTAATATGATAATCAATAACAAAGATACTGATTTTTCAAGGTATTATCCCCTTTTCTGAAATGCATTTTCATATAGTTCAGAATGCTTTTTAAAATTGGTAGAGACATTCAATAAATATAATGAATAATTTGGTTTAAAGTATTAACAGCACATATTTATAAGGACTATTGTTTGCCTTGTGACTCAAAGAAAAATTTGTCATATACCTATCTCATAGAGCATGTTTTATAATAAAGCTCTATTTCTTACATTTTAAAGTCATTTTTCAACTAAGTGCAATTCTGATGCTCTCCTTTCTACGATAAGCTCTAGGTGTGGTTTAAAAATTAAGAAAAGTAATTTCTTTTTGTTCACTTGTTGTGGATTTTATAATCAAAACACAAATATTTAATACATTTCCTGTGGTTTTCATCACCCAAACCAGAGAGTTTTGGAGCATTGCAAATTTATATTGTACACTAAGCAATGTCATTTCAGCATCAATAGAATGCTTTGATATTTTGACCTCTTTATTTCATAAAAATTGAGAGGAAAACAATTGATTGTATTTTGTCTGAATGAATATACATAATGTCATAAAAATTATAATGTTAAGAATTCAGTATTTTTTACTAAACAGAATAGAATTTCTCCCTTTTTATCAGAAACAAGGTTAAATAATACAAAAATTAAGTTTAGGGAAGTCACTACTATGCCAGTTTTTACCATCAGGAAATGTCCTGTGAGATTTAAAATATATTTTTCTTATCTCAACATGACAAGTGTTACCACTATTGACGACCCTAAATAATTATTCTATTATCTAAATGTTTTTATATTCAAATAAGACATTTAAAAAATTGCTGCTGACTTGCTGTGTGACCTGGAGCCATTCACTTAACCTCTCTGTTTCTCGATAGGAATCAGATTAAGATTAATTATCCATGCATCATTTCTTAACATAGAAAATGAGAGAGATTCTGTAAACTAAATTAGGTGTTAAAATATGTCATACACATTCAAGGTATTGTTCAAATGCATAATCATATATAGTAACGTCTGTCAGCATTTGAATTAAATGATAAGCTTGGATATTTAGAAGTGGTTTTCTGTGGAATTTAGAAATTCAACTAAGGCCAGAGATTTCCCCCAATCATAATCCATATTAAATGGTTAGAGGGGAAAAAAATAGCTAGAGATTAAGCTTTTATTCAAAGTCGCATTCATTTTTCCAGCATTTAAAAATATTAGTTTTCTTAGAATGACATTATTCCTTCATAGAAAGGGGAAAAAAACTTTTCCTTGAAAAACTGTCATTGGTCAAGCCATTATTAGTAATCCTTTGACTCTGCTGGGGAATTAAGATTCCTGATTTCCAGCCTTAACTAAGGAGCTAATTAATTAGCTGTGCCTCAAGGAATTCAGCTATACACTTTGAACCTCACTTTCTTGATCTAAAAAAAAAAAAAATGAAGGGAGTTTAGAACAAATGACTTCAAGAAGTAATTTCAGAATGAACACTTTATGATTTATAATTATTCAAATTATTTTTACAGCTTTATCAATCCTGTAACAACTGCAGTAATAAAACACACATACACATTGGCTTTAAAAATATGAGAGAGATTAGGAACCAGCTCTCTGGGTTGAGTTCAAGATGGTATGAGGTTCTATGCACACAGTTCCTTCAAGAGATGGGATAAACTCTCCTGTTGCATGGCTCTCATGGACCTGGAACTATCTGACCAAGTCCTGCTTAGGTGAAACATTTCTTCTTGGCACAAGTGGGTATTTCCCTAATATTTGAGTCTGACCTCATTGCGGGTGACAGCCACGTTCTCTGTGGAGGGCACTTGGGCTTATCCTCACAAGCAAAGGCTTGACATGGGTTGTTTCATTTGTCTAGCACTTTTAGGTTATTTTATCCCTTATTTTTACCATTTGCATTCTGAACAGAAGCCTTGTCCTTAGATCAACCAGAGTTTAACTCTAACATGCTCATACCTCAAGCATGTTGCTGCTGTTTTTTGAATCACGGGGGCCTGCTTAATTTGTATTTCTTCCGTCCTTAGGTCTCCTTCAAACTTAGATTGTTTTCCAAATAACTCCCCTCCATTTGATACAAGATTTGTTTATGATCAGCTGTATTCATCTGTTAGAGGACTACTACACTTCCTTCACCATATGTGCATTCTTAATAAGTTTCTTGTGGCCAGTCAATCATGAACCATTTATAATTTAAGCCATTTATAATTTAAGCCTTACCCACATACCAAAGATTTCACTGTTATTCATGTGCTCCTTTATCTGCTTTTACTTGCAAACTAACCATCGTTCTCTCCACCAGAAGCAATCATCCACCATCTGTCAATCTGAGTGAGACTCACTTGTCTTGGAAACTGAAGCCTGGTATTTATATATTGCAGGTATTATGAGCACTTCTCATCTCACACCCTGCTATCTCTTCTCCATTCATTTTTTATTGTTAACAAGCATCCTTTACGATGTTTTCTATGCTTTGTGACTTGTCGTCTACGTAGATATTTTCAGCATGACTACATTTGTGAAAGAAAAGTGGTGCCATCATATTCACCTTGTCATTTTTAAGTATATTTGAAAGCAATGGGAACTTTGCCAGAATAAGAAATACAGCAATAATTCATTACATAGATTTTTCCCCCAATTTTATTATCGGAAGAGACGGGATATATTAATTACATAGAATAATTAAAACTGTATGTAGTAATTAATTATCAAAGAAAGTTTATTTTTACCTTGAAAAGTAATTCAATTTTTCCTATCTATAATCCTCTTGTGTTGTGTTCACATAAATCTTTTAGGTGAAAACCAGAAATAGGTAAATATTAACATGAAATTTATTGTTTCCTATATGTTAATACGTGAGTGTATATAGGGAGAAATAAATGTCAAATTAAGCTCACAAATGCTATTTGAGGAAAGTCCTCTCAAAAATGGAAGTGGGAAGTTCTTAATTTGTATCAGACTTCAAAAGTTGATAATGTACCTGAATTTGAAATAGGGTAAATATTTTGTCTTAAAATTTCTATGTAGACTAGGTCTTTCTCTTTCTTAAGTAAAAGCAATTAATAAAATAACTACTATCATGCCTTACCACACTCAGCAAGTTAATAAAAACTTTCACTGAAACACTTTTTGTACCATAATTTTCACATAAAATACTTCTCTATTTTTCATTTTCAGGACAACCACCAAGTTCCCAGAAAGAACTGTGAAGTACTTAATGAGACATTTATCTGGTCTATGTACTTTATATTTAGCTGATAATATAATGAGGCCAAGGTACTGGAATGAAACATCCCTAACATTTCACATAATTTTCCACTTCGTCTCCACCATTTTTGGTACTTCGGCAGGATATTTTAACTTTTTGATGTTTTGAACTTTACCATCACTATCAATAATCACGGTGTCAGATGCAGCATCCTGCTAAACCTTATCCTGAAAAATATATTTTCATTTATCTTTGAGTATATTATTAAGATGATTGCAGTCTAACAAAGCAATATGTTTTAAATTAGATTTTTCTATGATGCCACATCAATTTTTTTTATAACTCTGATGTTTCCTCATGCACATTTTAAAACCATTTTACAAAAAGCAGAAATTCTTATGGTTTTCCAAGTCTTTTATGATTTTACATGATGTTTCTCTCTCTTTCTCAAAAATATAGTAAATTATTATATTTAATAGAATATGGCTAATGATCCTGTAAAAACATGACATACTTACATTTGGCATTGTTTATTTTCTAAACACGTGAAAGTATTCATTGTTACATGGCAGGAGCAACTAAAAATCAACATATTTAACAAGAATCATAAGAAATTCTCTGTAATTTTCTTCCCCTTTGTATATTTTAACATTGCTTTGAAAAGGAAAATTAAATTTAGAAAAAATATTCATTTACTCTCTTAAACATATTTCTCCTCTGAGATGTATAGCCTATTCCATGTTCCTTATTTCATATGACAAGTCAATCTCTAGTCAAAGATTGATAGCAGTTCAGAGTCTTGCTGTACCAGGACAAAACTGTTTCTCTTCTCTACATCTGCCACAATAAGAAAGGAAAGACATAAGAAAATTCTATGTAAATACCAACGCTATCCAAATAAAGTTGTTATTGTTTTACTTATTTTCAAAGGGCAGTTTAACTCAATGAAACATGTAAGAATCAATTCTACAAAATTGTCCCTTAAACTGTGATTCCTGAACAAATTAACTTTTCTGCCTCAGTTTCTTATTCAATAAATAGGAGATAATGGTACTAATCACACTACATTCTTCACAAGATTGCTATGAGTTTGAAGGTGATCTAATAAATTTGGCAGTGTCATGTACGCTGAACCACTCATATCTCTAAGGAATCATCATTTCGCTTTTATTTCTAGAAGACTGATTTGTATGCTCAACTGAAATATATAAAATGAAGAATCAAGAAGTTGTATATGTAGAAAAATTGGCATCAACGTATAGCTCTCACTTGATCTTTTGCTATTTCACTCTAGAGAATTCTACAGATCAAAAATAAAAATTTAAAAAATGTGCTGGTAAATTTTCTAAGAGTAAGGAAAATGGATAATAGTGTTGTGTGAATATTGGTGAATAGGATAAGCAAAAGAGAGTAAGTAAAATTTCACTCAGTTCATAAAATACTGCAGAAGAAATTGCAATCACATCTACTATCAAAATTTCATGGTTCCCAGGTAGAAACACTCTCTTGTTTCCTGATTCTGAATGGTAATCTAGTGTTTTCCTTTCTCCTTGGATGATTTTGAGATAAAATCGAGTACACAGAATATATTAGAATACATTTGCAATTTAATTCATAAATTCCCTTTTTGTATTTGGGTACAAATGTCCAGAGGCACTAGGTTAAATATATACATATATATTATATAATATATTAAGAAAGTAAAAATAAATAAATTTATAGTTTAAATGATAGTTTAAATATTCCTATATCTACTTAAACTGTACCAATAGTTTAAATATTCCTATATAATTGGGGGTTACTTAGTGCAAAGAAGATATGTGATAGAAGAGTTAAATAAGGAGGAACTGTTAAAAGTTGGGTCTCCTCTTAAGCAGAGAGGAAAATCATTATGTGTCAGGAATAGAATTTTATTCTTAGAGACAAAAGAGTAGTCCCAGGACAGTTGAGAGGGGAAATTCTTCATTGCGTTCATGAAACCCTGAGCAGAGCCCCCGAGGGAAAAAGAAAAATCCACAGAGATCACTAACATTGAGTTGGCCCAAAATGACAGAGGACACATGGAATGTAGCTAAAAAATGCTTAAAATGTGTTCAGGTAAATTTCTCTCTGCCAAAATGAAATTCAAGTATAAAGAATATATTCCCCAGTGGGCAATGCTGCAAATTGATTTTTAGGACCCCTTCCAACTGTACATAAATAGAAAAGTGCATGTTAGTAGTTGAAGATGGATTTTTCCAATTGTATTGGGAACTTCCCTATGACTAGAAGGGCTTCAATGGGAAGTGGTAGCTAATAAACTGCACAGAAATATTCTCCATTGACATTAAAAGAGCATTTAAGCCTTAGTAAAGTTCTTTGGACAAGTTCTTAGCAAATTGTGCATATGTAGAAAATCATAAAGTAGTACAATATCGAATAATCTCTCAATGTGATTTTAATTACTATTGTTATCAGCTTATGCAAGAAGTTTGAGTTTTCAAGATGAAACAATCAAATAATTAAGATAAACAAATTTGAAAAATTTCATAAGTTAATTGCTCTTTAGTTGAGTTGTCTGGTGCTTCCTTCAAAAGATCCAGTTAATGAATAGTAACAGTTCTTTTGAATGTACAATAACTTACAGAGTCTTAATTTCATGTTTCCTGGCTATCTACTTTTTATTATTTCTTTAATTTTTTCTCCTGGCTAACAACTGTGAAGTGGTCAAAAGGCAAGGATAAGGAGGAAAGCAAAGAGGAGGAATCCACAGGGTGTAGATAATCCACAAACAGACTAATTGGTCCCTGGATAATTGCTGATCTCTTCGGCAGCAATGCAACTGAGATTTCCAGAAAAATGAAAATACTTTATTTATATCTGTGCAAATTTTGTTTTCAAGGATAAAAGTACTAATCAGATGAGTTTAGATATTTGATCAACATCTCTAAACTATAACTACTTTCTAAATATTCACATGTTGCCTTTGTCTGCATTATCAAGTGCTTGTGTTTTCATTCATTTATAACTGAACAAAATCCTTACTAACACAGAACTAAAAATAAGGACTAGAAACCGTCTGTGTTCCTCTGACCCTTATTTTTCTTCTCTGTATGATGATTCTGGATCAGCCTTATCAGTGACAAGCTGTATGACCTTGTTCAATTACTTTATCATTATTACACAAGAAGGTTTTCATTTCTTAAATAAAAATATTCTATGATGTTAAAGTATTCACATATTCACAAAAATATTTAAAGAGTGACTACTTCATGAAAGGTTTGTGCTTGGCATGAAAAAAAAATAGAAGCAATAAGTAAGTAATAATCCTTATTTTAAGAAACTAATATTCTATAAGGAGATAAATATAATGGAAAATCATATGCTTTCCACTTAAAAATGTGAAAACAAATACAATGGATGCTAAGAGATAATTCAAGTTGAAAGAGGTTGTTGAAAGAATGCATTATTGGGAAAATGGTATTTGACTGGAATCTTCAGAGATCGCTAAAATTTGGCAACATGACTGTCCTAACTGATGAGGAATTACAAAGAATGAAAAAGAAAGTACATAACGTGGAGTCGAGAAGCATAGGAGGTTTTTAGGGAACTATGTATTTGTAGTGTTGCTTGGTTGAAGCATTTAGTATGTGTAAATGAGTTGTTGGATGCAAGTTGAAACGGCAATGTGGGGCTTTGAAGTTCAGGGAAAACATGATTTGACCGTGAATATTTTTCAGCAGAGTGGTTGCACTCTAGAAATATTTAGCTTGATACAATGTGCGGTTAACACAGAAAAGAGACTCTAGGTGGGTGGAACTAGTAAGGAGGCTATTTCAGTGATGTTTGTGATGAATAATTGGTAACTGAACTAGAATGATGATAATAGAAATTTTAAAAGGGGAAGAGATGCAAAAGACACACTTGAAGGGTAAATAGACATGTTTCCCAGGTAGAAGAAATCAAGACCATTTTTTCAAATGGTTGAGTAGAGGGTGGTTCCATGAAATAAAGAAATCCAAAGAAGAGTTAGAATGTAGCCAGTTATCTGTAATTACATCTGTTGATTTTGACATATTAATAGTCAATCACTTAGTCACTGAAAAGTGTGTAATTGGATTTCTGGACAGAGTGTGAGGTTGTGAATTATACCTTTGTCCAAACTGTAAATATGGATGAATTATCAAAGAATATAGGTAAAGAACAAAGACATTGCCTTAGAATAATGCCACAATTTGGAAGTTTGGGAATAAAATATGGGCCATAGATTTAACATAGAAAGAACAGTTAGGGCATGAAAAGAGAACACAAGTAGTAAATGGTCCTAGAAACAAATAAAAAAAAATGAATATTTTATTTGTGGCAGAGAGAGAAAGCAGCTAAAGGAATAACAAAACTCAGGCTAGTCTTGATAATTCTCATGGAGTTGGAGTAACCAATGCTCAATTTAATCTCTCAATTTCAATTTAGGTTTTTACGGAGAACAATGTTTAGGATCAAAACAAGGTGCATTTGGGGCGTCTGGGTGGCTCAGTTAAGTGTCTAACTCTTGATTTCAGCTCAGTCTCGATCTCAGGGTTGTGAGTTCAAGCCCTGCTTTGGGCTCCACACTGGATGTAGAGCCTACTTGAATAACAAACAAACAAACAAATCAAAGGTGTATTAAAAACTTTAAGCTTGGATAATGGGCGATGTTGATGCCATTAATGGAAGTAGGGATGTGAAACTGCTAAATATTAACATAAACCCTGCTGGTATTTAATAAATAAAATATCTCAACTGTCTATGATGATTAATATGGTGACAGCTTGCTATTTGACCACTAGGAAATCCCTCTCAATGTAACTTCCAGCTATATGTTATATATTTGTTTTATAGCAAACTGAAAAATGGTTACATTAGCTCACATGCCAGTTGAATTCCAAGAACTCTGACCCGATATTTAGTCCATTTAAGTTAAGGCCTATTTCTTTGCAAGCCTATTCCTTTAAAATATTTTCTTGATGTGTCTATGCAACCTGAAGTGAAATGTGAGGGTAAAGAGTGGGGTGCGGTGCACAAACTCATCTACACGACCAGGTTCTAAGTACAGAGGGTTCTAGAGGTTATATGGTAGAAGGTCTAGTTTAATATCACCTTGATCTCACAGCTTCTCTGGCCAGGGGAATTCCAGGAAATAAAAAGATTCCAATGTCTAGGAAATGCTGAGAAATGGCAAAGATACCTGCAGCCTTTTAGAGCAAGACCATCTTAAGACTGTATTCTATTTTCTTAGATAACCGTAGCAAAGGCATGCTTTAGCAGCTTACAAGCACCAGAAATGATTTTGCACCAGTTCTATTACACAGAGATGAAAGGAGAAGTGTTTTGTACCTGTGCATATGTGACCATAGGGCCCATTATATAATTTAGCTATACTCCTCTGGATTTACGAAGAAAGCTAAGTGTTATTTTGGTGTTGGAATTTTTTACTGTTAATTTTCCATCGTAACAACTTTCCTTTTGAAGCACTGTCCACAGATCTGTTCCAGAAGGAGTGTAATTCACTTAAAAGGTTATTTCTGAACTGTGACCACAGTAACTTGATTGCAACACAGTGGAAGTATACATGATAGAATTAATTTATTTCCTAAGAAGCTATGATATGAGGAATCAAGGTATCCATATGCCTTCTAGTTCCACTGTGTGCCTCTCAGGGTTTTGTGCTCACTCCCATCATTCTAGTCAAGCACACTTAACCTCTAAGCTCATGACTATGTCTCCTTTTCTCTCACCACCATACATGTTAGACACATTCCAGTACAACAGTTTTGATAAAATACAGCAACTAAGATTTGCCAAGCATTTTTTTTTGTACTGAGCATTTCCTGAGTGTCAAGGATTGTCATGAGCACTTAATTCTCAAAATAACCTAGTGCAATAAAGAATCCAGCTCTATTTTTGATGTTTGATGGCTGATAGCTTTTAAGCCCCACTCTTTCCCTTTACCCCACATTGGAGGAGGCTGATATGAAAGCCCAGGTTCACCCTCCCCTGAGTTTACTCAAGTTGTACAAGGATCCATATCTGAGGGTTAGAGGGACCTACACTTAAATTCAGAGGGTCTGATTTCAGAGCCCAAACCTTCACTGCTACACTAAACTGCCTCTCTAATCTCTTCCAATGGAAAAGATTCTCAGACGAACATCAATAATCATGGTACTACACCTGGATATATTAAAATACATTAGAATAATAAAATGAATACTATGAGTTTATAGGTTCAGCACTGATGGTAAATGAGCGAAAAGTTCTTTGTTTTAATACCTGTGTTTTACAATTAAAATTCTTCATAGGTATGAGATATGTGTGGCTAAATTAGCTGCAATAATAAAAAATACATAAAAGCACTTCAGAGGTTCAGGTGGCTCTCACATGTTATGATTAGCTGTCAATTTAAATTTCTTAGGCTATATTAATTTATTAGGTTTGATTACCTTTAAGAGTATACTACTAAGCTTAAATTTGTTTTAATAATCTAATAATTGAAGTCACCTGCAATGAAAAATTTCAATGACATAGAATTCTAGCCTAGAAGATTTTTTCTTGCTTTCTGCTTTAGCTGCTCATCTTCAACGGTCAACACAATCCAATCTTAACTTGCACTGTTAGAATTGACATTGGAATCTGCAGCAGTATTTGTCTTAATCCAATATTTGTCTCATTCCCAGTTCTTACTCTCAGTATTTACCTTATTCCTGAGTGTTTTAATTTTTGTATTTGTTATATGCCTTTTCTTCTCCCAAAGACTCATCTTAACAGGTTTTCTCTCATTGCATCTGTAAATGACGGTGCAGCAGATGCATGTGTAATGTGGGACATTGCAAAGTTCCACATAATGACTAGATGAGCTCGGCAGGTGAATTCGGAATTACCAAGTCATTGCTCTCAACTTTCATGAGTTTAAATAGCAGTGATGAATAGTCATGGTGTATGGGCTTGGCTAGATCTCAGACCTAGGGGAAAAAGAAACTTTTTTGTAGATACTTGGTTAAAGTAGCTTCAACTTCAGACTCCTTCCTTCCTTTCACCTGCCCTCACTCTCTCCCTCCTTCTTTCTTTCCTTCCTCCCTCCCTTCCTCCCTCCTTTCCTTCCTTCCTTCCTTCCTTCCTTCCTTCCTTCCTTCCTTCCTCCCTCCCTCCCTCCGTTCCTTCCTTCCTTCCTTCCTTCCTTCCTTCCTTCCTTCCTTCCTTCCTTCCTTCCTCCACTCTTATTTTTTCTCCCAAATATAAAGAATATTTGCAGGAGAAATTTTATATTAGGTTATTTAAACTATGCCAATATAGACCAAGAGAAGGGAAACTATTTCAAGCCTCATACACAGAACCAATTCACTAAAAGGCAAAATCTTTTAAAAATGATGTTTTTATACTATTTTACTTACTAAATACAGTAAAAGCCTTCCTTCCTTCCTTCCTTCCTTCCTTCCTTCCTTCCTCCACTCTTATTTTTTCTCCCAAATATAAAGAATATTTGCAGGAGAAATTTTATATTAGGTTATTTAAACTATGCCAATATAGACCAAGAGAAGGGAAACTATTTCAAGCCTCATACACAGTACAGTTAGAACCAATTCACTAAAAGGCAAAATCTTTTAAAAATGATGTTTTTATACTATTTTACTTACTAAATACAGTAAAAGAAAATATTGGATTTATCATAAAACTAAAATCAAACAGTAGTCTTTATGGCATAGCACTTTTGATCATGATTTATGCTACTGGGTTGGATAATTTTAGCAAATATATTATAGTCAATATTAACACACAAAAAAGTGTGGTACATTGGTTCTTATTTTGCAAACTGAATTTAGTTCCTTTCTCATAAAAGGAGTTACAAAAAAGCACTTTTAATTAGCAGAAATAAGTGGACCTGCTCTGTGTGTGTAAGTGTAAGTGGTCTTTTTAGTCTGATGAGGGTGATATAGTTGAGTAGAAAAAATGAATAAGGTAGGTGTAAAAAGGTTGAATTAATGTAGGGAGTTGATTTTCTCATAGCCTTAGAGAATATACCCAGGGAAACAAGGGAGATGACGAGTATATGAAATGCAAATTTTAGTGTCTAGAAGTAAAGGTTTATTGACACATAGTCACATTTCTTTGCTTACTTATCGTCTATTGCTGCTTTTGAGCTAGGGTGGCAAAAATGCCTAGCTGTGGCAGAGACCATATAGTCCACAAAGCTTTAAATAATTGCTATCTGACCCTTTACCAAAAAAAAGTTGGCTGATCTTTGATTTAGAGGATAATGCCATGCTCCACATAAATTTCTTCCCCCTAGATCACACAAGCTAGCTTTGCATCTAAGACCTTTCTTTTGATCAAATTAATGTAACTCTTTGTTTTCTATTTCTTACATTCTAGCGTCAACGATCAAGTCAGATGATCCAAAGGCTGATAAAGTGCCGAGTCTCATATGAAATTAATTTTTACTTTGAACAAAAGTACACAAAATATATCTAGAACAACCAGAGACAGTCATGGATTTTTATTGCCAAAAAAATATTACCCACATTTTCACTCTACTTCTGTGTGCCTCTTCTGATTTGTTACCTACCCTTCTCATCTCACCTTCTCAAACAAGTTGACTTGCACCAGTTGACAACTTTGCCCTCTCACCTTCCTTGTTTTTGACCAATGGATGGCATCAGAAGACAGGGCAAATGGATGAGGCATGTATTTCCTAGTTTCCTCCTGAGGCAGCCTGCATCTGTGACTTGGGGACGAGATTATGGAAATAGAGGCAACTCTGCAGTTCAACATTTCTTAAAGTATTTTAATCTAAAACCTACATATGTGCATTTTATTTATTTATTTATTTTTATTTATGATAGTCACAGAGAGAGAGAGAGAGAGAGAGAGAGAGAGAGAGAGAGGCAGAGACACAAGCAGAGGGAGAAGCAGGCTCCATGCACCGGGAACCCGACGTGGGATTCAGTCCCGGGTCTCCAGGATCGCGCCCTGGGCCAAAGGCAGGCGCTTAACCGCTGCGCCACCCAGGGATCCCACATTTTAATTATATAGTATATTCTTTCTAATGTTGCACCACACTTAATTTTTATAAACGTATACATTATCAGATGTGAGACTGGCAGAGAGCTGATTCTCAAGCTAAGCCTTACCAAAATGGAAAGTAATAAATATTAATACAGGGATCCCTGGGTGGTGCAGCGGTTTACTGCCTGCCTTTGGCCTGGGGCGCGATCTTGGAGACCCGGGATCCAATCCCACATCAGGCTCCTGGTGCATGGAGCCTGCTTCTCCCTCTGCCTATGTCTCTCTGCCTCTCTCTCTCTCTCTCTGTGTGACTATCATAAATAAATAAAAAATTAAAAAAATAAATATTAATACATATAATTTCTGTTTTCCTTTAGCTTTAACAAAACATCAAATTCTATTCTTTTTTTAATCTTCTGGATTCCTGCCCCCTCCCCCCCCACTCCCCACCACCCGCCATTTAAAAGTGGTTCTCTCTTTTCCTGTAACAAGAATTAATGCACAAAAAGACTAGGACATCCTTTTTTTTTGTTTTGTTTTGTTTTTCTTTTTAGGATTTTATTTATTTATTCATGAGAGACAGAGAGAGAGGCAGAGACACAGGCAGAGGGAGAAGCAGGTTCCCTGTGGCGAGCCCAGTGTGGGACTCGATCCTAGGACCCTGGCATCACAACACCCTGAGCCAAAGACAGATGCTCAACCGCTGAGTCACTCAGGTACTCCAGACTAGAATATTCTTAATGTAAATATGCATATACTGTATTTGCATATTAGTATCCATAAGGCCTTCTTATCACATATTATGTATTCAGAAAGGACTAAAATGATAAAAAAGATTAGAAAATGGCTTGGTGGGGTACCTGGGTGGCTCAGTGGGTGAAGCATCTGCCTTCGGCTCAGATCATGATCCCGGGGTCCTGGGATGGAGCCCCACATGGGGATCCCTGCTCATCAGGGAATCTGCTTCTCCTTCTCCCTCTGCCCCTCTCCCTACTCATGCTCTCTCTTTCTCTCTCTCAAATAAATAAAATCTTAAAAATAAAAAAAAAGAAAATCGATTGGTTTACAATAGAATAGACTATACTCTATTTTCCACAAATACCACATTGCTGATGAATGTGAGGGGCTGCTCCCACCTTTCTTTCCAGGAGAAAGAATTTGCCAGTAACAGTGATGTAGTGACAGGAAAGAACTCAGCCTCAGATCTCTCTGTTCCATGTCATACTTAGAATAGAGATTTTCTTCTTAGAATAGAATTTTTCTTGAATTGGCTAAAAAAGTCATACACTTCATGCTGCCTTCTGCAGTACCATCTGGGAAGGGAATTAACAGTCTGGGAAAATAGTCTGTGGTGGAATCCTTTGCACTTCACTGTGGTGGACCGCACAGACCAGTTGCATTTTAACAGATGTGCAAAATCTTTGCAAGTTGCCTATTATGCTTCTAAGGATTCAAATGAAATAAAGTACCAAATTTACTCTATAAAACTAAAGATGAATAATGTACATTCTTCAACTGCAATTTTTATTCATCTTTCATAGGATGTTTCATACCCACAAAAATTGTTACATTATTTTCACATTAATAGAGACATTGACCCTTTGACATGTTAATGTTTATTGCATTTGTGAAAATACTTCCAAAAAAGTCACCATCTAACAAAGTGACAGTGAAAATATGGAGTTAGTTTTAAAAATTAGAAGTAGTGGGGCAGAGCCGATGGCTCAGTGGTTTAATGCCACCAGAGCCCGGGGTATGATCCTGGAGATCCGGGATCAAGTCCCACGTCAGGCTCCCTGCATGGCGCGTGCTTCTCCCTCTGCCTCTCTCTCTCTCTCTCTGTCTCTCATGAATAAATAAATAAAATCTTTAAAAAAAATTAGAAGTAGTGAACGATCAAAAATTGTTTTTTTAAAGGGGCCAGACATAACAGAAAAAAAGCTAAACAGTTTAATGCAACTGTTGCAAGCAGGCTTTTCCCAATAAAACCCTGCCATTAAAGATAATTTTTGAACATGCAATCTCTACCTTTTTTCTAATAATTTCTCCAGATATTTATAAATTGTTTTTCCTTTTTAAATATTGTATCACTCCTTACAGTGTGGCTTTTTAAAAAAATGAACAATTTATTTAGCTAATAAAATGCAAAACCAAAATAGCAGAAAGGGAACACTAATATAAGCTTCTTTAGACCTGGCCTGCTCTGAGGTAGCCCACCAGTTTTTCTTTATTGGCCAACCATCTCTAATAAGTAGTATTTGTAAAGTAGACTCTTTGTTTCCATCTCTTTTTTATAATTGGATTATTATATTGTACAATAGGGATAGCCAAACTCTAGAAATATAATTAAATAAAATGCTATATTCTAAACACTGAGATAATTTTTTTTTAAAGATTGTATTTATTTATTCGTGAGAGACACAGAGAGAGGCAGAGACACAAGCAGAGAGAGAAGCAGGCTCCCTGTGAGGAGCCCGATGTGGGACTCGATCCAGAGACCCCAGGATCACAACCTAAACCAAAGGCAAGATGCTCAACCGCTGAGCCACCCAGGCACCCATAGATAAACAAATTTGACTGAATATGTATGTTTTCTTTAAAAATTTATGGCCTTTAATAAGTAGATGTATTTTTTTTAAGAGTTTATGCATTTATTTGAGGGAGAGTGAGAGCTAGAGAGATCATCAAGAGAGAGGGAGAAACCAACTCACCACTGAGCAGAGAGCCTGATGCAAGTGTCGATCTTATGTCCCTGACATCATGACCTGAACTGAATGCACCCCGTTAACCAGCTGAGCCATCCAGGTACCGCAGTAAATGCATTTCTATAAATCAATTCTACACTAAAATTCAGACATTTCTATGCAAAAATATAAGCATTGTTAATTTAACTAAAACAATTGTTCAAATAACCTCACAGTGATTGCAGGATACACAGAGTAAACATAATAGGATATAGACTCATGAAAAATATTGAAAATTCACCCTTTACAACCATAGTTATTTTTAACATTTATTATCTTCAAGAGATAAAAAAGTTATTCTCTTCCCACAATCTAATTCAAACCATGTATATGTCATAATGTGCTCTTTCTACATGTTACAAATTTTTTTTTAGACATAATTTTAAAGGACTGCATAAGATCCCATGATAAGACTGCAAAACTTAAACATATTTGCTTACTAGGCTATAATCAGTCAGTTTTAATAGGAAGAGATTGGATATTATCTCATTGCCTTCTACTTGGAAATAGGTTCAATAGATCTTTATTTCAGCAAAGGAATATCATACAGTCAGGACCACTGATGGTATGAATCAATATTTTTATAAGAAAATAGGTTTACTGGGCAGCCCGAGTGGCTCAGTGGTTTAGCGCCTGCCTTCAGCCCAGGGCATGGTCCTGGAGACCCGGGATCGAGTCCTGCGTCTGGCTCCCTGCATGGAGCCTGCTTCTCCCTCTGCCTGTGTCTCTGCCTCTCTCTCTCTCTCTGTGTGTGTGTCTCTCATGAATAAATAAATAAAATCTTGAAAAAAATAGGTTTACTAATTAGAGTGAATCTGTATTTCTTTCACATTTGACTTATATAATTTCAAATATAACATCAAATAAAAGCATAATTGTATTTTTGTTAACAGGGCTCCTAAATCTAAGATAAACATTGTCTAAAATTAATAAGAATTTACTTATTTTGATAGTAGAACATTATTAGATGTGTTGATAAGTAATAAACGTAAAGAAATTTGTATATGCCATCATTTGTAAACGTAAGTGAAAACAATTGACTCTGGGAAATTTAGGCAAGGAGCAGAGAATAAGAGATCTGGCCTGAAAAATGTTCAAATAGGACCAACAATCACAATCAGGACTAATTTGATGAATATGCCATCAGCATTGCTCCTGGACACACAACTAACCTTCTTACTCTTTTCTCCTACTTCTGAGGATCCCATCTAGACATCCGGAGTAGCTGCTGCAGCTCTGTCTGGAAATGGTATGTACCTGCCATCAGAATGAAGCCACATGGTCTTTGCTTCTTCACATCACTAACTTGCCATTCAGATCTGAACTGCTGAAAAACCTGGCAGAAATAGAACTTCGACAATGCAGAAAGCATTGGAAGTCCAGTGGAAAAATAAAACAATTTTGCTGAAAATAGCTTCACACACACAAAATTATAAATTACTTAATATGATGATATAGTATAACGTCAACATATGCACATTGCAAATTAGTACATCCATGAACTCTAGGTAACATGAATTCTCATGTAATAAGCTTAATATTTAATTGTAAAATAGTCACTATAGTAAAAATAATATATTATGAAAAAAGAACAGTCCTATTTAAAAAATGTATACATGAAGAAGTCTTAAAATGGGATTTAAAACTCAGTGGATAGAAAAAAATCCTATATTGGACAAACATAAAATTAATTTGGGAGGCAAACATAAAATCAAAAATTTGGAATCCTGTTTTAAGAGATAAAAGACACACACACAATATATATATAAAGGTAAAAAAGATGGAGTAAATAGGTTCAATGTAGATCGAAAGGCATTTAAGATAAATATTTTTATTTTTATTTTATTTTTTTAAGTAAATATTTTTAAAATGGAATGAGATAATTACAGCATTAACAGAGCCACAAATCTTCAGATTTGGAAAACATGGGTCTTGCTTAATGGTACATTTTGAAATTCATAGCTTCACACATTAGTAACACTGCAGAATATTAAACATAAAGATTAAGATCTTTAAAAAATCAGGAAAAAATTCAAATGACTTTTGACATAATGACAAGCGTCCTTACACAAGAATTAATGCAATCGAGAGTCTTCACTACCGTCAAAAAGCTGAGAAAAAAAATCATCAATCTAGAAATCTATATTTTGGTAAGCTATCACGCAACAAGAAAGGCAAAATAGACATTTCCAGTCAGAGAAAAGCAAGGAGAGCGCCGCGTAGCCCACGACGCACACCTGGAACCAACATAGCTGGGTGTGGACTACACTGAAATTAAAAAATAAATAAATAAGAAATATGGAGACTATCGCGTCCTGAGTCACATGTAATGGACTTCTGCAAGATATTTTTTGGAAGAGATGAATCAAGAGGGAAGAAGCAGGAAGAGGCGCCGCAGAGCCTGCGGGGGCTGCGTGGCTGTGGGCCGCGGGCTGCGGGGCTGAGGCGGGAGCGCGCCGCCCGGCGACCTGGGCGCCCCGAGCCGAGGCCTGGGCCTGGGCCTGGTCCCCGGGTGGTCCCGAGCCGCGGCCTGGGCCTGGCCTCCGGGTCCCCGAGCCGCGGCCTGGGCCTGGCCTCCGGGTCCCTGAGCCGCGGCCTGGTCTCTGGGTCTCCGGGTCCCCGAGCCGCAGCCTGGGCCTGGCCTCCGAGCCCCTGGGTGGCCCCGAGCTGCGGCCTGGGCCTGGCCTCCGAGCCCCCGGGCGGCGCTGAGCCGCGGCCTGGTCTCTGGGTCTCCGAGTCCCCGAGCCGCGGCCTGGTCCTGGCCTCCGGGTCCCTGAGCCGCGGCCTGGTCTCCGGGTCTCCGGGTCTCCGGTCCCCGAGCCGCGGCCTGGTCTCCGGGTCTCCGGGTCTCCGGTCCCCGAGCCGCGGCCTGGTCCTGGCCTCCGGGTCCCTGAGCCGCGGCCTGGTCTCCGGGTCTCCGGGTCTCCGGGTCTCTGAGCTGCGGCCTGGTCTCCGGGTCTCCGGGTCTCCGGTCCCCGAGCCGCGGCCTGGTCCTGGCCTCCGGGTCCCTGAGCCGCGGCCTGGTCTCCGGGTCTCCGGGTCTCCGGTCCCCGAGCCGCGGCCTGGTCTCTGGGTCTCCGGGTCCCTGAGCCGCGGCCTGGTCTCTGGGTCTCCGGGTCCCTGAGCCGCGGCCTGGTCTCCGGGTCTCCGGGTCCCTGAGCCGCGGCCTGGTCTCTGGGTCTCCGGGTCCCTGAGCCGCGGCCTGGTCTCCGGGTCTCCGGGTCCCCGAGCCGCGGCCTGCCCCCGGGGCCCTGGCCCTGCCCGCCCGTAGGCGGCTCGGGGAGGCTGCTGGCGGCCGGTGCCTGCGGCCCGAGCATGCGGAGGCGGAGGCGAGAGCGCCGGGGAGCCCGCGCCGCCAGCCGCAGGAGCTCAGTGTCCCACACGAGCGTCGCCAGATTTCCGTCTCCTTCAGATTCACCTTCTAATTGGTTTCAAGTGGATTATTTTCAAAGGGAATGTTACCAGCTTCTGCTGCAAAGACTAGGAACTTCGGTAACTGGACCCAGAAAATCATTAGGGACATAAAGTACTTGGGGTCAAAACACGTCTCCAAGCTGAACGTTTGGTCGCCTCGTTGCCGAAGACTTGGCCTTGGCGGATCCAGCACAGTCGGTGTGACTTTCTGTCCACAGCATTTTTAAGTCAGAACGTCCAGACGTCGCCCTTGGGACGGAGCGCTCGGATTAGAGGCCTGGCCCATGGGCCTTACCAGCCCTTAACGCCTTAGCAAACAGGAGGCCGCATTCCCACGTCCTCGCGGTCACAGGCCGCTGAGTCCAAGACGCAATCACAGAAGAAAGAAAGTTGAGAGGCGTGTGTTTTAGGCAATAGAGTTCATTTGACTGCTCTTGCTGGCTTTCTCAACCACATTAGCTGACACTGAGGCCGGGGATTTTAAATCGAGAAGACAACTGTGGGGGCACCTGGGTGGCTCAGTCGGTTAAGTGTCCGCCTTCGGGATTAGGTCATCATCACGGGGTCCTGGGATTGACCCTCGAAGTCAGACTCGCAGCTCGGCCCCCTGCCCATGCGTTCGCTCGCTCGCCCTCTCTCTGTCTACCTCAAAGAAATAGATGAAATCTTGAAAAAAAGAAAAGACAATTTTGCTTTCATGTTCACTAAAGAGCACTACTGAGCCTATAGCTTTAGCTAGCGGGTGTCAGGAAGCCACAGATGAAATGTCCCCATTTCTCTCCCTCTTAAATGTCGTTGTAAACCAAATCTGGGGACAAGAGAAGAAATTCCAAAGGAGGCTGACCTTGGATTTTTATAATTATTCTGTAGGTCAAGAGAAGAGAGGATATTAGGAACTAGAATAAATTTACAGATTTGTCAAAGGATAAAGATGGCAAATGAACTGTTATAAGTAAAAGCTCGTTTACCATACAGAGACAAAGATGAAGGAAGATGACACTGTTGAAAAAAGTGAGTGTTGGGAAGGAGCTACAAGCCGATTTTATTACTGCTCATAACAGCAAACCAATACGTGCAGTCTAACAAAAGAGGCCATCAATGTAATACAGGAGTCCAGAGGTGATCAGGACAGAGTTTCTGATAAAGACACTAACTGAGAGCTAAAGCAGCAAAATAATAAATCCTATGTATATCTGTGTGTATATGACACATAGAACGTATTTTACATACATATGCATATATATGCATTTATATGTATATATTTCTATGTTTTATATACATGTACACATATATATGTTTGTGTAGCTACAAAAACAACTAAACTAAGGCCAAACATATGTATACATCATTAAAATAAATGGAAATAAGTGTAGCTCACCTGTTACAGAAGAAGTAGTCAAATTTATCCATAAAATTTAACTCTTTGCTATTTGCAAGAAACCCAATTAAAGAAAAATGATTTGGAGACATTAAAAAGAAAATTGTAGGCAACATGTCTGAAACAAATGTAAACAGAAAGAAAAATATACTTGGATCTTCTTATCAATTAAAATAGACTTCAGTTAATCAGTCAGACTGAGAAATACAAATACCATGTGATTTCACTTATATGTGGAATCTAACAAAAATGAATAAACAAACCAAAAGCAGAATCAGACTCGTAAATACAGAGAACAAATTGATTGTTCCCAAAGGGGAGAAGGAGTGTCAAGATGGCCAAAATGGATGAAGGGAGTAGGAGGTACAGGCTTCCAGTTATGAAATAAGTCATGGGAATAAAAGACACAGCATAGTGAATACAGTCAATGACATTGGAAGGTGACAGATGGTAGTTGTGCTTGTGGTGAGCACGGCATAATGCATAGAGATGTTGAGTCACTGTGTTGTACACCTGAAACTAATAATAATAAAGTTCAGGAAACAAATGCAAATTATTGAATCAAAGGCTACAATTAAAAATAAAGGCACAACACAAATATATATATATTTTTATAGAGAAAACCTAGAAGCCACATTGATATAGCGGAAATCAGAGGAAATACAGAATAGTAAAAATGGATTTTCAGTTAGTCAGTTGATAATACCTATAAAAATAATGCCTATAAGATTAATCAATATAATTGTATATCTTGATAATAGAGAAAGGTCTTCTTTTCATGAACTCATTGAAAATATACAAACATTTGAAGATATATTTGGCCGCAAGTAAAGTCTCATTGGTTTTTATTAAATGCAAAAATATTGGCACTATTTGTTGGTAACTCTGCAAATAAATAAGAAATTAGTAGTAATTCCTAAACAACTTGCTTCCATCTGATCATTGTAAAGTTATTTAAAAATGTATTCTTCTGGGGCGTCTGGGTGGCTCAGTGGTTGAGCGACTGCCTTTGGCTCAGGGTGTGATCTCAAGGTCCTGGGATCGACTCCCGAATCAGGGTCCCCCAGGAGAGCCTGCTTCTCCCTCTGCCTGTGTCTCTGCCTCTCTCTCTCTGTGTCCCTCATGAATACATCAATAAAATCTTTATAAATAAATAAATAAATATTCTTCTTCTGTCAAGCCAAACATCAATAATTTTTAGAAAAAATCAGGAAAATCAATATTAAAATTTATGAGATGATGCTAAAGTAATTCTCTAAGAAGAATTCTTAGCAATACGTACTTAACTTGATAATATAAAATAGTTTGAACCACCACTCACAGATTTCAGGGAAAGCACAGAAATAGCCAAGACAACAGCAAAATAAAGAAATTAATAAATTTCAGTAAATGGGATATCTCGCTGAAGAAAAAATAAAAATGACAAGGGAAATATTCTGAAAACAATGACACTTTAATTGTATTTCTTTATAATTCCTATGTTATCATTTAATTCCAATTCTCGGGGGCAGCATTTTCAATATCTCATTCCTACATGTGATATTTACCAGGTTGAGGCAGTTCCCTTATATTCAAACTTTGCTAAAAGCTTTTTTCATGAATGGATGTTAACTTTATCAAATGGTATTTCTTGTATCTATTTAAAGGATGATTTGTTTTTCTCCCATTTTAATTTCATATAGCAATTTAGATTTACTGACTTTCAAAACTTAGAGAATATTTGTCTTCCTGGAATAAATCTCATTTGGTGTAAATGTTTTCCCCTTTTTATACTGCTGTATTCAACTGTTTAACAACAGTTTAAAATTTTGACATCTATTTTTAAAAGAAATATTCATCTGTCCATATCATCTCTTGAAACCCAAGGCTATGCCAGCCTAAAATGAGTTAAAAAGTGCTACCCCTCCAATTCTATGTCTTTTGTGTTTGCAAGAAAAGTTTATGCAAGTTTGGTAATGCTTTTTCCTTAAATGTTGGAAAAAATTCGGTTGTTAAACCATTTGAATATAGTTTACTTTCTATACAAAGCTCTTTGTTGTTGTTATTGTTATAAGTGATTCAATTTTAACAGATACTAGAATACTATGTGCTTCTATTTCCTCTGTTTTCTTAGTAAATTGTGCTTTCAAGGAATATGGCAATTTTATACAATTGTCAAATTTATTGTTATAAAATAGTTTAGAGCATCTTATTATAATATTTTAAATTGTCATTAAATATATAGTGATGTCCCCATTTGCTTCTTGATATTGGCAATTTTTGTTTTCTCATAATTTTTTTCTTACTATTATGTTTCTAATCATGTATCATATTCCAACCTCTAAAAAAAAAGTATTTACATATTTTTCTCTAGTATACATTACTATATATGTATATAGTAATATTATTATGTATTATTATTTTTCATTAATTTGTTTTCTTAAGATGATTTATTTATTTTTATTCATTAAGTTTGATTTGCTGCTCTTTGAGTTTACTTTTTGGTCATTTTCTACCTTTTCTGACCTGCATGTTTTAATTATTTACTCACTTTTAATATATTTAGTATAAGAATGGACTGTTGTGAACTTGCCTTGGAACACCGCACTGGCTGTGTTTCATACATACTATTACAGACAGAATTTGTTTTTATGTGCTTTGCTTTATTGTACTTTGCAGATACTACATTTTTTACAAATTGAATATTGGTGGTAACCCTGCATTGAGCAAGTCTATTGGCACCATTTTCCCAACAGCATTTGCTTACTCTGTGTCTCCGTGTCACATTTTGATCTTTTTCACAATATTTCAAGCTTTTTTCATTATTATTGTATTTGTTAATGATGATCTGCAGTCAGTTATTACAACTCGCTGAATGAAAAATCAGATGGCTGTTCCCATTTTTCAGCAATAAAGTATTTTAAATTAAGGTATGTGCATTTTTTAGATGCAACACTTGCACACTTCATAGATTACAATGTAGTGTAAACATAACTTTTACATGTTACTGGGAAACCAAAAAATTTCCTTGACTCCCTTTATTGCAATATTTGCTTTATTGTGGAGCTTTGGAATCAAACCTACAAAATCTCTGAGGTGTGCCTAAATATTGTTTTTATTACTGGTACTTTCTTGAAATTCTGAGGACTTCCGTTGTCATTTGATTATAAATGGATTAATGAATGACATACTTTTAACTTAAGTAAAAGGAAGGCTTTCTTTGAACCATCACTTCATTATTTTCTAATTTGCTTTTTTATTTGCATTATCATCAGAAGATTTTTGTATTATTTATATTTTTATAAATGTGAGATTAATATTAAAAAAGAGATAATTGTTAAATGTCAGTGTTCGAACACATTCGTCTTTTTAGGCCACGTCTCATCAAGACCAATGAAATCTACATTATGGATCACGTACAACTATGTTCCCCTAATATTTTTTTCCTCAATCACTCTTGGAGAGATGTGTTAAACTCATTATTATTGTTTTTCTTTTCATTTACCTTTTAAATTCTCCATGATTTTTCTATAGAAGTAGTTGCTGTCTTATTAACATAAATATTACTAGCAGATTCTGTACTTGACTTTTACACTTAGTATTTTATAGTGACTGCATTGTTTAATTTTTCCCTCCTTCCACTCTTCTCCCTTTCTTCCTCTCTAGTTTTCCTCCTTCTTTCCTTCCCTGCTTCCTTCCCTTTTCTTTCTCTCACCCCTTTCCTCTTTCCCTCCTTTTTCCTTTCATTTACTTCCTTACTTCCTTCACTTCTTTCTTTTTGAACATGAATTTTACTTTGTTTATCATCAAGATCATGATTCCTTGTTCTCATTTGCTTCCCCAGTATATCTTGCTCATCTTTTCATTTTTATTAATTCTGAAATTCTTTTTTAATATGCATCTCTTATAACCAGTCAATTTAGGTTTCCTTTTTTAGCCAATCTGAACATTGTTTTATTTCAATTGTAGAGATGTCACTTAATTATTGAAATGACTCATATAATTCATCTTCATTTGGACATATTTATGTACAGGGCGTGAAAGTTTTAAATATATAACATAAGATGCAATTAATGTACTATATACATGTTTATTTTTCATTTTTATTTAAATATTTCAGAGGATTTGCAGGTTTTCTGGTGGAATCTTTATATAATACTCTTAGTTTCTACTTATTAAAATAGATTTTTGGAACAACTAGGTGGCTCAGTGGTTGAGCGTCTGCCTTTGGCTCAGGTCATGATCCTTGGGTCCTGGGATCTAGTCCCAAATCAGGTTCCACGCAGGGAGGCTGATTCTCTCTCTACCTATGTCTCTGCCTCTCTCTCTCTCTGTCTCTCATGAATAAATAAATAAAATCTTTAAATTAAAAAAAAAGCAGTGCAACCAAATATCTTAGTTTTTTGGGGGACTATCTTGTCCTGACTCAAAGTTCCTAACAGTTATAAATATTTGCTTTTAATTTATTTAAAGATTTTATTTATTTATTTGAGAGAGGAGAATGAAACAAAGAGAGAGCTTGAGCAGGGTGGAGAAGCAGAGAGAGGAGAAGACTCCCTGCTCAGCAGGGCTTGATCCTAGGACTCTGATCCCAGAAGCTGAAGGCAGAAACCTAATTGACTGAGCCACCCAAGTGCTCCTAGATATTTGCTTCTAATGGCTATCTTTTTGATGGGTCTTCTACCTTTGTGTAGCATATAACTTCCACCATTATTGCATAAGCAACAATAGAATAAGTTGAGACAACTCTGGTATTGAAAATGTGCATCAAAAAAAAAAAGAAAAAAGAAAATGTGCATCAATTGATTAATTAATTAATTAATTTGCATTTCATCTTTCAGCAACACTTTTTCCCAAGTGGACACTGGAAGGGGGGGAAAAAAAGTTAATTTACCAGATACATTTCCAGTGGATTTTGGACTATTTGCATAAATCTACTTAAGATTCATTACAGATTTTCTGCTTTGAATAATACGATCATCTTGAGATGCACAAAACTGGCCCTCTCCTTCTAACATCCCTTAATCCCTTGGCAAGATGACTTACTTTAGTAGCATAAAATTATGGCAAGTAAAGAGTTTATTTGAAGTTGGAAAATCTGTGAAACCTAGTGTCAATGAAATAAAAACTTTTTAAAAGAGTTAGTAACATTTTTAAAAAGCATATCAATAAGGGATGGTTTCTTTAATATCATAGGACTTCTAATACAAAGAATTTCTTAATCAATTAAATCTTTAGCACAAGTGATCCCGCCTCCCATTCCTTTTCCCCTCTAATTTTAGTGTCCTGAACAGTTAATCTTTTCCTCTTCTTCTGGGTATATCAATATCTTTTTAAAAGTATAAACATAAAAATTCTTTTGCAATGTGATTTTATGCCTATGGATTATTAATCAATTTTTAAATATACTGTCTTTGGTAAAAATGAATCTGCAAGTGTTTTGATAACCAAATAAAGCATAAAGATAATATGTAAACCTGGAGAAATGTTTGACCTCAATTACAAACAATCACAACAATAACAACAGAAAAACAAAACAAAACAAAAAAAACTTTTTCTTTAAAAGGAGAGTGAAAAAGGGTTGGGATGACTAAATCTAGTCATCATTAAATCTAGAAAATTGGGCCATTCAAGGTTAGGAAGACCACCAGCCAGATATTACTTTGGAAAATATAACAACTGGATTAACTAAGGTACTTAATATTTTTTATGAGTAAGGAAAATAAAAGGAGTGAAACAAAAAACCCACAGGTGTTGGAAATACAGGAATGCATTGTTCATTCAGTTTTATATGAAAACAAAATATGAAAATAATACACATACAATAAGCTCATTCTGAATAAAAAGGGGATTGGGAGTAAAATTCAAATTACTATAGATTATTTGTTATTTGGATGTCTTTGGTAACAAGCTTTTCTTGCCAATGAATTGGATTACCTTCATGCCAGCTTTCTATCGGCAATGAATATATCATTTTACTTTAGTATTGGTAGCTACTCTCAGGAATAGATGTGCCAAGGGCAACATCATAGTAAGAAAGTAAAAAGCCGTGGGCTTCATCATAAAGACTGAAAAATAATCACTCACTTCTTTCACTTAATTGGGGCTGAAGTAGATTCTCAAAATTTTAAAAGGTATTTCTTTTTAGGAAATACAATATTATTGTATTTGTATGTATTTGTTTGTATGAAAAACCTGCAGCTATTTTAATCTCCATGATTCTTTTGAAAAAGTAACATTAGAGAATCACTTAAAAATATAATAAAATGTTTTAAGTTTGTCTGTTTAATAGTAGTCTATTTGAATGTTTCAGTTTTTAGATAAAATAGTTACATGGCTGACACAAAACTCTGAAATATTGCATAAGCAAAAGAGGTGAAATAGTTTATTATAACATGCACTGTGTATCTTGCACCTTCCCATAAGTTAAGGTTTTGGTTTTTCTCAAAGGTGGTCATTCACTGGACTACTAATCTATTTGTTATTTGAATCAAAATTTTAAAATAAACCTCAATTAATGTCACCAACATTGTTGTGACTTCTGGACAAAATATTCACCACCGAAAGTCATCATGGTTGTTCTAATATCTCTCTCAGACAGTACACACAATTTTGTACATTCAGGCCATCATTCTTGCCATAAATAACATGGGATGATAATCCATGCAGAAGAAAATGGAAGACGAAGTTAAAATAAATACTCTGCATCTACCATTGTTCCAATGTGGTACCATTTAACTTCAGCACAGACAGTAATGTCTATCATTGACATTTCAGTAAAGAACTGAAAACATTGTAAACTATTTTCTGATGTAAGAAATTATGGTACCCAAACAACGCTCCAGTCTAAGAGGGGAAGGCTGATGACTCTAACATAAAACAAAGCTCATCATAAAACCTGCTGTTACACTCCTGTTATAGGATGCATGTGAAAATTCACTAACAAGAAATTCAGCTTCTTTTCTACGGTTCTCAGATTTGTTTAGGCTCTTTCTGTGGCCACAAAATCGAATAGAATCCAACATGAAGGCAATAGTAAGGAGGGTATTATGGCAAAACTAAATACGCAGTAACTGTCCAAAAAATCACCAATCACATCCTTCAAGGCATATTAAATACTGACAACTTTTTTATTCTATTTTAATAAAGCCCTTTGTAATTTAAATAACTGAATCATAACACTCTCATGTTTGGTACATACACCCTTAGGAATCCTTTTTAAATGTGCCTAATTCTACCTACACATAGGTAGTTATGTTTGAGAACACTGGGGATAATTGAAGATTACAAATCGAAAAAAATAGGAATTTGATCTAGCTGGTGATAATGCTAGTGAACATGATAATGCTAGTGAACTCTTCAAAAATGGGATTTTTATTTAATGTTTGTGTGTATGTGTGTGTGTGTGTGTGTGCGCGCGCGCACATACGTGTGCCTTCATCTATTTTGGAAGATGGCAGATGTACACTTTGAGGGCTGTCAGGTTTTCTACCCAATAGAGTTGTTGAAAAGTACATTTTCATAATTCAATTTGCTACCCTAGGCCAAAAAAAAATGTGACACTTAAAGAGTGATATGATAAATTAATTGATTTCTCCACATCACCAGGCACAAAGATGGTTTCTTTTATGTCTGTGGAGGCAAAGTGAGGTCCTGGCAACTGACAGGATTGTAAAAATACTCATCAGGCTTTTCTTCAGCAATAAGTTACTAACAGAAAACAAATATTCCTGAGTCTTTTACACGGTACAAAATTATACTATTTATTCCCCTTTCGATAAGGAATATCTGAGGTATTTAGATATGGAAAACTGTAACCTTTGTCAGAGATAGAAAGTGAGAGGGGCAATCAAGTCTCACTCAATGCAGATTAAAATAATCAGCTTATTTATTTAAACTGAAATTCTATTTTTTAAAATCATTCTCAGTGGTTATTTTATGTTCAAAACAACAGGCAAGTAATCTAGCTGCAAAAGAATAATTTCTAAAAAACTTTAGGAAATACTGTGACTAATTTAGTGAACAAGTAGCTCAAAATATTTGCATTACATCGACAGAGAGATGATATTACTTTTTATTTATAATTACATAAAATTGAGGGGAAAAAGGGAGCCTAAAACCCCTTAAGCTGACAGGCTGCCGAGCTATAACTGGCAGAGTGAGTACAGAGAGATTCAATGTGAAAAGTGGAAGATAATGTGCTCACACACTAATGGGCACTGAACTAGGCATAGGCTCATTTTTCACATCATGTCATCTCTAAGGTTTGAAGAAAAAGTAATGGCCAGAATGAGCCTGGCTCTATCTCAGACATTATCATTTGCCTCCTCAGTTTTATTTGTGTTGACTTGTACAGTCTAAAAAGATGACAGTCTCTAGGCCTCTGGATCACTCAGAGTGATAATACACAGCACATTACACTGTTGGTGACAGGTTCTGTTCTCCTGGATGGCATCTGAAAGGAACGCATCTCCCTCCGTCATTTCAAATGCTATAAACTGACAGAAGAAAGAATCTTGCAGAGGGGACATCACAAACCCTGTCTGTTATGATTTTATGAGATAAACTGGAGTTTCCAGGGTATCTTGTTCAGGAAATTAGTGTCAGTCAAACTTTAGTGGTTTTTTTTTTTTTTTTAAGAGATAAATAGCAGACTCTCAAAAGTAGCCTTGCCCTATTTCATACTGCGAAACCTCCCAAACCATGTGTTCAATACTGTGAAAAACTGGTTTTCCTCTCTTTAAAAAAAAAAAAATAGCTCCTGGGTTACTAGTTAAAGTGCAATAAACTATCCGGGGCTTCAATGAGAAATAAATGTCTATACATCGACGAGATCTTTAAAGAAATCACTAGTCTGGTTGTATGAAAGAATAAATCAGTACTTTTAAATATTTTGGAAGGCTCATTTTTTGCTGAATTGCTAACTTAATATCCTGTTGAACTATAAACATGCCAAGACTATAATGTTTTTTTCTGGGTACATTTATTCAAGGTTTTATCTTCTTTCTCTTTATTTCAGTAACTATTACAGAATTGATTTACAGTAGTTTGAATTTAACTGAAGACTCCACAAAAATATCACTAAGGTAGATAATAATATGCAGAATTTTATTAATTTATCCTAAACTGAATAGCATATGGAGTCCCCACTCTTACGTTTTTTAAAACATTACAGTGTCATAAAAATTTACAGGTGCTTGAATCATAATCTGCCAATTGTCGTAGCTTTTTCCCATGTAATTTCAAGTACTTCTATTATAATAAACGTTCCTTCCACGACTTAAGTTTAAGTGATTATTTAAGTTAGACTTGCTCGTTGTACTTTTCTGTCCATTTCCATGTTTGAAACTTTTTTACTGTCAAGAAGAAAAGAAGTGAATGTCAAAGAATGTTTCACACATACATTTATAAATGTCTTTTAGTTAAATTTTTTTATTATAAACTTATTAAAAAATTATTTCAAAGTGGAGTTTGACCACATACTTGTATTTTAAGTATAGGATAAACCTGATGATTCAGATGACTTGCTATTAAGCCATAAGAGTGTTTTAGAAATTAAAGATCATAAGGATAACACTCATAGTGTGGTTAAATAAATGACTTTTAAAAAGAAATGAGAATTTATTTCACGTGTATTTCTTTTCTTGGATGTCTTATTAATTAATTAGTACTGAGACTGCATAGTACTTTGAAATGTAGATCTAGGTTCCTCTCTTAAAAAGGGAAAAAATATGAAGTATGAAGCCACTAGTCAGAAAAAGTATGAAGAGGGCAGCCCGGGTGGCTCAGTGGTTAAGCGCCGGCCTTGGCCCAGGTTGTTGTCCTGAAGACCCGGGATCAAGTCCCACATCCCGCTCCCTGCATGGAGCCTGCTTCTCCCTCTGCCTGTGTCTCTGCCTCTCTCTCTCTCTCTTAAATAAATAAATAAATAAATAAATAAATAAATAAATAAATCTTTTTTAAAAAAAGAAAAAGTATGAAGAGGATGTCTTTCAATATGTTCACATGGAACATTGCAAAGGTGTGATTTGTCATCCCACAGGTGAATTTTCAGAATTTTCTGGTGCTTGGAAGATAGATTTGAAATTCCCTGAATTTCAGATCAAGGAATGATGTGACCACTGTAAGTACCCAGCAGTGTTTGATCAGATTCTTCCTCACCTTACAAGAGGGCATTTTCATTCATACAATCCCCTATTCGGATTCAGACACCTGTCATCTGCTTGACATACCTAACAATACAGTCACTCACTCTTGTTTTATGGAAGACGTAGAGAGAGAAAGAAGAGTAAAGGGTTTAATAGAATTAGTTTGAAGAGGGACTATCTTGTTTTTTTCTTGGTAATTTTTAGAGTTGCTCATTTTTTTTTATGAGACCCAGCATCACCCAGCATCAGTCTCCAACCTGGAGATCTTCATTAGCTCTCTTCTCTTCTTGAGTAAAGTTAGGACTTGAATATAGCCTATATTTTCCTACTTACATTGTATCCTACAGCTTGATGCCCTTTTTTGGAGCCTACCTGTTCTCTCATGTTCTTATGTGATTTGTCTCCAAGTATCCTATTCTGAGAGGTGAACAAACACCCCAAATTATTATTTATTGTACGCACACGCCCTCATTTCCTCAAAACAGAGCTTCGTAAACAGTGAACACATAACTGGGAGCTGATGACCCGAGGATGGCCAAAGAACTGCTTTCTTTCTTGGAACTAACTAACCCCTCTAAGGGTGAGTTTTATTGAAAACAATTTTGACTTCTGCAGATAGACCTCAACTTTGTAAGTATACAAGAGGATTTAGAACCTGAAATGTTACTTTAATGAAATCAGTCCTATAACCTAGTAAGCAGCCCTATTTTAAATAATAACGAGACATAGCCCACTTCATTCCTCGACTAGCAACATCTGGTAAAACCCACTTATTAGTTGAAAATAGAAATAAATATAAAACTTTATATATATATTTATATATAATAAACATATATAACAAAGAACTTGTAGATATCCTTCTATATTATATATGTGAACAAAAAAAACAGAATTGAAGCCCTTTAAAATCATATCCTGAGTAGGCATACAGACATGTAGATAAAAGGGAATCTTTTTCCCCCCCACCTTGTTTCCAGGTAAATAACTGTAGCTACAGAAAAGAGAATGAACTGTAGCTCCTAGCAGAAGTGTGCAAATCCACCACGTTCTATACCTCAGGCAGGGTCACCACCACCCATCTACTGGCACAGGGACATGGAAAACGCAGTCACTTAAAAGTCATCTTTGCTCTTGGAAATGGGAATCGCTGCCCAATCCCATTAGGCTTCCACCTCCTGTCCTTAGGCTCACTTCCGCCCTTCTTTGTTGAGGTCTTATCCCTCCTTGTGGGTGTTGAACTCGCCTTCCAGACGAGTAAGCCTCCTGCTTGTAGTCGGCCCATGGAGTCACCAGGTTAAGGGTGTATCTACTCCACTCCTGATAAATGCCAGTTTTATCTGCCCATTTCTTTTGTGTGTCTCTCAGTTAGATAGCAGGGTTAGGACATATCAAATCTTGTATTCTCCGTGTCCCTTTTATTTTGGAAAGCTTTTGAGAGCTTAACATTTCCCTGTTTCTTGTTGTTCAGACCAAACCATTGCCTTCTGAATCCGTTTACTCGTGGCCTCTTGCCTCCTACAGCAAATCCAGGCTTCCTCTTGTCATCTTCAAGGAACCCGCCCCTATCTCGCCTCTCTGTCCTTGTACGCACTGCCCTAGCTGTCGCTTTTATCTCTAGTCCATTTTAACCATGTAAACAGCGGAGAATCATTATAACAGTTAAGAGGAAGTCAAGTGATTTCAAAGACAAACTCGGATTAAAAAGAATGGGATCCAAATTTCTCCAACCTAAAGGGTGAATAAATATTTACTAAAACTTTAACTTCTACAACATAAAAAAAAAAAAAACCTTCCACTTCTCCAGACATGCTTGTATCTAAACTGGAATAAGCATAAAATATATATAACATACATGCACATATATGTAAGTATTCGGTATTAGCTCAACCAATTGGTCTTGACTTCTAGAGGATTTTCATTTAAATTGCGTATGAATTTAAAAGGCCCACTAAAGTATAATGTTCCAAATCTCTTACTTTTCCTCCCAACTCGATAGATAGATCCCTTTTTATGTGCAACTTACAAACTGTTGTCTATAGTTTTAAAGCCCTTCAAGCATTTTTCTCTTAAAAAGCCCATTTCATTTTCAGATCGTTTTATTTAAAGAAACTTTTTCCTTAACTTGAATTTAAATCTGTCCCTTGGTAACATTGAATTGTTGGATTTTATTCTTGCCTCTGGAATCATATAAATCTTGGCTAAATAAAGTTTTACATGCAGTCTTTCAAATATTTAAAAATTTTATTGTGTCTCATTTAAACTCTCTAGGTTAAATAATCTCACTACTGAAACTAAGCATTTTATCATTTTTTGGGGTCTTTGATGATCTTACTTTGTGTTCTCTATTCCTGTTTACTAAAATTCCTTTCAAAATATAGCGATCCAAACTAAGTATGATGGTCTGGCCACATCACACTCAAGGTTAACTAAAACTCCAGTGCGATTGTTACATAGGTTTTTTTCCTAGGCAAGCTTTCCTTATTGTGTTCTTGTAAAGCTGGACTTTTTTAGACTTTAGAACAAGTTGACCTTACATTTGATGGTACCACATTATGACAATAATGGTTTATCTACTTTTTTTTTTGCCCATCAAGATTTTTTAGATATTGATAATAGGTACACATTTTCTATATCTCATTCAGATTCACACAATTCACAAATATAATCAGTATGTTGTCTCGGTTCTCATCAAAGCCCTTAACAAAATAGCCTATCAAAATTGTAAATTTCATTTTTTACAGGCCTAGAAGTTTATTTTGATCAAGAAAATAAACTTCAATTGATTTAAAGAACCGCAAAAATTTCAAAACTCCTATTTTAAACTATGATTCTCATGAAACGTTGCTATAACACGATACTTAGTTATTAGAAATAGTGTTCATACATTTTCACAACTTTTGTTCATTCATAATTTTAAACTTTAAAATGATTGTAAAAGTTGACAAATTTTTATAAAATTATCTACGTATTTTTCCAAAGAAGTTATGCTCAAAGGTTTCTAAAGAATTCCATGCACTAGACAATATTCTTACAGCTTCCTCTGTCTGGCTCTTCTGGTACAGAGACTACCAGTCCACCAAGGCATAAGGAGGCACCAAAATAGACTTGTAAGAGGAAAATACAATAGTAGTTCAATTACTGGTTTGTAAGCAAGGATTTTCAGAGTCATAATACATCAGAATTAATGGTAGCAAATATATGTGTTGTTGCCTTATTTCAAAAGCATTATTCTTACTTTTAGGAAATATCCATATCCGTTATGGTGAGCACAGTCTATACTATAATGAATTACATAACTTTTTTTTTTGCCTGATGTATCAAAAACTTAGGTGAGAAGTCATAGTTCTAGGTAAGCAAAGCCAGACATCCCACTGAGATTTACCTGTGGCTCTGGTTAAGTAACTCCATCTCCTGTCAAGTTTCCTTAACTATAAAGTAAACTAATGATATGTCACCTCTTTCAAGGGAATTTTGGAGAGTTAATGAATGCACAGTGAGCAATTTAAGGATCAAACACACTGGGCAAAAGACTAAATTTTTATTATAGTGGATACTCGCAGCCTTATGTAATCTGCCAGTCTAAACCATGTGCTGCTTTGGCACATACTTACTGAAAATAGCAGACCAGTTTGTGAGCTGGCAAGCTCTCAACACAGCAGATGGACATGCAATGAAATAACTAGCAAAGAGACCTTGTTTCAACATCAAATATGTTTCCTCAGGGCCAGATTCCTGGGCGAAAATGTTTTAGTGATGCTGCTGCAAGTAAGGTACGTGGTATGTGTCCTTTCCATTAAGCCTTAGCTAACTTTTTCCATCTCTTGTGGGAAGTTATTTCAGGCATTCACGCATTTCAGATATTGAAAAATTCATATTTAAAAGTCACAATGGCTTGGATATTTTGGCGAAGAGTTGTGAAACACCAGTGAAGAATGAGATTTAAATAATACTTATTTTTTTCATGATAAGAAGCTACAGTTATCTAGTCCCTTGAGCAAATGGGAGATTTATCGCACACTCTGTCACAATACTCTTTATTCAAAGTTTGTAATCTTTTAGTGTCTCAGTGCAATGTCATTGCACTCTTTACTAATCAGAATATTCCAGATATTTTTGGCTAGCTCCTTTGAAAAGTAATACATCCACACGGTGAGATAAAAAGAATAGAAACTCTCAAAATTAAGGGGAATCTCAGATAATTTTCAGCTATTGTCAAATGGGATCCCTTCATATTTTAACAATATTATAATTAAAATCAGAGAAATGTATGTGGAATATATGTCTGCAGAAGCAAATGGATATCTTAAAATTAATAGTACAGTCCACAATTTAAGGAATTAAATCATTAAGGTGTTTCATAGGCTTATCTGAATTTTTTTTGTTCTGTAATAAGTTTTATTATAATATTTGTTATTGATACAAATTTCATTGTGATTCCTAGACACATCATAAGCCCATCAGCATTGGGAAGCTTTTTGAGAATTCAATTAAGAATAGAAACTAAATAATACACACTTATGACAAAAAGGCAATCAAACAATGAAAAGTACAAATTTTTTTTTCTCCAGTAGAAAACCACTAGTGCCTCTCTGAATATATAACCACTTAATAGTTTCTTTTATTTGTTCAGAAATCCTTCATGTGTGTTTTTAAATTTAAAATTTTATTTATGTTTATATGTTTAAAATAGTATATTTTGGAAGTCTGCATATGAAATGCACATCTATTTTTAATAGCTTCATATTAATTATTATATAAAAGAACTAAAATTTATTTTAAAAGTCCCTCATTAGTGGCCTTTTAAATATCTGATAAGGGTCTCATTACTGGTCTTTTTCTGAAATTTCTTGGATATTGTCACATATTTATTCCCCCCTATGAACCCTGGTGTCATTTTGTCAAGTGCCCCCAAGTGAAAAGTCTGATGGAATTTTAATTGGTATTGAATAGAATTTATGAATTTATTTTGTAAGAATTATAATAATATAGCTTCTTATCAAAGAACATTGTCTTTCTTACTACACCTACAAGACTATTGCTATCATTTGTAAAATGCCTGGCATATAATAGATCATGGATTTATAGTGTTTTTCATATAGATTTCATGCATATCTGGTTAGGTATACTCAACGATTATGATTGTTACTAATATTATTTATGTGCATATAAGTGATAATAATTTTTTTCTTTATATTTTAACCTGCCATTGTTTATATATAGGGAAGCCAATTTCTGTATTAATTGGCTCTCTATTCACTTTGTTAAATTCTTTCACTGCTTGTTGATTATAGTTTATTATCTTGAGTTTTCTTGCTTATATAGTCATACCATCTGCATAAAGTGTTAAATTGTCATTCTTGCAAATATGTATGCCACTTATTTCCCTCTCTTCTTTAATTGCGCTGGCTAGATTTTCCAGAATATTGTTCAATAGTACTGATAAAGGAAGCATCTGTTTCATTTCTAGCACTTAAATAAAATGTGTTTAGTGTTAAGCTGTTAAAATGTATGTTGACTTTTGGGTTTTAATAGCTCGATCTCTATATTATTATGTCAAAAAAAATCCATCTATTTTTAGGATAGTAAAGATTTTTATTTGGCCACTAACACATGTTTATTTTGAGGGACAGATTTTATGGTGGCTGTTTCCCTTCACTCATTGTACACATTTCCACTCTATGGATTTTGGAATAAGTCACATGACTTGCTTTGACCATAGGTGCAGAAGCTTTAAATGGGTTTGTATCGTTTTGCCCATCCTTACCTCTCTGTCCCATGTCATTTAGAACAGCATGCTCCAGATGTATTTGTCCTTCACCCTGGGTCCTCAGAGGATCCTGTCGGTCCAACTCAGCTCAACATAGCCTAGCAAAGCTCAGTAGAATCCAGTCATATGGCATCCCATAGAACTAATGTGAGGAGTGAGTGACTAAATATTTATTAGCTTTCCTGTAGATACAAATTCAATATTTATAACTGTCTTTGGTTGTATGATAACTAATACATTATTTTAGCTTGTTTTATGAAAGTAAATGACCTTTCCTATGTCTGGGATGAAACCTGTCTGTCCACAGAATGTTATTTTGTACATTTACTTAATTTGATTTGATATTTTCTTTTGAAATTTGGTATCATTTTAGTAAGTGAGATTTGTCTATAGTTATTTTGGCTGTCTGGCTTGGTATCTTGGTCAAGTTTTACTATTGGTGATATGACAGGCTTTAAAAATGAATTTAGAAGCTTTGTTCTGAAAGTTATGTTTCAGATAAGTTGAAATAATATTTGGATTTGTTTATTCATTGTTTTTATTTGAAATAACTTACCAACAAAACAATACAGACTTGTTCATTTTTTATAGATAGCTCTTTGATAGTGTGACAATATAGTCTTTGTTTATTGGTCTATTAAAAGTTTATATATATTTTACTAAAAACATTTCACAGATTTTCGAATTTATTTGCCTAGCATTTTGCAATATACTCCCTTATAATTCTTTCCATTTTTGTTCCTATATTTAGTTATTTCCTTATGTTTATTTTAAATTTTATTTATTCTCTTGGACTAATTAAACATATATCTATTCTGACACTTATGAATATATTGCCTAATGTCCATCCAGTGGCCAAGAAGATATATTTACAATAGAAATTATAGTAACTCTTTCTCCTGATTAACCATTGCCAGATGATTCCCATTAAAACTGTCATTCTCAAATCACCTTGTGAACATGTTTATTCTTTCCATTAGAACTGACTTTCTTGCTAGTCTTGAAAACATGTTGTCCCTGCTTGAGGTCTTTGAATTTGCTCTTTCTCTGGTCTAGAACATTCTTCCTCTATAACTCAGATTCTAGACTTCAGCTGCACGTGGAAATCAACTGAAATGTTATGAAAGAATATTGATGCCTGAGACCCACCTTTAGGGGTTCTGATATAATCCATGTATGTCGCCTAGGAAATGCAATTTTTGAGACCCTCTTGATGCCTTTTAATGTGTAGAGAAGTTGAAGATTCACTTTCCAAGTTCAATGATTCCAACCACAGATGCACGTTTCAGGCTGCCAAGGGAGCTTTAATATAAACATGGCTGCGCTCTAACCCAAATCAATAAAATTAGATTTTTGAAAATGGGAAGTAGGAATGGTTGAATATTTCCAAAAGCTTCTCAGTTGAATCCAATGTGTAACTGGGTAGAGGTACACTTTCCTCCATATTCCTACGCAGATTCCTGTCACTTCTAAGATAACAATTAAAAAATTACTTGAGAAAGTCTTCTCTGACCACTATATATAACTTGCTTCAGTATTGTGAGTCCTCAACCTTAATATAGGTTATGTTTATTACCTAATTTTTAGAACTTTCCACAATCAAAAGAATATTGAATAGAATAAATGAATACATTTATTTTGGCCTGAGTTTTTTCTGCTATTTTTTCTCTATGTATTATTAACTCCTATGACTGATGTGCCTAGAACAATATCCAAAATTGAATTAATAAATTGTATGCTCTCTTGGCTTCACTCAGTAAACTTGGAATAATTTGTTATTAATTTTGTAATTCTTGCTTTGTTTTATTTAGAATTTGGATACTATATATTTGTACCCTGTACTTTATGTACCCTGTACTTTATATCATGGTATCATTTTGTTTTTGATGTCTCCTGTATAGGCAAGTAGTTGGCTATAGCTCCAACCTTTTTGGAATTGGAAGAAGGTATAAGTTTCTATTCATCTTCTGTCTTTTCTTATGTAAATTATCTTGTTCTTTATAGTTACATCTAGTAATTTTTTTAAAAAATTACATATTGGTATCAGTTTTGAGTTGCATGGTTGCAAACAAGAGATCATCCAGTATTTTATGTAGTGAATAACTTTCATAAAAATTTAAGCACCTCATAAAGAAAAACTACAAAAAAGCCAAGAAAGACCTTCAAATTTAAGAATAGGTATCAGTGCTCCATCTAGGTTCTAGGTTCTAGGATGTACCAGGTTGGAGAATTATTTTAGACTGAATAATATGGAAAAAAATATTGGATAAAGTATCAGAACTGCAAGATGAAATCTAACATACTTTTCAATGCAGAGGTAAGAAATGAGGCCATGACTTAAAATGAAGAAATCAGTTTGTATTAGATTCTACGGTTGTTTGACCAAGAATGAAATTAGATCAATTGGATAGAAAGATATGGTCAATTTCAGGAATAGGGTCATGAGTCTGTGCCCACATATGCTGGACTATTACCACTGGGATTTCTACAAAAACCAGTAACTTCAAAAAACCATGCCCTGAGGAAATGGATACACAGGAAAAACATTCATCCTTTAGTATTAAGAGATGGAAAAGAAAATTATCTTTTGTTACCTGGTCTCTTGTTAAGAATGAATATGTCTCCTCAAAATTTGTAAAAGTTGGCTTGAACTTTAAGTAGGTTTCAGGTTCAAATTTATTTTATCCACACAATCTGAGAATCTTTCAAACAACAATTAAAAGTAAATTTTTCTCTCATAATAATGATGGATCTGTTGTGTAACACAGAACAAAAACAAAGTCATTCTAGAGCACTCTAGGGTTACTTTGGGTAGTGATCTGTGGATTGGTGCTGGTTCATGAACTGATTGCTACTGATCAGTGATAAGGTAAGTACAGAAATTGAGAGTGTTAGAAATGTTATAGCTATTTGATAGAATAATTAATGTAAAATTGATCTAATATATTTTTTAAAACCTAGCAGTTTTATTTTTAAGTCTCTGTTAATCCAATTTATTCTAATAATTACTTTTTATTTTTTTAATAAAAGTATAGATCTATGATGATTTGAAATAAGTGGCTCTTCTACTGGTACTTTGAGAGGTAAACATGACCAATGCAAGGTGGAAAATAATTCAATAGATAAAATCTATCTCACAATGCAAAATTACAAAACACATGGAGAGATAAAAATACACTATGATTAGGTGTTTGTACAAGAAAAATAGCAAGATTAGACTCTAGATAACATAATTCATATGCTTAGTAAGTGGAAAAATTGCAGAATAGAAAATCAAAAAAATAGAACAAGATGATATAAAATAAAGCATAAGTTAATTGAACAGAAATATTTAATTTTAAGAAATGAAAACAGAATTAAATAAAGTCTTAGTTGACAAGTTAACCAGCTGACTAGACATAGTTGAATAGAGAGTTAGCAAAATAAAAGAATTTGAAAATTGTTTTGAATATAGCTAGAGTAAAAGACATGAAATATGAAAGAGGTTAAGATAAAGGTTAGACACAATGAATAGCCTCTAAATAACTGCGCAATGTTCTAAAAAGGAAAGTATAGAAATAATTGTATTTGAATTTGAATTTCAAATACAATTTGAATAATTGTATTTGATGGCTGAAAATTTCTCAGCATTATTAATCCATGAATTCTCAGAAGTGGGATACACTGAGGCACCTGGCTGGTTCTTTCCATGGAGCATGTGATCCTTAATCTTGGGATTGTAAATTTGAACCCCATGCTGGGTGTAGAGATTACTTAAAAATAGCTTTTTTTTTTTTTTTTAAGTGGGATACAAAATAAATCCTTAGCAAGATAATTAAATATATTATAGCAGGGCAGCCCAGGTGGCTCATAGGTTTAGCGCTGCTTTCGGCCCAGGATGTGATCCTGGAGACCCAGGATCGAGTCCCACCTCGGGCTCCCTGCATGGAGCCTGCTTCTCCCTCTGCCTGTGTCTCTGACTCTCTCTCTGTGTCTCTTGTGAATAAAGAAATAAAATTTTTAGGAAAAAAATATTATAGCAAAGTTCACTAAAAAAAGGAGGAGACCATCTTAAATGCAAACAGAGATTATAAATAGGATTACCTGAAAAAGAATGATATTTAGGATTACAGGTAAATTTTCAAGAATACCACAGAAGCCATAAATTAATGGGAGAGGGTAGGTGGGAGATATCTTTAAAGAGTGGAGAGAAGGGGTGCCCTAGGTAGCTCGGTGGTTAAGCATCTGACTTCTGCCTTCCTCTCAGGTCATATCCTGGGCATCCAACCCCATGTTGGGCTCCCTGCTCAGAGGAGAGCCAGTTTCTCGCTCTTCCTCTACCTGCAGCTCTATCAAATGATTAAATAAAATATTAAAAAAAAATTTTTTTTAAATAAAGAGTGGAAAGAAAATATTTGTTAAGCCTCAGTTTTATATATACTTAGCTTGTAATTTAGGGAGATAAAGGAAAAAGAGACAGTTTCAGAAAATGAGATAGAGGAAAGGCTGAACGATCAGAGAATAAATTAAGAGAATAAAGGAATGAGATACATAAAGCAAAGATGAACAATAAAAACTGATACATGTGTAGGCAAATGAATAGTCTATTACAGTAAAAATAGTTATTTTACTAATGAATACTGAATATTATATAAAATGTAAATAGTTTTTGGATTTGGGGATTTAAAAATTGGAAATTTTGTGAGGATGGGAAAAATAATTACTGTCATTTGCCTAGGCTATTTAGAGAGATTAAAAGTGATTAATATCCAAAGAAGAGAAATAAAATGATTAATTTCCATAGCAGTATAACAAAAATGTAATAGAGAACACTTGACCAATCTAAAAAAATAAAAGTCATCAAAATATAGGGGAAAGGAAAGCAAATGAAGGGAAATAGGAAGCAAAAAAATAATAATAATGTGGGAGTAAAAATCAATAAACATAACAAATATAAATGCACTGAACATTGTATTTAAAAGATAAAGTTATTTTTAAACTGATAAACCAACAATCTAAATAGCCCAATATATGTCCAATAATATGAAAATAAATATACTTGTAAAGCTAATATACAGATCTAAAATGGATATTTAAAAATAAAATAGGAGGAACATACCCCATAACACCTCTGAATTTTTGTTTCATTTAACATAGCTCCAAATAAATACAGACACTGATTGGCAAAATTATCAGGATAAAAGGACAAATCCACCACTACAGATTTTAGTATATATATTTAGTTATTAATAAATTAGGAAGAAATTAAATTGGTAAGACAATAAACTACTGGAATAAATATACATTCTTATGGATATATACAATACCCCTATCATTTAGAGAATTTGCATTTTTCCAGGCACACATTATATACTTAATGAAAATTGAACACGTACTAGGTCACAGAAGCAATCTTAACAGCAGCAACAACAAAATTCTAGGGGAGTAATTGTTGCTTGGAATGTGTTTTCTAACCTAGAAGGAGCTAAAATAAAGATAAATAAGAAAAAGTCAACCCCCAAAACCTATTTAACAATTTTTTAAATTTGTTTTTTATTTTTATTTTATGATAGTCACAGAGAGAGAGAGAGAGAGGCTGAGACACAGGCAGAGGGAGAAGCAGGCTCCATGCACCAGGAGCCCGACGTGGGATTCGATCCCAGGTCTCCAGGATCGCGCCCTAGGCCAAAGGCAGGCGCCAAACCGCTGCGCCACCCAGGGATCCCCCAAAACCTATTTAATAGGTTATTTTTGAATAATAACTGGTGGGTCGTATGAGAAATTATAATAAAAACTAGAAATATTTAGAATTGTACAATAATGAAAATGTTAAATGTGTGGGATGTTGCTAAAGTGATAGATACCCAAAGAAAAATCTAAGTTTTAAATATTTACATAAGAAAAAAAGTGAAAACCTAGAGAGTTTCTAAAATTTATAACATAACCAAAACTCCTCAAAAAATAGACTCTTTTATAGATGATTTTATGGGTATATTGTATATTGTATTTAAGCAATATAAGACCAATATTATAAAAATTCTTCTAAAGAAGGAAACAATTTAGTGCTTACCAAATCGTTTTATGAGGGTGATATACATTTATATTAAACAATGCAATATGTATCGGAGAAACTATAATTAAAACCAATCCTATTTATGAATATAGATGAATACATCAAAATTTCAATAAATGAAGGAAAAACTAATGATAAAATGTACTACATATTGTATCACTAGAAATGGAAAAAAATATTTTCCTTGATAAAGGTTATTTACCATAAATTTTCACAATATTATTCTTCAAAGTGAATGCAATAACTGCCCCTAAATCTATATACAAGGTAAAATGCCTTCTATCACACTTCTGTTCAATAATGAACAGATATTAGGTATTCTAAACATTGAAATAAGTAAAAGAAAAACATAGAAATTTAAAAAGAAAAGAAAAAGATAGTTTTCAGACAGGAATTGTCTACCTATAAATTCCAGGCATATCTATGGAAATATTAGTGGATACAATATGTTATTCTAAATCAGACTATATTTTATGCCAGCAAAGCATTATTAAGACATGTAAGTATAATTTAATATAAAGATAATACCAGAAAAGTAATAAAGACTATAGAATACCTAAGATTAAATCTAACATCAGTAAATAGTATAAAATGTATACATAGAGGATGAGATGTAAATAGATACGTTGATAATTGGGGACACTTAATATGATACAATGCAAACTCTTCCGTAAAATTCAAACAAAATTTTAAAGATTATTCTGCATAACAACTGATCCTAAAATATGTGAAAGAAATAAGGGCCTATAATAAGTGTGGTGATTTTGAAGAAAAGGGACAATATTGGAACTGTTTTATAATTAAGAATAAGTATAATGTTAATACGATTCAGGTGACTTAGCATTGGCAAAAAAAAAAAGGACAAAAAATCAGCATTGTATTACTTAATTTCATTTGGTTTAATATCTCTATAAATGAATTATTTGCAATTTGTAAATTAATTTCAATTTGTAAATGAGACCCACCTAAATATGGCAATTAGATGTATGTAATTGAAGACATTAAAAATCAATGGGAAAGGGGCACCTGGCTGGTTCAGTGGTTGAGTGTGCCTTCAGCTCAGGGCGTGATCCTGGGGTCTTGGGATTGAATCCCGCATCGGGCTCCCCCACAGGGAGCCCGCTTCTCCCTCTGCATGTTTCTGCCTCTCTCTGTGTGTCTGTCATGAATAAATAAATAAGATATTTTTAAAAATCAATGGGAAAAATAAATATTCAATAAATTTTCCGGCAAAAAATTGCTTGCCCCCCATTTACCCCCAAATAGGAAAGAAAAATTATTCTTATTTTAAAACATTCACAAAAATAAATTCCAGATAGCTTAATCACCCAAGATACAAAACACTTACAGAAGCAAACACGAAAAAAAACATAAATAAGAGAAAAATACAAACCACAAATAGAAATATGTGTAACACATGTGACTTTCAAAGATTAGTGTTATAAAGACTGCATATGTATATTAAGAAAGAAAGACCCTATTAAAATAAGTGGTTAAGTTTTTTTTTTAATTTTATTTATTTATGATAGTCACAGAGAGAGAGAGAGAGAGAGGCAGAGACACAGGCAGAGGGAGAAGCAGGCTCCACGCACCGGGAGCCCGACGTGGGATTCGATCCCGGGTCTCCAGGATCGCGCCCTGGGCCAAAGGCAGGCGCTAAACCACTGCGCCACCCAGGGATCCCTAAGTGGTTAAGTTTGAATAGGAAGTTCACATAAGTCGAAAACCAAATGGCCAGTTAATATATAACGAGGCATTTAATTTGGCTATTAATCAAGAAAACACTAATTAAACTACAATTAACTATTTTTTCAGACCAATTCGGTTAGCAATCCTTTAAAAGGATTGGGAAAGGGAAGGAGAAATGAATTCTCTCATACAATTTTTAAGACAAGAAAAGAAAAACAGAAAAAATACCATTGGAGGTGGTGAGATAGCTTTTCTGTCACCAAGAGTTTTCATGGGCCACGCTCTCTAGAAACCCTAATCCCCTATCACAGTGCATGTCTTCCACTCTCTTATTGCTCTTTGCCAAATGAATGATGGTTCTCTTTCTAGCTGCTCACAGGTATTTGGTCCTTGTTCTGTTGAACACTACAAAAAACTGTTCCCATGCTTAAAAATAACAGATGACAATGACAGCATAGTTTTATATTCATAATTATGGAATGATTTCTGAAGCTAATGCCTATTATTTACATTCAAGATTTAATAGATCAATCAGGCATTTACCAATTGAAGCAGCTCATTTATAGAGTGTATGAAAATAAATGGAAATAAACAAAATGACATCAATTTCTCCAAACCATTTTTCTGTTCCCTTTCAAATATTCCAAATTTATTTAAAGATTACCTTTTAATGAGATCTATTCTTTTCTTAAAAAAAAAAAAAAAAACCTTTGGGTGAATTTTATTTATATACAATAAAATACACTCATTTTAAGTATAAGTTTAGGTAAAAGTTGACAAATATATTATCTTGTGTAACCCATTGCCACAATCAAGATATAGAACATTTTAATCACCCCAAAAGTTTCCACAAGCTCACTGGCAATCAACTCCTTCCTAGAGTTTCCATCCTCCTCCACTCCAGCAAACCTCTGATCCATTTTAAAATCTACTTGAGTAGATTTGCCTTTTCTATTATATACATACAGAACCACATTGTATTTATGTTATCTTTTGTAATTGAGTTTATCTACTTAGCATAATGTTTTTGAGATAATCCATATTACTTTTCAGGCCAAGTAATATTTCATTATGTGGGTATGCCATATCTTGTATATCCATCTCTCTTATCATGTACATTTTGGTTGTTTCTAGGTTCTGACTGTTAATTAAATTGCTATGATCATTCCTGTAAAAATCTTTATGTAGGCATATATTCCTCTTTAATTGAATTTCAAAATAAATAACAAACTCAAAAATATTAAAAGATGAAGAATGAAAAACCTCCCTCCAGCTCAATCCAACAAGTAATGGTGTTAGTGGGTTCTTTATTCTTCCAGATAATTATTACGCAAACAGAAGCCAGTAGAGTTGTATGTCCTTTTTTCTTACCCCTTCCCACCAAAGGTGGCATATTATACACATTTTTTGTAACTTGCTTCTTTACTTTTTATTTTTTTTTAATCAACATAAAATTGTTTTTTTTGAGGTACAGTTATTTGAATTTTAACAATTCAATTTAATGTGTAGATTTGTGTTATCACAATCACAGAAAAAATATAAACTATCTCCCCTATATCATAAAATTTCCTAGTGTTATCACTTTGTAGTAAAATCCTTCACCGACTCCAAATGCCTGAAACTCACCGAGGTGTTCTCTATCACTATAGTCTTGTTGAGAACATACTGGAACCATACACCATACTTTTTGATACTGGTTCTATTACTCAGAGTAATGTCTTCAAGATTCATAGTTACCTATCAAGAGCTAATTGTACATATCAATAGTTAGCTTCTTATTTTGTTTTGAAATATTTTCTTTCACATTTGACTTTAATTGTAAGGTTTCTTCCCATGCACTTAAAGATATTTTAGTGAAGTTTACATTGTAAGATGACCTCTTTGATAAAGAAAATATAAACATAGTATACAGAATCCTCATAAATCTCATACCCACGTTGTCCTATTGTCAATTTCTTTTTTTTTTACATTTTTTTATTTTTATTTTTTATTTATGATAGTCACAGAGAGAGAGAGAGAGAGAGGCAGAGACACAGGCAGAGGGAGAAGCAGGCTCCATGCACCGGGAGCCGGACGTGGGATTCGATCCCGGGTCTCTAGGATCGCGCCCTGGGCCAAAGGCAGGCGCCAAACCGCTGCGCCACCCAGGGATCCCGTTAATTTCTTATATTAGTATATTTATCACTATTAAGGAACCAATATAGATATTACAAAGTCCTTACATTATTCATTTTTCTTTCATTTTACCTTTCGTTAACGGAATCATGTCGTGTTCCAGTTCTTTCTCAGGTCTCCTCTCTTTCTCCTGTCGTCCGTTCTCCTTTCCCATGTGTGTTTCTCTCGGTTCCTCCACCATGACAAGTGTATAGACTTGAACGCTCTGTGGTGTACTTGCAAGAACTGTGAAGTCCATATTCTTCCAAATGAAACCAAAAAAGAAGTCACCCCACATGTCTAAAAACTGTTGCTTCTCCTCCTCTGAAACTTCAGACTCCAACAATTTCCAAATATAATAGCTTTGTTCTCTTTAGTTTCTGTGATGGAAAATGTTATAAAGGAAATTTTACACCAGGCTTCTGGTTACATTAGAAGTCAAGTCCATTAGGGATTTTCTTTTCTTTCTTTCTTTCTTTTTTTTTTCAATTGGTTGTTGAGATGGTTCAAAAACCAGTTTTTAAGCTGTGGTCTTTTCAAACACATCTTCTGCACATAAATCACACATTCCAATAAAGCATTTTTCAAGACTGTTGACCACTTGAATTCCTTTGCTGTTGATGAATTAGCCTAACCGTTATTCAGGGATATTATTATATCTCCAATCCAGGATTTCTTTTTTCCTTTTTATGCTTACTTAACGTGGAGGTCCTGATTTTTTTTTTTGGGGGGGGGGTTCCTGATTTTGTGTGAATTCATTACTTTGGATATGAGAAGTAGAAATTGCCAATAATGTGCTTTCCCTTTTCTGCACAAATTCTGGGAATATGTAAAATCCTTTCTTTCTTTTTTTTTTTTTTTAATTTTATTTATTTGTGAGAGACAGAGAGAGAGAAGCAGAGACACAGGCAGATGGAGAGGCAGGCTCCATACAGGGAGCCCAACGTGAGACTTGATCCCAGGTCTCCAGGATCACACCCTGGGCTGAAGGCAACACTAAACCACGGAACCACCTGGGCTGCCCAATCCTTCCTTTTTAAAACATGGTTTGAAGGAACAACTCTAAGTCCATTCAGGGCAGTACAATTTAGATGATCAATTGAATACTTCAGACCTAAAGGTTCATAAGATTCCATCTCATGTAGAATATTGTATATTAATTATTTTTACCGGATACTTTACAAATACTTCACCTCATCTTGTATGTAATCAATAATAATGTATTTTAGGGTAGAAAGACACAGATAAAATAATGTACTTTATCAATATAAAAAGTATATTTAAGTCCTTCAAAAGAATGCTTTTTCTGTGCCAAGTATCAATTCATGATACTGCATCACATTTGCTGATGTCTCCTTAGGCTCCTCTTGGCTGTGACAGTTTCTCGGACTCCCCTTATTTTTGACGGTCTTTATAGTTTTGAGGACATTGGTCAGGCATTTTATAGAACACCTCTCAATTGGGAATTGTCTGATGTTTTTCTTATGATTAGAAAAAGATTATGGGTCTTTGGGAAGATGGCAAAAATAAAATGCCACATTCATCACAAAATATCATGGATACTTACTATCAACTATTGATATTAACCTTGATCACCTGGCTAATCCATTCCTTTTACAGTGCTGAATAGCATTCCATTGTATGGATACAATACTGTTTGTTTAACCATTCACCTATTGAAAGGCTTTAAGGTTGTTTACAGCTTTAGAGATTATGAATAGTGTTACTATAAATAAAAACTTTACATGGGTTTGGGCAAAAACACAAATTTCCCTTTCTGTGGGGTAAATGTCCACTAGTAGGATTATTGGGACATAAGGTTAGAGTAGATTTAATTCTGTAAGAACCTGCCAAACTGTTTTCCAAGTGTACATTTGGCATTTCCACCAGCAGAAAATAAGAGTTCCTGTTCCATATTATTACCAACATTTGCTCTTCTTGGTATTTTCTGAAAGAATATTTTAGCCATTCAACCAGGTGTGTAGTGCTAACTCATCATGGTTTTTATTTGCGTCTTCCAGATGGCAAATGATGCTGTAAAACTTTTCATGTCTTTCTTGCCCAGCTGTACATCTTTGGTGAAGTGTCTATTTTAGTCATTTGTCCAGTTTTTAAAGTTGGTTGTTTATTTTCTTACTGTTTAGAGAATTTGGTACATATTCTGGATATAAATCCTTTGTCATATATGTGATTTCCAAAAATATCCATTGATTTTTTTTTTCTTTTATGGATCATACTTTTAGTGTCATATCTAGAAACTCTTTAGCAAGGCCTAGTTCTCAAAAATATTCTCATATAATATCTTCTAAAAGTCGTATAGTTTTACATTTATATTGAAGTCTGTGATTTCATTTTGAGTTAATTCTTTACATAAGATATGAGGTTTAATTTCAAGGTTTTTTTGTTTATTTGTTTGTTTTGCCTGTGGATATTGGATTTCTCTAAAACTATTTTTTGAAAAGAATATTTTTCTTTCATTGAACTGATTTTACATCTTTGTCAAATGTCAGCTATCTGTATTTGTGTGATATTATTCTGGGCTCCTTATTCTGTCCCACTGATCTATATGTTGATCCTTCCACCAATACCACACAATATTGTTAACTATAGCTGTATAATAAGTTTTGAAATCGGGTATGATAATTCTGCTCTCCTTATTTTTCTGTTTCAAAATTCTTTTAGCTATTTTAATTCCTTTGCTATATAAATTTTATTTATTATTAATTTTTTAACAAGAAAAAACAAATTTAATAGGCTTACATACAGGAATCACATAGGCATGAAATTCTGAAGACAATAGCCATATAGATTATAGAGTAATCTTGCTTATATCTACAAAATATTTTGCTAGGATTTTGGTAAGAATTGTGTTAAACTTTTAGGTGAATATTCAGGTCTTTGAACTTTAGTTTTCAAATCATGAACACATCATGTCTCTCCATGTAGTTAGATCTTCTTTCATATGAGTGTTTTGTAGATTTAGCATACAGGTCCCATTAAGTGTTTTGTTAGATTTGTAGGTATATGTTTCATGATTCAAGAGCTACAAGATATGTTATTTAAAAAAAAGTGTTTCCTGGGGATCCCTGGATGGCTCAGCGGTTTAGTGCCTGCTTTCCGCCCAGGGCATGGTCCTGGAGTCCTGGGATCGACTCCTGCAGGGAGCCTGCTTCTCTCTCTGCCTTTGTCTCTGCCTCTCTCTTTGTGTCTCTCATGAGTAAATAAATAAAATCTTGAAAAAAATTGTTTCCAATTATTCATTATTAGTATATAGAAATATAATTGCTCCTTCTGTTTTTGTTGACCTTGTATTTTGTAATTTTGGTGAACTCTTGCATTAGTTCTACAATTCTCTTTTTGGTAGATTCCTTAAGATTTTCCATGTAGACAGTCATGTCCATACAAAGGAAGAGTTTTATTTCTTCTTTTCCAATTTCTGTGTATCTTATACTTCTGGGTTTTTTTTTCTTCATATTAAGTTGACTAAATCTAATAAGATGTTGTATAGAAGCTATGAGACTGATATTCTTGTCCTATCCTCTATCTTGAGAGGAAAGCACTTTTTTTAAGATTTTTTATTTTATTTATTCATAGAGACAGAGAGAGAGAGAGAGAGTGAGGCAGACACACAGGCAGAGGGAGAAGCAGAGAGGAAAGCATTTAGTCTTTCACTAGTAAGTATGATATCAGCTGTAGGGTTTTTTTTTTCTCTAGAATTCTTTTTATCATATTGAGAAAGTTCCCTTCTACTTCTTGTTTGCTAAAAGTTTTATCATAAATTGGTTTTGAATTTTGTCAAATGCTTTTTCTGTACCAATTGATATAATCCTGTAAATTATGATCAACTAATTGATTAATTTATAAATATTGAATATTGCATTCCTGGGATAAGCTTCACTAGGTCATGATGTGTTGCTTTTTTAATATTGGATTTGATTTGGTAATACTCTGTTCAAGTATTTTCTATCTTCATGGGGATATCAGTATGTAGTTGTCTTTGTTCTGTCTTCATTGATTTTTAAATCAGGGTATTTCTGGCCTCATAAAATTGGATAAGAATTGTTTCTCTTTTATTTTCTGGACTATATTGTACAAAATTGCTTTTTATTTGTTTTTTAAATGCTTTTAGAGTTCATCAGTGAACCATGTGGGCCTAAACATTACTGGAATGTTTTCTAACTGTAAATTTAATTCCATCTCTTTAACAGTATAGGACTATTTATGGTATCTGTTTCATCTTGAGTGAGTTTGGTAGCTTGTGCTTTTCAAAGAATTGTTCTATTTTATCTAAGTTTGGAACTTATGTTCATAGTTTCATAGTATTCCTTGCTATTTGAATATCTGCTGGGTCTTTAGTGACACATTTTTATTCTACTATAGACATATTTAATAATAGAATGGCTTGATTGGACTTATGTGCATTTAAATGTATTTTAAAAACTGTTAAAACAGTTTTTCAAATAGTTGTGCCTTTTATATTCCCATGAAAATTTATAAAATTTCTGCTTATTTTAGTTCTTTTCAATTCTTGGCTTTGTTTTTATTTTTAATTTTAGCCAAGTAGTTTACAAGCTGTACTATTTTGCATTCCAGCAAGCAGCGTATCAATTTCACATCTATGTCAACACTTGGTATTGTCAGTCTTTTAAATTTTAGCCCCTCTAAAGTAGATGCATAGTAACATAATGTTTTCAATAAGAATTTTTATGGGGAATATTAATGTCAGAATCTTTTCATTTGATTTTTGGCCATTCAATTTTTGTTTGTATTTGTGTGAATTGTCTATTAAGTGTCATTTTGAAAAAGTCAAATTTTCATATTCTTTTGACTATTTTTATTGTCAAAAAAGTCTTCTACTACCTTTTCACCTGTGAAAATATTCTCCGCCATCTCATACACTACACTGAAGATAAGAATGTTCATATAGTTTTATTTTGCTTAACTTTTATTGCCAAACATCCCTGACCAATACTCAAACTTCTATAATCTAGAATAATAATTTTACACTGTTATTAAAGTAAATACTTAATACTTTCAATATTTATATTTAGACTCATGTTTAATTGGGGTTGCTCATTGTTTTTTTTTTAAGATTTTATTTATTTATTCATGAGAGACAGAGAGAGAGAAAGAAAGAGAGAGAGAGAGAGGCAGAGGCACAGGCAGAGGGAGAAGCGGGCTCCATCCATGCAGGGAGCCTGACATGGGACTGGATCCTGGGTCTCCAGGATCACACCCTGGGCTGAAGGTGGTGCTAAACCGCTAAGCCACCCGGGCTGCCCTTCATTGTTTTTTTAACTTGAATTCATTTTTATTGCTTTTTTCTTCTTTCTTTCTTTTCTTCTCTACTTTCTGAAGTGAATTTTCTACTAGCATTATAATAGGTTAACTCCTTTTGTTGCTGTATTACTAAAATCTATTTTGTCTTAGTTTTTGTATGGTTATAGGGCTAGGAAAAGCACTGTGGATTTAAAGTAATTTCTCTTTTTGTTGAGAAATTCGAGGCCAAATTTTTTCTCATTCTGTTGTGCATGAACTATAAAAACACTGTGGTTTGAAAAAAACGATCTGATGTTTCTTAGTAAAATATTTTCTTGTGTTTTGTGAGGAAAAAAAATGTAAGCAATCTTCTTCTCTCCACCCCCTTTTTATTAATTCTATTATCTTATTTTTTACCTACTCTTAGACATATATTGGAACTTTTGAATATACTCTCTATACTTCTCAACTTCAATTTCATACTTTATGTCTTTTTATGTTGTTCAGGCAGATTTTCTTGTCTTCTTATTTACATCCATTCTACTATCTAGAACTCATATCATGACAAAATTTTTATTTCAATAGGCATATTGTTTCATTTCCAAACTCTCTCATTTTCTTATAATCACCTGTTCTTATTTGATATATATGCTAACTATTAACTAAACTTTTATATATATATGTATATATATTCATTTTATTTTATTTTATTTTATTTTATTTTATTTTATTTTATTTTATTTTATTTTATTTTTTTAGATTTCTCCAATGTGTTATCCTGGCTACTAGTTTCACTTAATACCAAGGTGTGGTCCAACATCAGATGTTTGGTGATATTTCTGTCACATAAAAATTCCATGGTTGAGAGAATTGTATAAACTCTGCAGAAGATGTTGTACTGGGATGCCCTATAATAATGGAGGACCCATTGCTTTCTCTAGGTAGCTGGGGCAGTTGTCATTGTTTCCCATTAAGTGGCTACAGAATTTTTTTAACAAGGTACATTTTAACTCCTGAAAAGGTTAACCCTCAAGGCTATTGGGCACTATGCTTCACCATTTTCCCAGAGAAGCAGCTTAAAAGTGTTTCCAAAGAAAAGCCTCAAGATCATGAACATGGCATTGGCTTTCTACTTTGGTTTTGCTTTTGCTGATTCTTCTGAAACAGCATCAGAGAATCAGTCCAGACATAATGTCACTTTTTGGCATTTAGAAATTATTAGTTCATTTACGTATTTGTTTTTCTATCATGTTGGAGTTTGTTGTGTATTAGAAGTAGAAACTGCCTTGAATTTCTGTAGAGGAAAATGTAATCCGTTAAACTCTTACAAGTAAAAGCCCACCATGTAAAGACAATTCTCTCCTAAGCAATATATTATTGATACACTTATTAAAGTAGAATTTCAAGTAGGCTGTATTTTAATATGTCTACCCATAGTAGACATAAACACTTTGAAGTCCGTGACTGTATATTAGACACAGTATGCTACCAAATAGTCATTCTTCCTTTCTTTACTAACAGAATTCCAACTTATTTGGAGTGTATGTGTGCCAGATAAAAATACATTTCCTACTTACTTTGAAGCTAGGTGTAGACATCAGACACAGTTCTGGCCACTGAGATATAAACATACTTCATTGGGTATGGTTTCTGGTGATTGGAGGCTGACTCAGTTGCATGTGTACCCTTTTACTCTTTGTCCTTCTTCTAGTTTGGAATGTAGACATGATGTCTACAGTTCTAGGATCCTTACTGCCTTCATACTAATGGAAGAAAGAGTTCACTATTCTGTTGACCATGAAATAAAATCTCTATCCTGCAGTATGACTGTCAACCAGGTCATGTACTCACAAGTGAAATAAGATAAGATGTCTCTAAAGGCTTCATTGTAAGATGATTTACATAAAGCTAAGTTTCTAGAAAAATAACTCTCCATAGAAATGCAAATACCTTAATTTGGCTTACTCTAAGCAACGTATATCTCTGTACCTGGGACTAATTTCTTCCAAACTACAGGGCTGATATACAATGGGGAAGTAGTAGAATTGGTGTTAAGAAGTAATGCACACTGTGGAATCCATAGTTTATATTTTCAGTTACCCATCATACATATAAATCCCTTCCCTTACACATTTAAAAACTTCATGCTTACATAATATAGTCACTCTATAGGAAGATAATCTAACCTTCAGTTTATGTAATTTATTCCATCTCTTCCCTTAAGAATACCCTTAGGCATGACTTTTCCCACAACACTTTCCTTGAGCTCCTCTTCCTCCAAGCCAGGTTATCTCCCCTGCTGTGTGCTTCCAACTCAACTTTACTTACTTCTTGTATTTTACTAGTCTCACTGGTTGGCAATTATCATATTATTCATCTGATCACCTCAACTAAAAGATCCATCTTTTTGTTTCTAGATCATGTCATATTCATCTTTGTATAGTTATTAATTCAACATTTGGACTGCATTGGATATTCAATAGTTATTTGGTGATCTGTAAGTGATTCTATTGAGTTCATTTCAATTTATGTTTTATTTGAACCTTTGTATTATTGGAATATCAGGAAAGGGGATGGGGACTGACTATAGCTGTTTTAAGTTTAAAAAAGTTCTCGGTCTTTGTAATATTTAATAATTAAAGTGTCATCATAAATATATTAATTGCTATAAGCTTAGAATGACCATATAATACTCCGAGAAATTTAAAATATAGCTGTATTCTGAAAAACAGGGACAAATTTTAGGCCTAAAAATAATCTATTAAAATAACTCTCTGTTCAAGTGTGCATGTGTGCCTCTCTCATGCAACCTGCACACACATTCAATGAAATGTCAGCATTTATTTCCTTAGAATGATTAGTTAGATTGTGATGCTACACAAATATAATTATGAGATATGATAGCAGCATAGCATGCCTACTTCCACTCATTTTCAGTGTTTTTAGAAAGTGGTTCCCATAATTATTTTATTAAAAAAAAAGAACAGGAGTAATTAAGACCTGGCAATATATCACTCTTAAGATTTTTAAATAAGAGGACAAACACTCAAAACTCAAAATATTATTTTTTCTGGAAAGAAGAGCATTTTATTTTCTAATTAGAAGTCATGAAATTAAATGAATGTGGAAACATTCAATTTAGGAAGATATGAGTATAATGATGAATTAACTTCTATTTAGAAAAAAAAAAAAACAAGCAACGTAGCTACACACACAGCACACACCCCATTGATATTTAAACAGCAACAATGGCCATAAATATATTTTTAAGATTCTGCTTATACATCTCTCTCTGTGGCTACAAATAATGTTCAGGTTAAATGAAAATGTTCCCAATTGAAGTGTACCGTTATCTCTTCTATCCTTTATCAGCCTCACATGTACAGTTCTAAGGTAAACATGTAATCGTACACTTGGAAATTTTGATTTTGAATCTTGACAGCACATTTCCAAAGGTATAACATCTTAATCAAATTTAAAAATAAAACATCCCAGTGCTGAGCTTGGTTGTAAACCTAAAATTATATAACATACATGTTTTTATGCTTTGTCAATTACATTTGAAATAGGGGACTGTTTGTTTCAGCCCTTCTAAAAATGAGACGAGGATGAGAAAACAACCTATTTCCTTATTAGGTTCAGAAGTCAAAGGACTCAGCCAGGAGCCGCAGGCTTCAAGAGCATAGAAGATTAAGACATATATTGGATTCATGATGGAGGGCAGAAAGTTCATTTTCAAAATAAAACAGAATTTTATTCATATTCCTTTTAAAATTCAGATTGCCATTTGCCAGCTGACCTGTGACACGGCAGCAGTGTATTACATTTTCAATGAGCAGTCTGTCTGGAGCTGCTAGTGGGAGAAACTGCTTCCTGGTTTCTAGGTTTGTATTTTTCTAACTAAGATATTGTTGTCAGAATTTTAGATGGTGCAAACAGGGGCAAGGTAACATATTTATTTTTAATAAGGAGGAGATATAGATAGTATAGTCATCAACATTATGCATGGAATAATCCTATGAAAAAAATCATAACAGCTCAGGTAAAATGTGTATATGGGACCGTCAAAGATGGGGATGCCAGCATCTCAATGAGAAATAAGGGCAGGCCAGAAAAATGCATCTTTATTTAAAAAATAAATACATGTGAATGCCTTTTTAAACAAGTTTTGGTAGAGTGCAAGTCAAGCCAAGGTTTTCGATAGTCAGGGACTAGATTTATCCAGCTCACCATCTGTCAAAATTATATTATAGATGACACATATGCATAGATACAAGACCACTGATTTTCATATATATTAAAACCTGAAACTACTTCAGGATATGAAAACCTACAAACTGTTAAGCCAAAAGGCTTACATCTAGAACTTTTTTTTTTTTTCCCTCCACATTGTTTTAATTCTATTTTCTTCCTGACCTGCATTCAGGAGAAAGGGACATGTAGTCAATGGAAATCATAAAAATTAAATTTCATTTAGAAAATATCAAAATAGAAACTTTTAGAAAAAATGAAAATAGGACAAAGGATTTATACTTCATTTTTGGAGCTGCTCTTGTGAGCGAATAGATACAATACATATTTTTAAATGTAGGACAGTGGCTTTAAGATGAGAATGAGAACAATTTTTAATGTCGGATAGAAAAAGGTAATATTTGTTAAAACAGAAAACTAGCAATAACGATAAAACATGTGACAAGTTGAGTTAACTTGAACCAAGACACTGCTGTCCATATTTCACCCTTGAGAATAGCTTTGTGATAAGAGTTACTCGTGTGTTATTTTTGTTAACCTCTCATAGGAGAAACAAAGGGAGAAAAGGCAGCGATTTTCACAATTTGATTTGGCACTATCCTTTTCAAGTGGAATCAGATAGTGGAAGGGAGCATCCTTCACCTCATATTTACCTTGAACAAATCATGTTTATAGATTTTTCTCACATATTGGTAAGAATAATATGTTTACCAAGTAGGAAACATTGGCTTTAATCCATTTGCAGCAATTAAGTGAATGATTGGTTTGTAAGTAGAGCTCTGAAGCTTTTTCCTTATAAATGAGATGTGAAATCATATCCTACCATTTCACATTTTTGAAAAAACCTTCCTATTGAACTATATAATTATCTTTTCTTATCAATAACACAAACTTTCCATATTATCCAAATCAGTATCAATACTCATTTTTTATTAAATAAATATTTTCAGGTAAATATCTTGATAATTTGTTATGTTTTAAAAAGAAATGACAGTAGAAGTAAATTGAATGACAATGGATTTCACTTTAAGAACAGCTGTTCTAAAAAAAAAAAAAAAAAAAAAAAAAAAAAAAAGAACAGCTGTTCTAAAAGCAGATCATTTCTATCATAATTTAAAATGCATGCTAAGAAAGGAAAACTGGATATCCTTCTCAGACTCTTCCCAAATGTGTTTGCATACTTTATCACTGTAGTTTAATTTCTATAAATCTCCTAATTATGATCTGTGAGCTATCAAAATCCATCCAACTTCTTAATGGATAATCTATAATTAAAAATGATCTCTTTTTTGTAGTTTTCAAGTTTAAATTAGATAAACACATTGTCTTTCTATGAAATGTTTTAATGCCATTCATTTTAAACATTTGGCTTTTTTGTGTAGGTTTGTAGCCAATGGGAAAACTTTAGAAATCATGCTATCATAAGGTTTGCTGCTTTTTTTTTAATTGCTAAAACGCATTTTTGAAATGCACACAATTTCCACAATATTCAAAGCAAAAGGAAAATCTTTTCATTTTTCTTAAAGGAAGAAAAGGAGGAAAGGAAAGAAGAAAAAAAGAGACTCCTCAAATAAATTCTAGATGCAATAGAACTACTTTGGGATAATTTGATTTGCATGTGCCATATGTTAAGTCATACACTCCTTTTCCTCCAAACGCACACCTCAAATACTACGAAAAGCCTGCAAATCCTGATATTCTGGCTCAGTCTATGCCATATACTACTCCAGCCTGCCTAGACCAAGTGCTCATGGAACAAGTTTCATTAGAGAGCATGAAAAATTACTGTCAAAATTGATGAAATTAGTATCTTTGGAGGTATAATGTGCTTGGCATATGCCACTGGGCATGTTTTCCAGTAGCTCACACAGTATCAAACAAAATTTTGAATTTCTTTCTTTGACTAGCAATACATTGATATACTTTAAATCATATATATATATATATATATATATATATATATATATAGTTTCAAGCCAGAGACTTCACCAGTTGAACCCTGAACAGAAAATAGATGCCAAATTTAGCAATACAATGGGATTGAGATTGCTTCTTCACTGAGCTAATTTTCCCAGAATCCACCGTTCATCTCATCACTCCTTATAAAATACAGAATCCTTAATTGGTCTCTGCTTCTCCAACATGTTTTTAATGAAAACGCAGCACATAACTCTTAGTTTGTTGGCTGCCAGAGCCCAATTTACAAAAGTGGGAGTGCGAGATAAGAAAAGTACATCTGCAGAGCAGACTGCGCAATGAATCACACGATGCCAGAGTTGAGTAGAATATAATTGAGTCCAACATCTCTGAGCACTTTCACCATAATTAATGATAATCTGTAACAGAGGAATCTGAGATTCCAGTTCAGAGAACTGTTTAATTAGGCCAAGTAATGAAAGCAGAAGCAGTACAAGAATATGGCCTGTCTCATGATTAATGATTCATGCTACTGAACACAAAAGTGCCGCACCGTTAACTCTAACGGATGCTGCATCTCTCTGGCATTTACAAAATAGTGAGATGCATGCATTTTTGTATTTTAAAGATGTAACTGGCAGTATCCTTTCCTGAGCTATTTACATGATAAATATGGTTCCGAAGGTAACTGTCTTCTTCACAGGTTCTTTGCTCTGGGGTAGTTTAAGATAAATATGGTATCTGCCTTTACATCAGTATTAAGGTAAGTGCTGTTCCAACACAGGATAATTAACACTTTCACTTTCTGAGTCAGTAAAACATCATTTTCAATATTACTTTTTTTTTTGGGGGGGGGAGGGTGTTAAAATGTATGTCTCGTTGACCAAAACAGGCATCTTAAGGTTTATATATGCACCTCACTCATGGATAACACAATGAAGAAAGAAGTAGGTTAAAGATCACATTTAAGGTATGGAAAAATAAAACACGTTCAATGGGTATTATTTGGGGGGCCAGAGTATAAAAAATCCTCTCAAGGTACAGCAATTTGACTTTGGGATTGCTCTGCAAGTGTGGGGGACAAGACAAAAGAAAGGATGGTTTATCCGAAGCTTTAACATACAAGCCAGCAAATTATATGGGCTTTATGTCACTACTTACTGTTTTTCTATAAAATAAGAAATAGTACTTATCAAAGGCATTGCAGAATTGCGCTGTACGTATGCAAGGACTGTGATAAGACAGCCTCCATAACACAACATGTGCATTCTGTCGTCAACAAAATTAGGTCTCTTTATGTGTCTGCTGCAGAAGCTTCTGTGATTCGACACCCACTGAGAATTAGACTAATTCAGAAGACACCTTATCTGTGATATGGATTCAAAGAAAAGATTTCTGGATTCTCTTTACCATTTACCCTGCCTTCTAATACATGGGGACACATAGTCAATCACAACAATGCAACTCATTCCTGACATGCAGATATCTCCTTGTTGGCTCAAAAAATATGTAATCTCATAGGCAATGTAATTCCAGGGTTGTCAGTAACTTTGGATTCACGTAAACGAGTAAGGATGTGAAATTTCAATGGCTGGCTTCCAGTAGGCTAAAATAAAATCCCCCATGTTTATACATTTTTCACTCAACCTAAAAAGTGGTTGATCTTCCAGGAATATTTTGTAGAAAATTAATGACGGAGCCACTGTAAGTAGAACAATTTTATAGGTATTAAAGAACCACACTTTATTCCAAAATTTTGAACATGCATATTAAAACTTTTGCCTAAATCACTGTATAGTACCTATGCTTAAAAAAAGACAAATAAAATTCTCTTAGTTTCCTCTACAAAAGTCTGAGTGGACTTTATTTATACATGGAAGGACTGTACTGTACGGTAATCATAAATGACATATGCATCATATACAAGAAATAATTTTCTTTCGAACAAAATAACATTTAATAAAATGCTTTGAAAAGGAATAAAATATATTCTTTAGCTAGTCTGATAAATTTTATATGTTCAAATAATTTTCAAATCACACTATTATTGGCTTCATGGATTGTAGAAGATAAAAAAGAGAGAAATATGGACTTCATGATAAATGAGGTTCTCAAAGGAAGAAACCACCTTACCAATTGTTTTACAATGCATAAAAATAGCTAACATTTTTAAAACAGGTTTTATTTGCCATGAACCGGGCTTCACAATTTAATACATTACCTTATGTATTCCTTACAACAAACAACCTAATGAAATAGTTACTGTAATTATACAAATGTTACACATGAGAAGATGAAAAGTTAAAAGATGATTCAGCTAAGATTAGCTCATCAGCATCTAACAAGAAAACATATCAGTGCCTTAACAAAATTACATATATACAGCCACATAAAAAAAGACCAGAGCTGGAGCTACCATGGTGACTCCAAAGTACCATCAGGAAATCAGAATTCTCTCTTTCTCTCCTGCCTTACTCAGCAGATCACCAAGTTATCAAAGATATCAAGTAGAGATCCAATCGTTACGTTGATATTTCAACCAGTAGGAAAAGTGAAGAAGGAAAACAGGATTTGTCTCATCCTCTGAAGGCACCTTCCAGTAAGTACCACACAACTTTTCTCCTTATATTAGATAGTCCAGAATCTATCTGCATGGTCTTCTATATCTATAATGTAGGCTGGATAACATAGAATTTATTCTTGGTAGCAATGTGTTAATCTCAAAATTAGGTTCACGTCATTAGGAAGAGTGGAAAAATAGTCTGCTGGCATGTGCCTGAATCAAGTGCCATTTTCTTAACCAGTATCATATATATCTAGTGACATGGCATAGTAGCTTCTCAATAAATCCTGGTTTGGGATCCCTGAGTGGCTCAGCGGTTTGGCGCCTGCCTGCAGCCCAGGGCATGATCCTGAAGTCCCGGGATCAAGTCCTGCATGGGGCTCCCCCAAGGAAGCCTGCTTCTCCCTCTGCCTCTCTCCCTCTGTGTCTCTCATGAATAAATAAATAAAATCTTAAAAAATACTGGTTGATTTTTATTACTTTTAACTAAATGACAAATGACAGAAAATTATATCATCATTTTATTTTAGCTTATAAGTATTTTTTTTAAGTAAAATATGATCCATTTGGCCCTATGAAGTGTCATTTAGGGATCCCTCGGTGGCTCAGCTGTTTGGTGCCTGCTTTCAGCCCAGGGTGTGATCCTGGAGACCCGGAATCAAGTCCCGCATTGGGTTCCCTGGATGGAGTCTCCTTCTCCCTCTGTCTGTGTCTCTGCCTCTCTCTCTCTCTGTGTCTCTCATTAATAAATAAATAAAATCTTTAAAAAGAAAATGAAGTGCCATTTAAAGGTAACATATGTAACTATGAGAAAGATAAGAGGTAGGTATGATGCATGGCCAGTTATTTGGCATTCACTAAGAGCAATATAATTCCATCTTTAAACCCAAAATCTACATGAAGATTTTTTAAATGAATGGACTCACAAACACTCTACAAGTTTCAGACTAAGGCTTTTATTATACATGTGGAAACAATGACCACTTAATAATAACACACATTTGGTGATAACAATTTTAATATGTAATTATGTATGAAATATATCACAATTTCAGAGGTGTTAAATATAAAAACATGCATGTTAGAATAGAAGAAATACTACAGTGTACTCACTGAAGAGAAGAACCCAATAGATGGATTAAAATATATACAATTGATGGATTAAAATAGATGTATTCAGAGAAAATAAGTGAATTGTGTAACAGATTTGAGGAAATGAAACAGAATTCAGACAAAAATGCTAGAAAATATGAGGGATTAAAGGCATGAAAAGTAGAATGAGAAAATCCACCATGTATTTCTTAACACTTCTAGAAAGAGACAAAGGGAAATTGGGAAGAAGACACATAGAAAGAAATAATGGCTGGGAATTTTCCAATATGTAAACAAATAAGCAAAAAAGAGGAGTTCTCAGGTTTGTTCTGAAAACTCACTGAGCTCTGAAATGCACAAGTTAAATACAACAAATAAGCAAGCAAACCAAAAAAACCCTAGATTCATTATAATAGAATTTCTAATTTTAAAGACAAAGAAAGGGCACCTGGTATGGCTCAGTGGTTGAGCATCTGCCTTTGGCTCAGGGCTTGATCCTGGAGTCCTGGGTTGGGATCCAATGGAGTCCCTGCATCGGGCTCCCCGCGGGGAGCCTGCTTCTCCCTCTGCCTGTGTCTCTGCTTCTCTCTGTGTCTCTCATGAATAAATAAATAAAATCTTAAAACAAAAATAAGCTAAAGGCAAAGAGAAAACAAAAACAGTCAGGAAGAAAATATAAACTACCTAAAAGTATCTCTCTACCTAAACTGTAAACTGACAATGCCATCTAAATGAATACAGAAAGATTTTATCAGTTACATATAATTTATTAACAATTAAAATACTGGGTCATCTGGGTGTCTCAGTGGTTGAGCATTTGCCTTTGGCTCAGGACATGATCCTACTGTCCTGGGATCGAATTCCACACCAGGCTCCCCACAGGGACTCTGCTTCTCCCTCTGTCTGTATCTCTGCCCCTCTCTGTGTGTCTCTCCTGAATAAATAAATAAAATCTTTAAAAAAATTAAAATACTAAGATATACTTCAGACAGAAGGAAATTGAAACTAAAAGAAAAAAATGAAATCCAAAAAATAATGAAGAGGAAAGAAATCAACACATTAACTGGTTAATGTGAGAAGTATGTCATTGCTAACAAACTACTTCTGGTTTCTATCTAAGGTGGAGAAAACTAAAAAGTGTAGCTGTCACTCAATAAAAGAAAAAGCCAGTTAATCCTCAAAATCATAACTTTTGTTGAACGTACTAAAACTGAAGTCTCAAGTTACCACGTTGTCTGAAATCAAATGAAAGAGAGATACACCTTCATGGGGAGGTGAGGCAAGAACAGTGGGTATCTGTGGGAGCAAGAATCAGAAGAGCTTTTGTTTCAAGTAGGGAAAAGAATTCACCTAAAATCTCTAATGAATGGATAAATGATGAATGCGGGAGAGCATGAGATTACAGTCCTAGAATCCCTGGGAGCAGCAGACATAAGCGGAGTTCACATCCACTAGTGGGATCTTCTCTACTGACCTTCCGGGGTGCATAAGAAAAAGATTAGGGCAGGGCAAGAAGTTGGAAAAAAACTACCTTAAGAATTTCAGATCTGTGAGAGAGGAGAGGCTGAAGCCCCTTCAGGCCTCTTTCCTCTTAAGGAGCAAAGCTATTCAGCTACGCTGGTGAGGAACTAGCAGCAAACCTGGTCAGCCCCACGAAGTTGAGCCCCACGGAGTTGTTGAAGACCTGTGGTCCCTGGGGAAAAGTTAAGTAAAAATTCCTATTTTTTTTTTCTTTTTTGAAAAAACAGAATGAAATTGTCCTAAGTGTAAACTATTGGATGTCTTGTGTCACTGTGGCACAGGTCTACCTAAGACTGGTCTGAATTGGACCAGCAGAGACCCCACCCCCAAGCAGGAGGTTAGGTAGCAGAGTTACAAGCTAGGTTGGTCTCCTCAGAGAGGGGCAAGACCTGGGATAGAGATCGTCTCTGAGATGCAAGTACCCAGAAGAGGTCTCAGAGCTCTTAAAGGAGCAATACTGAGAAACATCCTCCAGCAAACAGTCCACACTCTAAGTGCATGATTATACCAGAGAAAGAGGAAGAGGATCTGTGGCTCATCTAAGAATTAAATTGACAAACAAGATTCACAGGAGAAAACAGCCTATTTTAATTACGTACCTATGGGAGTTCCACAAAAATTTGAGACTCAAAATCACCCACACCATTCCGATTTATACACCATTCTCAACTAAGGAAGAGATAGGGGTTTGGGCCTTCTGTGGTTGTGGTATTAAATACACTGGTAGGTGAGAGAAGGAAATGTTTGGTAAACAAAATGCTCTGGGGGATCCCTGGGTGGCTCAGCAGTTTAGCACCTGCCTTTGACCCAGGGTGTGATCCTGGGGTCCTGGGATTGAGTCCCACATGGGGTTCCCTGTGTGGAGCCTGCTTCTCCCTCTGCCTGTGTCTCTGCCTCTCTCTGGGTCTCTCATGAATAAATAAATAAAATCTTAAAAAAAAAAAAAAAAAAAAAAAAAGAAAACAAGAGTTGCTCTGTTACCCAGGTGAGTTTTTGGGTAAAAGTTATCTTCTCTGATAATAGCTCACTTCCTGGTACAGACCTCCTTAATAATGTAAATTTCTTCATATTGCTGATTTCCCCTTCAAATGAAGAAATTTATACTGCATTATACTGCATCACAAAAATTTTAAAGGAAGTTTTTTAGACATAAAGGACTACAGTGCCATGCAGAAACAAATCCATACAAAGAAATGAAGATTTCCTGATAGTTGGGAAAATTAAAGTATTTTATCTTATTGTTTATTTACCTAAAAGAGCTGGCCTTTTGTAAATGCACTAGGAATGTATTATACTTTCTATAGAACTGCAAAAAAATACTCAGTTACATTAAAACTGGCCTAAAAAGAAAGGAGAAAATAATCAAACAAACAAAAAAACAAGTAGGAAGTTGATAGATTTAGATCCAATCATAATAGTAAATTAGATGTAAATAAGCTAAGCAAACAGATTAAAAGAAAGAGATTGTTAGATTATTAGAAGAAGGGTAGATTAACAACATGCTGAGTTCAAGAAGTATATTTTAAATATGGAAATGTAGAGAGGTTAAAAATAAAGGCATGAAAAATACTTATTGTATAAACATTTATTAAAAAAAACTTGTAGTGATTGCGGATAGATAAAGCAGACTTTAAAATAGGACTTATTACTTAAAAATAAGATTTAGTATCTGGGATGAAGAGGGACATTCCATGACTACAAAAGGGATGAATTCACCAAGAAGGTGTAACAATCCTAAGTGTGAATGTACTGCCTCGCAAAACATCAAAACACATCAAAAAATGATAGAAATGGAGGGGGGGGATCTACAGAGAATTTCAAAATTATGTTTTGAGATATCGATACTTCTCTCTCAATAATAAATAGAAACAGTAGATAGAAAATCAGGAAAGACATAAAATAACCCCCCCCCCAAAAAAAAGACAAAACCAGTATAAATCAAATTGGCCTAATAGAGAATTAAAGAGAAACAGCAGGACAGGTGTTCTTTTCAGGACCATGTGAAACATTCACCAAGGTAGCTATATGCTAGGCAATAAAATAAACTTCAAGGAAATTAATATATATTGATATCATATAGATTCTATTTTTTAATGAAAAAGGAATTAGAGTATGGAGATGCCTGGGTGGTTCAGTCAGTTAAGCGTCTGACTGTTGATGTCAACTCAGGTCATGATCTCAGCATTGTGAGATTGAGCCCCACCTTGGGCTCTGTCCTGGATGTGGAGCCTGCTTAAGATTCTCTCTCTCTTTCTGCCTCTGTCCCTCTCCCCCACAAAATAAGAGAGTTAAAGAGAAAATCATTAACAGAAAGATAGTGGGAAAACCCTAAGTTATTTGGAAATTAAGCAACATATCTTTTTAATTAAAAAAAAATGGGTCAGAGATCAATTCACCAGAGAAAGTAGAAACATTTTTAATTGAATGAAAATTAAAATGCATTAAAAAATACATATTACTCAGCTATTAGAAATGACAAATACCCACCATTTGCTTCAACGTGGATGGAACTGGAGGGTATTATGCTGAGTGAAGTAAGCCAATCAGAGAAGGACAAACATTATGTGTTCTCATTCATTTGGGGAATATAAATAATAGTGAAAGGGAATATAAGGGAAGGGAGAAGAAATGTGTGGGAAATATCAGAAAGGGAGACAGAACGTAAAGACTGCTAACTCTGGGAAACGAACTAGGGGTGGTAGAAGGGGAGGAGGGCGGGGGGTGGGAATGAATGGGTGATGGGCACTGGGGGTTATTCTGTATGTTAGTAAATTGAACACCAATAAAAAATAAATTAAAAAAAAAAGGAAATAAAACTCTTAAGCTAGGAAAAATGCTCAACCTTACCAAAAATCAAAGCAATGCAAATTGAAACAATAAGATAACATTTTTTGTCTACTAAATTATGAAAACATTTTAATAACAATAAATAAAACATTCAATACCCCCCCCAAAAAAAAATACATATCAGGGCATCCAGGTGGCTCAGTCAGTTAAGTGTCTGCCTTCAGCTTGGGTTGTGATCTTGGGGTCCTGGGATTGAGCCCCACTTCAGGCTCTCTGCTTGGCAGAGAGTCTGCTTCTCCTACTCCCTCTGCCCTTCCTGCTCATGCATTCTCTCTCTCAAATGAATAAATAAAATTCTAAAAAAAAAAAAAAAAAAAAAAACTTCAAAATTTAAGGGAGGCAGCTAAAGCAGTGCTTAGCAGGAAAATTAATTAAATTGAACATTATAACTATGATATGAATATTATAGAACATATTATAATTTATTATAAAATAATAATTATATATGAAATATATTATTATATAATTAGTACAAATAAAAATAGAAACTATACAATGAATTACACAAGGAGGATTTCAAATCATCTCGATCTAACATTCCACCTTAAGAAACTAGAAACAAATACTAAATACAAAGCAAGCAGAAGAAAGGAAATAATTAACATATGATTATATATCAATAAAATTGAAAACAAAACTTCAACAGAAAATGCCAAGTCAAAAGCTAGTTCTTTGAAACGTTCAATAAAATTAATAGACTTCTAGCCAGCATTGACCAAGCACAGAGAGATTGACAGAGAACAAGTGACAGAGAGAAAATGTGTCAAAATTACCAATACTGGCAATTTAACCGGGACATCCTTACAGATCTAATAGACAATAAAAAGGCAGTAAGGGAATATTATAGATAACCTTAAGCTTATAAATTCAAGAATTTTAAGGGAATGGATAAAATCCTGAAAGTCTCCATCAAAACGTAACTACAGAAGAAATATATAACCTGAACTGTTCTGTTATTTGTGGATTTGAATTTGTAGCTAAGAGTCTTCCAACAGAGAAAATATCAGGACAACATGGCTCAACCGTTAATTTCTTCCAAACATTTAAGGAAGAAATAGTATCAATCTCTTGAAAAATAGAGAAGTGACTATTTACTACTTATTTTATGAGACCAGCATCACTTTGCTACGAAAAGCAAAGGCAAGAAGAAAATTGTAGACCATTATTTCTTAAGAACATACATACAAAGACACTTGACAATCTACCAGCAAATGAATCCAATAATATGTAAACAGAAAAAATATTTCATGATAAGTGGGGTTTATCCTGAAAATCCAAGGCCAGTTCAATGTCCATAAGCCAATCAATTGTAAGTCACAATATCCATAGCATATAACGGAAAATACTTATCTATACAAAGTGCATCTACAAAACAACTAGAGTTAACATTATATTTCATTATTCAAATACTGCTTTTTTTTTTTTTACCCTAAGACATGGAATAAAGAAAGGAAATCTTTTCTTACCACCGCTATTCAACATCATATTCGGGATTCTAACAATGGAATAGATAGGAAAAATGAATGAAATTCATATGGATTGGAAACAAGAAATAAATTGTCTTAATTTTTAGATTGATGGGACTTTCTAGAAAATTCCAGAGAATCTACAAAAAATTTAATGTAAATTAAGCAAAGTTATAGGATATAATGACAATATACAAAAATCAATTGCATTGCAATATATGAATAGGAAAAGAATGGGAAATTTAAGGAACTTTGGAAAAAGTACCATTTAAAATAGCATCAAAACCATGAAACACTTAAGTATAAATCTAAGATGTATGTCCAAGATCCATATCTGGAACACTGATTAAAAAATTAAATAAATGAAGAAACATTGTGGTTATAGATGAAAAGTCTCAATATTGTTAAGATGTCCATTCTGAAATTGATAGCAAAATACTAAAAGTTTTCTGAAGGCAAGAAAAATGTCTAATTGAATTGTGTCGCTTTGTAGATATAAGGTCTTCGGTAAACTTCTTTTTTTCCTTAAGATTTTATTTATTTATTTGAAAAACGGAGGGGGAGAGAGAGCAAGAAAGAAAGACCACATTGGGGGGTGTGGGGATGCCCAGAGGGAGAGCAGGGAGGCCCACCAGACGCTCCAGGTCTCTGGGTCACAACCTGAGCTGAAGGCCACAGTGGACTGAGCCTCCCAGGGGCCCCAAGGTCTTCAGTAAACTGCTTGAATTAATTTAGGGACCAGGAACATACTCAGTGCTAAGAAGACATTGACAATATTAGATCACTAATGTAGTGGATCTCATGATTAGGTTCCCCCTTTTTTAATAGAAATTTCTTTTTTTTAATGTGATGAAATGGTAAATGTGAGGGAAGCTACATGTAGGTTTAGTAATTTTTCTTATATTTATGATTAAATGTAATTATCAAATTGATGGAAAACAACATAATGAACAAGATACAGAACACAAATTGTAAATGACTGTAGAATTCAATTAGCATTTCTGAGATTTTAGACCTTTTTCCCAGTAAAGTCACATCATTAACATCTACAGCAATTTTCATGTCAAGCTGGAATGAGTTTTTCTTTTTTTCCAAATAGGATATTTTCTTTTATGTTTATGTTTTAAAAGTGGAAAGGGAGAATAAAAATAATCTAAAAAATGGATATTGATAAAGGCTATGAAGTGAAGAAAGTCAGGGCAACGGACGCCTGGGGGCTCAGCGGTTGAGCGTCTGCGGTCGGCCCAGGGCGTGACCCCGCGTCGGGCTCCCTGCATGGAGGCTGCTTCTCCCTCTGCCTGGGTCTCGGCCTCTCTTTCTGTCTCTCATGAATAAATAAGTAAAATCTTAAAAAAAAAAAAAAAAAAAAAAAAGCAAGGCAAGAGTGAAATAATGCAAGTCTACCTGAGGCCCTGTTCTGGCAGCCTTCTGTGAGGACGTCACACCGCGAGCAGGCCCGACGCACAGGAGGGCCCCCGTGCAGAAAGTAACCGGAAGTCGGGGGGAGCGCCGGGGCCGCGCCGGCAGGAACTTGCGGACCGTCGTGCGCCTGACGAGAGGCCCGGGGTGTTGGGGCGTCCGCGCCGCTCCGCGGGCTCTTGCGTGACGTGACGTCCGACGGGGGCCGAGCGCCGCGCCGCTGACGCTCTGGCCCGGGCCAGCACGAAGTCGGGCCTAAAGTCTTTCCAGTCGCCTCCCAACGAATTTCCTTAGTTGCGCCGTGAGCCCTCGAGGTTAACCCCCAGCACAGAAAACCGGCGACCCTCACGAACGTGACGAAGTGTCCCGCTTCGCTTCAGTCAACTACAGGCCTTCGTCGCCCCCGGCCTGCCGCCCTCACGGCCTGCTCCGCCCTCAGCCGGGGCTGACTCTCCCCGAAACCGACGCTCGCTCGCCCCGTGCGCGGCCCCGCGACGGCCCGTCCCCGACCCCGTGCGTTCTTCCGTTTCCTTCCCTGTTGCGTAACACGATCCAGGCGAGTCATGACTTTCTTCTAGCTGCACCTCCTCCAGAACTGCTCACTGAACTCCGGTGTGTGCGAGGCCCTGGGCTTTTACTGGTAACGGGGAGAAAAGCCTAAGAATGTTGCCCGGCTCCTCGCACGGGGCCCTACGTAGAGTGTGACCTGAATTTAGCACGATTCTATGGACGTCTTGGTTAAGAGGAAAAAATGTTCGGAACTAAAAAAGGAAAATCAAAATAAAAGTCCCCCCTCCCCCCGCCCCGGGATACAATTTGTTTTTTCTTTTTTTCTTTCTTTCTTTCTTTTTCTTTCTTTCTTTCTTTCTTTCTTTCTTTCTTTCTTTCTTTCTTTCTTTCTTTCTTTCTTCTTTCTTTCTTTTTCTTTCTTTCTTTCTTTTCTTTCTTTCTTTTCTTTCTTTTCTTCTTTTCTTTTCTTTCTTCTTTCTTTCTTTCTCTTTCTTTCTTTCTTCTTTCTTTCTTTCTTTCTTTCTTTCTTTCTCTTTCTTTCTTCTTTCTTCTTTCTTTCTTTCTTTCTTTCTTTCTTTCTTTCTTTCTTTCTTTCTTTCTTTCTTAACTTACCTTACACCTTACTTTAAAACAAAACAAAACAAAAAAAAAAAAAAAACACCTGCAGCTAAATCTCAAAACAGATTTCAAGTATCAAACGAGGCCACGTTGAGGTGTCTGGGTGGCTCAGTGGGTGAGCATCTGCCTCCGCTCAGGGCATGAGCCCAGGGTCCTGGGATCGAGTCCCGCATCAGGCTCCTCACAGGGAGCCTCCCTCTCTCTCTGCCTGTGTCTCTGCCTCTCTCTCTCTATGTGTCTCTCATGAATAAATAAATAACATCTTTAAGAAAAAAAATGAGGCAGTGTCATATGCCAGAGTGCCATTTGAATTCTTATTTTACTCTGGGAGAATGCAAAGGCTTTAAAGAATAGATTAGAAGAAAATCACTGGTGTCTTTTTACCTCAGCAACAAATACAAACACGATAACAAAAAGTTTCCTTTTCTTCCTCACATATCTGCCTGAGCATTTTCTAATGCAAAGGTTGTATTCAATATACTTTTTTTTTTTTTTTTTTATGATAGTCACACACAGAGAGAGAGAGAGAGAGGCAGAGACACAGACAGAGGGAGAAGCAGGCTCCATGCACCGGGAGCCCGACGTGGGATTCGATCCCGGGTCTCCAGGATCGCGCCCTGGGCCAAAGGCAGGGGCCAAACCGTTGCGCCACCCAGGGATCCCCGTGTATTCAATATACTTTTATTTTTCCAACTCGAGGAAGAATTTTTTTAATGATCTTGACAGTATAGGCGGTACTAGATTTCTCCACTGTGTGTGATATTTGTTGAGTTCTACTATATATAAGACGTTTCATGAACTCATTTCCCATGCATTGACTCCCTGTCAATAGTGATCAGCATCAATATTTCATTCATTGATTAGTGTCATTTCTCTCTATATATATTTTCCCTTTAAAATTTCATGGTTTTCTAGAAACCATGCACATGATTTCTAGAACCTGCACATGATTATTATTTTGAATATTCAGATTTTCTTTTCGCTATGGCAGAAACATTTTCACTATATTTCTATATGGTTATTGCTTTCATTAAGAAACTCTTAATTTTTGAATATTTATTTTTTTACTTGTCATCTTATTGAACTCTCTTAATTGGTATAACAATTGTTTAGTGGATTTACTTTGCTACAATAAGAATTATCTTCTCTGCAAATAATGATAATTCTTTCCCTTATTATAGCTTTTTTCTTTTTCTTTGATGTATTGGTAAGATATTAAACAACAGATATGGGAATATAAAGATTATGAATTTTAACAGGAATTGCACTTATGTTTTGTCATTATAGGAAATGTTGTCTGATATAAGCAAATAATAATAATGAGCTATTGTGCCAAGTGCTAGAAAACCCATGGTTTAAAATAAACTAATATTTAGAGCTCAAATTTGACGAGTCATAGCTTTATAGAACAGTAGCATTTTTGTATAATTAGAAAAGCATTTCAAATATTTCTGATAACCTTCTTAGCATATATTGAGGAGTTAATATATTTCTTCCTTTTGAACTATCGATGTGAAAAACCATATACATAGATATTAGAATATTGAATTATTTTTTCTTTTTTAGAAAATAGCACATTTAGCAGTTTTATCAGTTTTGAGACTCTATTTTATGATATTCTTCTAATATCATACTTATGATATTTTGAGTCAGACTACAGGGATTCATAGTTTAAGCCTTGAAAAATCTGAATTTGTATCCCATTGGCATCTTAGGTTAGCTTGTAATCTTAGGCAACTGGTCCAAACCAGCTCAGCCTTAGTACTTTTGGTGTAATGTGGAGATAATAACATAACCTACGCTTTCAGATGGTTGAGCGTGTTAAATGGTATAATGCATGTACAGTCCTTAGCATAGAAGCTAGAATGCTCAATAAACATATAGTTATAAATGGTACTTGTCAGTCTTTCCCCCCACCTTTCTTTCCCTGATCAGATTTTTTTATATTAAGGCCATAAAAGCATCTTAAAATTAATTAATGAACTCCTTTCAATAAGGCTATAGAATATGCAGGACCTAACTGACATGTAGATTATTTATTCCTTAAAAATCAGCCACAAATCACCTCATGAAAACATCTAAAATCAGTATAATTTCTGAATATAATTATTTGCAAATTCAAATATTTGTCAATTTCTTCTAAGGCAATTTATGTACTCATTCTCTCAGATTAATTTTGATAATTTATATTTTCTCAACTTCATTAATTCCTTATAGCTTGCTACATTTATTAGCATGTAGTTACAAGTTAATTGTTTAAAATCACTTTCATATATAGTAATAATCTTTTTTACGTGCCTAAATCACATGCTTGTAAATATTTTTGCCATTTTTTTTTCTTAATGATATTTATCCTTGTACTATATAGCTACATGTTGGGCACATTTATGTCTATAATTATTTTTTCTCTTTTTATCTGATTTGGTAGTTTCATTTTTCCATAATTAATTTCTTCTTCTTATTTTTTAGAGTTTTTCTGCCTAACTCTATGGATTGGATGTTTAATTGATTATTTTCTAGTTATGCTTTTTAAAAATGATAGCATTTTTGCTCACGAGGTAAACCTTTGAGACAATGGTCATAAGTTTTCATAGAAAACATGCTCATTATAGTTATTTTCCAAATACCTCTTAGTTGTAATTTTGATTTCTTTCTGTTCAAAGTTTCAAGTAGAATTGGTCATTTTAATTAAGTAGCTAGATTTTCCTTTGCTGCTTAAAGTTTAGTTTATAATTTCCAAACCTTTGCATGATGATAAAAGAATGTGAGTAATGTAATTCCTTTATAGGATTACACGTGAAAAGGAAAAGCAGAAAACATGCTCATTGTAGAATGGATCAGTACTATATAAAATGAGAAAGTCCTTCATCTCCTCATAACCATGAAGAATATTTGTAGATTGAGTTTCCTGCAATTGGATGTTAATACAGACTTTCTTAGGGATCCACACCTGTGGAAGAGAAGGTGGGAGGCAGGACTGAGAGAAATGGAACTGCCATGAAAATTTTAAACACCTCAGGTAACTCCATGTGGAACACTGGAGCATACATGACACACCCCAGCTGTCCTGTGTGGTATCAAAAGGGCTGCCCTGAAACCCTCTTCTTCATCAGCTGTGGGATATGAGTCACCCAAAGAAGTGTGAGCCCTGAGGAGTTGGTCTTCTCTGCAGTTGAGGTAAACCCTGAAAGAGCTGACAGCTAGAGACTGTGGGAAGAGGCTATAAGTCCTTCCAAAGGGACATGGGAATTGTGGCTAGCTCAGTGTATAACATATATATATTTTTTTTGATACCAGCTTGGAATGTTTTATCAAAAATTTTTGTATATATTTTTATCTACATCTTATTTTTTAGTTAAATGATCTCTGGATATTATATAGTGTATTATATATAATATTATGTATATTATCTATACTATATTTAGCACACATTTACTCTTTTGATCCTTTACAAATTTATTCAAAGTTGTTTTTTAACAGCAAGATTTTCTATTTTTCAGTTTTGATTTATGTATTAGTCGACTGTATTAAATTGTCAAACAAATTTTGAGAAGACATAGGGTATATCTCCTGGGCTATTGCTCCATTAAATATTTCTATAATATTTACACATGAATAAACTCCTTTCAAAATAAATTTTCTTTGTTGTCTTTTGTCATTTGATATTGCATAGGTTTACTTATTTCTGTTTAAACACTTCAAGTCTTTACTTGTCTTTAAATTAGAAAAAATCTCAAGACCTGTCTAAAAATGATCAATTATTTTTACTAGGACTTTGATGATAACAGAAGTAGAGAAGAATTATGATCAGATTTACATTTTTAGAATTATCACCCTGACTTTAATCTGGAGGTTAATTTATGAGGAGAATGAATGAATGTAAGGAACAACAATTAAAATTGACTCTCAGCTTTATGAAAAGGATTTTAATGGATAAAAATAACACAAGAAGAGAAATAATACGAAAGAGATGGTGAAATCAAGTTTAATTATAAATTGAGTTTGAGGATCTATGAACAATCATATCTGAAATATATAAATGGCTGTCAGGTTTAGTGCCGAGGTAGTTGTATTGTAAATGACGTAATAATAATCATTAGTAATTCAAGATGTGCAGGATCTTCTAGAGATTGCATAGTATAAGAAAAAAGAGAGATTAGGATAGAGGCTTGAAACATACCAAGATATACGAAGAATATAGGAGAGAGGGAAATGCCATCAGAGGAGAGCAAGAAAGAGTTGTCAAAGATGTTGGAAGACTGTGAGAACATTTTGATACAGAAAGTGACCTCTGAAGGCTGCTTTGGCTGCTGCCCATGAATTCTGATACATTATGTTTTTAGTATCACTTAATCATTTATATTCTAGATTCGTTGTGATTTTCTCTTTTACTTTCTCTATTAACTTTTAAAAACACAAGTAACCCTTTGGTTACTCAATAAGCAGTGTGGTTTTTATGCCCTTAATATTATATTATGATTTATAATTAAATACCATTTTAGTGAAATAGCCAAACTGTGGAAATGTGGAAAGATCCCAGACGTTTATAGACAGATAAATGGATAAAGATGAATGGATACACACACACACACACACACACACACACACACACACAACGGAATACTACTTAGCCATCCAAAAGTTAAATCTTGAAATTTTCAATGATGTGGATGGAATTAGAGGAGAGGGTATGATGATAAGTGAAATAAGTCAATTACATCATCTCACTCATATATGGGATTTAAGAAGCAAGACAGAGGATCATAGGAGAAGAGAGGAAAAAATAAAACAAGACAAAATCAGAGAGGGAGACAAACCATGAGAGACCACTAATCATAGGAAACAAACTAAGAGTTGGAGGGGAAGTGGGTGGGGGTTTGGGGTAACTGGGTGACAGACATTAAGGGGGGCACGTGATGTAATGAGCACTGGATATTATATAAGGCTGATGAATCACTGACCTCTGCCTCTAAAACTAATAAAATATTGTGTGTCTGAATGTAAAAAAATTTTAAAAAATAAAAATAAAAAATATATCATTGTAGTGGGTAAACATGCTCTGAATGACTTTGATTTTTTGAAATACATTTAATATTGTTTTATGGCCCAGCGTATGGTCAATATTAGTACGGTATTCAAATGTGAGAAAAATATAGTATTTTACTGTTTTTGGCTACTTGACTGTATAAACATCCCTAAGGTTAACTTAATTGATGTTGTTGTTCAATTTATTATTTTCTAATCTACTTACACAATTACTTAGAGATTGTTGTTTGTCTCCAATTGTAATTGTAGATTTTTCTAATTTTTCTTTTATCTTTGCCAATGTGTTGATTTATGTATTTGAGAACTTTGTTATTATTTGTTACTGATTTAACTATATTTTTATTATTATTGTCAATATTGTTATTATTGTTTTCAGGTGTTACTGGGTACTTACACCTAACAACCATGTAATATGATTGCATTAAAAAGTTTAAAAGATATTTGTGACCTGCCCCCCCAAAATTAATAAAATATTTGAAGTAACAAAAATCCTTTTTACTCAAGTTTTTATTTAAATTCCAATTAGTTAACATACACTGTAACAGTTGCAAGCACAGAATTTAGTGATTCATCACTTCCATGCAATACCTGGAGCTCATCACAAGTACCCTCCTTTTTATTTTATTTTATTTTAAGATTTTATTTATTTATTCATGAGAGATACAGAGAGAGGCAGAGACATAGGCAGAGGGAGAAGCAGGCTCCCTGCGGGAAGCAGATGTGGGACTTGATCCCAGGACCCTGGGGTCATGCCCTGAGCCAAAGGCAGACGCTCAACCACTGAGCCACCCAGGGCCCCAGTGCCCTCCTTCTAAAAGGAGGGAGAGAGGACAGCCCGGGTGGCTTGGCAGTTTGGTGCCGCCTTCAACCTAAGGCCCAATCCTGGAGACCTGGGATCGAGTCCCACATTGGGCTCCCTGCATGGAGCCTGCTTCTCCCTCTGCCTGTGTCTCTGCCTCTCTCTCTCTGTGTTCTCACGAATAAATAAATAAAATCTTAAAAAAAAAAAAGGAGGGAGAAAATTTGCAATAAGTATGAATAGTTTACTTAAAGTTCTCATTAGTGCATTTTAAAGTGTTTTGGAATTTAAGTTTTCTTTAACTCTTAACACTTTGCCGTTTAAGCTTAGAGTTAGAAAATTAAGCTAAGGTGGTTGGAATAGTCAGAATTTCAAGAACAAATATAAATAAAATACATTGAATGTTAGAAGAAAAGGGGACTTCAAAGTTCAGCTAGTGAAACCTTGAAGTGCACATAGTCTTCTTGGCTTTTCCCATAGGGACTATAGGGTTTTCTTTTTGGAGTTTTCTAAGACAGTGACCATACATCTATATGTCCAAGTTTTGAAAAATTCTTATTTCTTCTTTTTATATTCATTTTAATTTTGTAGATTTATACATCACCACCATCACCACTCCCTTCTTTGGAAAGATTGTTCTCTTATCTTAGCAAGGATTTTGGAAGAAATGGAGGCTAATCAATGTATTCACAATTTGCCGTCATTAACTGCCAGGCCAACAAATAGGTTTTTGCATAAACTTCTTATTGCTATTATCCTACGTATGTTGCTGCTTCTGTTTGCTGTTTCTACTTCTAGTTTTCATTTGTGGAGACTTTTACCATGGGGTCTGGCACCTAGTGGACCCAGAGCCCTAACAAGGGGAACATGCTCCGTGTCTCCCAGGATCACAAAAAAAGGAGTGAGTTCGGCCGTGGGAGTAACAAAAAAAAAAAAAAAAAAAAAAAAAAGACTTTAATAAAAACTGGTCATTATGCATGAGGGATGTTTTTTAACATTAAGGATGTTAAAACATATATATAGAACATACAGATTTCCTTATGGGTACAGAGCAGCAGGAATGAAGAGAGAGTCTATATTTTAGTCTCCTTTATGTGGCCAGATATTCTGGCTTTTTAAAAATTAGATTTCAGTTTTGAAAACTATGATGGCACATTGCAGAATTCTGAAAACTCTCAGTTGTCTTGCAAATTCTTCTGTAGGTCTGCTCTTCGAAGTTAAGTTAAAGGTGCTGTGGCACACTGGTTAAGAGCACAGGGTCTATAGCTGGATTGTCTGGTTTCAAAACACAGTTCCACCATTTATTAGTTCTGTGATCTTAGTAAATACTGCTTAAATAAGTTTTCTTCTCAATTTTCACATATGCAATTGGGTTAATAATGGTACCTAATTCATAGAATTTTGGTAAAGTTTAAGTTACTTAATGCATGTGAATACTTCTTTGAAATGCATCTGGCACTTAGTAAACACTATGTTATAATGACTATTTGTTATTATTTTTTCATATTATCATCATTATTATTGGTGGGTGTGAGAATCATACAATGGTTTGTGCTTCAAGTACAACTCAAGCTGGGTTAAAGTAATGGTTACACATTTTTAATGAAAGGATATCCTCATAATAGCTTAATTATTCCACCGTTTAAAATTTCTGACTGAGGCTTCCTCTATGTGTGCTTATTTACCAACCCATGAAACAAAATCTAAAGAACTAAGGATCTTAAATATAATAACAATAATCATCTGTCAAATGAACAGTTATCTTGTGGGATCATGATTTGAGTGCTCAGATAAAAGTTAATAAAGTAGTCACAAAGGATTCTGTCCACTTTTGTGCTGAAGAAGATCATATTTAAGGCTCCATTTAATTTGCAAAATGTCAAAGAACATCAAAAGAAGAAATTTATTGCATTAATCTTTCAAAGACAGAATGTAAAGCTCATACTAGCCAGAGTTATTAATCAAAATTAGCTATTGATTTTGTCTGTCAGTAAATTCAAATTTACAAGGACTGTTGGTTATCAACACTTAGATTATGTAAGTGGAAGTTTGGGATTTTTTTTCTATCTAAGGATGTTTGATTAGCACTTCTTTTTTTTTTTTAATTTTTTTTTTCAATTTTCATTTATTTATGATAGAGAGAGAGAGAGAGAGGCAGAGACATAGGCAGAGGGATAAGCAGGCTCCATGCACCGGGATGCCCGATGTGGGATTCGATCCCAGGTCTCCAGGATCGCGCCCTGGGCCAAAGGCAGGCGCCAAACCGCTGCGCCACCCAGGGATCCCTGATTAGCACTTCTATTAGCATTTCTGTTATGACTATTAGCATTTCTGTTTATAGGAATCCTAAACTTCTACAAAGTTTGAATAAATGGAAGCATTTTCACAAATGACAAAATTAATGTCAACTTCACTAATCACATTAAAAATAATAGTGATATTAACAGATTTATGTTTTAATGCTATAAATGTGACAGAACTATACAGTATCAATTATAATGAAGACTTACTGGAGATAGGGAAATAAGTGACAATAGTATTTATTGAGAAATACAGATAACAGTTCTGAACTTCAGAAAGTAGAAATGAATCAAGGCATGGAAGTAGAAACAATAGGATTGGTCTAAAGATTAAAAATGGGGATTGAATATGACATTGGCTGTGAGTTTGTCATATATGGACTTCATCATGTTGAGGATGTTCCCCCCTATACCCACTTTGCTAAGAGTTTGTTTTTATCATAAATGGATGTTGAATTTTATCAAATATTTTTTTCTGCATCTCTTAAAATGATCATATAATTTTTATCTTTCTTTTTCTTAATGTAGTATATTACATTGATTAGTGGTTATTGAAATCTTTTAGCATCCCTGGAATAAATCCCACTCAATTATGGTCATATGGTCTATGATCCTTTTAATGTATTGTTGAACCCAGCTTCCTAATGTATTGTAGGTTTTGCATCAATGTTTATCAGGGATGTTGGGTTGTGATTTCTTTTTTTTATATTTAATTTATTTATTCATGAGAGACACACAGAGAGAGAGGCAGAGACATGATACTTTATGGGAGACATGATACTTTACGGGAAAACCCAAAAGACCTCCACCCCCAAATTGCTAGAACTCATATGGGAGTCCCGCAACATTGCAAGTTACAAAACCAATGCCCAGAAATCAGTCGCGTTTCTATACCCTGAGACAGAAGAAAGAGAAATTAAGGAAGAGATCCCATTTGCAATTGTGCCAAAAAACATAAGATACCTGGGAATAACCTCACCAAAGAGGTAAAGGATCTGTACTCTAGATACTACAGAACACTTATGAAGGAAATTGAAGAAGACACAAAGAGATGGAAAAAAACGTTCCATGCTGATGGATTGGAAGAACAACTATTGTGAAAATGCCTATGCTACCCAGAGCATTCTCTACATTCAATGCAATCCCTATCAGAATACCATGGACTTTCTTCACACAGTTGGAACAAATAATTCTAAGATTTGTATGAAACCAGAAAAGACTCTGAATAGCCAGAGGAATGTTGAAAAGAAATCCAAACCTGGTGGCATCACAATGCCTGACTTCAAGCTGTACTACAAAGCTGTGATCATCAAGATAGCATGGTATAAAAACAGACACATAGATCAATGGAACAGACTAGAGAACCCAGAAATGGACCCTCAACTCTATGGTCAACCCATCTTTGACAAAGCAGGAAAGACCCTCCACTGGAAAAAGGACAATCTGACAATCTCTTTAATAAATGGTGCTGGGAAAATTGGACAGCCACATGTAGAAGAATGAAACTAGACCGTTCTCTTACACCAGACACAAAGATAAATTCAATATGGGTGAAAGACCTAAATGTGAGACAGGAATCCATCAAACTCCTAGAGGAGAACACAGACAGCAACCTGTTCGACCTCAGCTGCAGCAACCTCTGGCTAGACATGTCTCCAAAGGCTAGAGATACAAAAGCAAAACTGAACTGTTGGGACTTCATCAAATAAAAAGCTTCTGCACAGTGAAGGAACAGTCCACAAAACTAACAGGCAACCTGCAGAATGGGAGAAGGTATTTGCAAATGAAATATCAGATAAAGGGTTGGTATCCAAGACCTATAAAGAACTTATTAAACTCAACATTCCAGAAACAAACAATCCAGTCAAGAAATGGGCAGAAGACATGAACAGACATTTCTCCAAAGAAGACCTACACACAGCCAACAGACACATGAAAAAAATGTTCCACATCATTTGTCATCAGGGAAGTACAAGTCAAAACCAATGTGAGATATCACTTTACACCAGTGAGAATGGCTAAAACTAACAAGACAGGAAATAACAATGTTGGCGAGCAGGTGAAGAAGGAGGATCCCACTTACACAGTTGGTGAGAGAATGCAAACCGGTGCAGCCACTCTGGCAAGCAGTGTAGAGGTTCCTCAAGAAGCTAAAAATAGAGCTACCCTATGAGCCAACAATTGTACTACTGGATATTTACCCCAAAGATACAGATTTAGTGAAATGACACAATACCTTCACCCCAGGGTTCATAGCAGCAATGTCCACCGTAGTCTCCATGGAAGGAGACCCAATGTCCTTCGACAGATGAATGGATAAAGATGAATGGTATATATACACAATGGAATACTACTCAGCCATCACAAAGGATGGACACTTACTGTTTGCATTGACGTGGATGAAACTGGAGGGTATTATGCTGAGTGAAATAAGTCAATCAGTGAAGACAGTTATTATGTGGTTTCACTCATATGGGAATACAGGAAGCAGCATGGAGGATCATAGGGAAAAGTGCCTGAGAAGTCATCAGAGAGGGAGAAAAACCATGAGAGACTTTTAACTATGGGAAGCAAACTGAAGGTTGCTGGAGGGGAGGTGGGTGAGTGCATGGGGTGACTGGGTGATGGGCATTAAGGAGGCATGTGATGTGGAGAGCACTGGGTGTTATACACTGGCAACTTGAATTTAAGTAAGAAAAATAAGGAAATAATAAATTTAGAAAAAAAAGAAAGAAACTTGTGAAATTGAAAGCCATTGACATTTGGAAGTTGTTTCCACAGCCAACTGGCCAATACCATGCACATTTCAGGCTTATTCTGAATTTTAATGAGAATTTCTCTAGCATAGTAGTCATTCAAAATGTGGGCCCCATACCACACTGTGAGGATGCGTGACTAATAAACTACAAGAGATCTCATGTATACAGTGTCAGGTGCCCTGTGTTCAGCCATTCTCATGGCCCTAGGATGAGAATTCCTTCCTCACCAATAGGTGAATAGGATGTAATCAAAGAGTAAAGTAGATCTTGAACTGAGGTGTGGCTGACTTCAATGTCTGTTCTCTAACATAGGAAGACACTGATATGTGAAACTGTTTATAAATAGAAGAAAACAGTGTAGACACCAACATGACTCTTACACAAATACTTTTTAAGTAAAATTTTACCTGGTGGAAAGGTTTTGTTCTTAAACATTGGTTTTGAAACTGGAGTATACAGCACATGTTAAAAATAAAGAACAGTTGCTAAACCCAAGAAACACTTGAAACAATATCGCATTGTGTATCACCTATACTCAAATAAAGAAATGATAACCATAATCATAATCATAATTTAACAGGAGCTGTGTACAACATGAATCAATCCCTCAAATAATGTTTTCTGAAGAATATCATATGATGGCATTCATATAAACATTAAAAATATGGGAATTGGAACACTTGTTTCAGACCGCATTGTCTGGATTTAATTAAGGATGTATCAGGGCGCGCGTGGGTGGCTCAGTTGCTTAAGTGTCTGACTTTGGCTCAAGTTATGATCTCTGGGTTCTGGGATGAGCCCCACAGTGGGCTCCCTACTCAGTGATGAGTCTGCTTTTCCCTCCCCCTCTCTCTCTGTCCCTCCCAAAGCTTGTGCTCGCATGTGTTCTCTCTCTCTTTCTAGATCAATCTATCAATAAATATTTTTAAAAATTTTAGAAAAGGGTGTATTAGAAAAGTGGTATGTTGAATCCAATATTACCAAAGGAAATCAGAGGTACAATTTTACATTAATTTGCTTTAATTGGAGATAATTTGTACCAGACACTGCAAAAGAGGACAGTACGATTAAACTGCACAATACTAAAGGATTTTTTTTTATTATGTGATACAGAAGAGGCCAGAAATAAGAACACCAAAGAACATGTTCTAAAGTTCTAGCAGTTACTTTAAAAAGTGTCCATTTTACAAAGAATGTATTGTCAGGAATACACCACAACATTGTAATTATCTGATTTAAAACTTTCTTTCCAGAGTTGCTGTGGCTGAAAGTCAGTATTTGGTATAGTAAAGCAGAGAAAATGAATATGCAGGGAAGTAAGTATAAAGGGTATGAGAGAACTGTTTGCCAAAGCGAAAGAGAAAGCACATACTAGTATTTTTTCTATCGATAATCATAAATGTTACATAATATATGCTAAATTATATGGAAAGTGTTAAGAGCTTTGCCTTGCCTTAAAGGTAGGGGAACCATTTGCAAAATTTACCATTTGCGGAATTTAAGAGTCCTGCCGTTTCTTTTTTTTTTTTAATTGAGATACAATTAAAGTGTATATTTCAATATATCTCCAAAATGTATAAAAATCACCACTATCTAATTCCAAAATATTTGCATCACCCCAAAAAGAAACCTCATACCTATTAGCGGTCATTTTCACTTCCTCCTTATCTCTATCCTCTGACAACCAGTAAACTACTTTCTGTTTCTATAGATTTGTTTATTCTGAATTATAGATAAATGGAATCATGATACATATCTTTTTTGTTTGGATCTTTCACTTTACAGGTTTTCAAGGTTCATGCAAATTGCAGCATATAATAGTACTTCATGTCTTTTTTTTTTTTTTTTACTGCATAACATCCCATCATATGAATATACCATATTTTATTATTCACTCGTTTACAGGTGAACATTTGGGTTATTTCCACTTTTTGGCTATTACTAATCATATTGCTTTGAATATTTGTGTACAAGTTTTTCTGTGAATGTATATTTAAATATCTTAGGTATATACCAAGGAGCAAAATTGCTGAGTTATACAGTAATTCTGTTTAACTTTTTGAGGAACTGCTAAACTATTTTCTGAAGTGGCTAGAACATTTTACATTCCCAACAGCAGTGTCTGAGGGTTTCAGTTTCTCCGCATCCTGGCTATGCTTGCTAATGTCCATCTTTTTTATTCTAGCTAGCCCGGTGGGTGTGAAATGGAATCTCATTGTAGCTTTGCATTTTTAATTTCCCTAATGACTAATAATATTGAGCATCTCTCCATGTGCCTGTTGACTATATGCATATCTTTCTTGGAGAAATGCCCATTTCTATCCTTTGCTCAATCTTTAGCTGTGTTGTTTATCTTTTATTGTTGAGTTGTAAGGGCTTACATATTCAGAATACAAGTCCCAGATAGATAATTTATAAGCACTTTCTTCATTTTGTGGGGTGGATTTGCACATTCTTAATAGTATACTTTGATGCACAATTTTACTTTTGATAAATTCCACTTATCTATTTCTTTTTTGTTATTACTTGTAACTTTCAGTGGAACATCTAAGAAATCATTACCTAATCAAAGATCACTAAGACTTATGTCCAATTTTTCTTCTAAAAGTTTTACAGTTTACCTCTTATATTTAGGTCTTTGATTCTCTTTAAGTTAATTTTGTATATAACAAAATTATGTGTTAAATCTTTGTCTGACTTCATTCTTTCTTACATGGATATCAGTCACCTTAGCATCATTTTTTGAGAAGATGATTCTTAATCCACTGAATCATCTTGTCACCCTGTTGAAAGTACATTGACCATTATCATGGGTTTCTTTCTGAATTCTCAATTCAGTTTCACTGATCTATATATTGATGTTTATGCTATTACAACACTGTATTGATTAGTATAGCTTTGTATTCTGACTTGAATCATAAAAACAGAGAATCACAGCCTCTCAATCAATTCTTATATTTGAGCCAGTTTTCAGATCCAGAACCCTTTGAATGAAGGGAAGACCAGGTCTTCTTAATGAAGGACCTCAGTATACTATCAAAAATTTATATGGTGGGACACCTGAGTGGCTCAACATTTGAGTGTCTCACTTCAACTTGGGGGGTGATCCTGGGGTCTGGATCGAGTCCCATGTCAGGCTCCTTGGGGGAAGCCTGCTTCTCCCTCTGTCTATGTCTCTGCCTTTCTCTCTCTCTCTCTTTCTGTCTTTCATGAATAAATAAATAAATTTAAAAAAATTTACATGGTTAATCTTTCTCCCAGCCTTCCTCAAAGGGGAGTGCAGCCTTTTACCAGGGTAACAGTACAGGTGGGGAAGAGATTATCAGACTTTTCAGAGGTGATTGAACACTGGTTCAGAACTGACACTAATTCCAGGAGAACCACAATGTCACTGTGGTGCTCTAGTCTGAACTGGGGCTTATGGAGGTCAATTCTGTCTCACAATGGGTTCCTCAACCTTTGGAGTAAGGGCTAATGTGGGTAAAAGCATGTGGAAGCCATTAGAAATACCTCTACCTAGGAAAATAGTGAACCAAGGCAGTATGAATACACATAGTGACTGCAGAGATTAGTTTCAACAATAAGGACTTAAAAGATATAAAGATAATGATTCCTGCTACACCCCCATTCAACTTGTCGATTTTGCCTGTGCAGAAGACAAATGGATCTTGGAAAATGACATTGGATTATCATAAACTTGACTGGGTGATGCCTTCAATTGAAGCTACTATGCCAGATGAGGTTTCATTGCTTGGGCAAATTAACATATTCCCTGGTATCTTGTATGTGGCCATCGATCTGGCAAATGCCTTTTTCTTTATACCTGTCTATGAGGTCTACTGAAAATATACTCTTGATTTTTTAAAGTCTGATTAATTTCCAGAGTTTTGCAAAAGCTGATTTTTGCCAGTGTTCTCACTGATTTTATGGAGGAGAGGATTTTCAGAGATCCTTAACATGGCATCCTTCTTTTTTTTTTTTTTAAGATTTTACTTATTTATTCATGATAGACACAGAGAGAGAGAGAGAGGGAGAGAGGGAGAGACACAGGCTGAGGGAGAAGCAGGCTCCATGCAGGGAGCCTGATGTGGGACTTGATCCCGGGACTCCAGGATCACGCCCTGGGCTGAAGGCAGGAGCTCAAACTGCTGAACCACCCAGGTTGCCCTCATGGCATCCTTCTGATGCTTGAGGCCTACCATTTCTAATATTAAATATATATATAATATATATAAATATATATAATATTTCTAATATAATATATATATAATAGAATTAATTAATTTACAAAGAACAATGAACTAGAAACAGAGGAAGACAATGGAAACTATAGACACAAGGGAGAAGTAACAAAACACATGAAAGTATGAGCTTTTTATGAGTGCTTGCAATAGTGGAGTTAGTAATATAGAATTCAACAGCATTTTTATTCTATATTAAGTAGATGCAGTTAATGGTCAAGTCTTCCTGTTCCTGACTTGAAATGTAGCATAGCACTAACCTTAGAATTACACTTTATATTATGGCACAATGCTGTGTTCTTGATTCTATTAAAAAAGTGGAGGGAGAGTCATTTGAAACTAAAATGTAAGCCTTTGTAAATTACATGGAAGGCTGAGATATGGGCCACTAAGTATGACTAAACTTTAGGTAAAAGTTGCCTGTTTAAGCATTCATAGAGAAATGTTTGGTATGAATATGAAAAGTTTTTATTCAAGAATATTCATGTCATAGGGGCACCTGAGTGGCTCAGTCATTGAGCGTCTGCCTTTGGCTCAGGTCGTGACCCCAGGGTCCTGGGATTGAGTCCCATGTCAGGGTCCCTGCAGGGAACCTGCTTCTCCCTCTGCCTGTGTCTCTGCCTCTCTCTCTCTCTCTGTCTCTCATGAATAAATACATAAAATCTTTAAAAAAAGAATATTCACATCATAGAATGTTTCTGAGTAAAGCAATTATCAGCATATAATCCTGATAAAAATATTAATGGACAGTGTCATTCCTAGGACAAAGAAATATACATATCCATAGTAATATAATTCAAAATCAGTCAAATAATTTTCTAATTTCATAGTTAGATATAAATTAAACTTAAATAAAATTAAAATCAAAGATTTTCTATAACAGAATTCAGCAATTTCTTTAAAAAATTATTTCAGAGAAGCAATTTGATTTGGAAAGTTTGTGAGGACACACATTCTGTCTCAATATCTCCCTCTCTCTCAGTCTCTTTCCTTCTCTTTGTATACTCTCACGACTTAATCTATACTTTTCGCTCATTTCTTTCCATCTTTGTCTATATTATTTGAAGAGATACGCCCTCTAAATACTTTAGAGGTACATTCCTTCAGCTGATAAATACCTATATACATAGTCACTTGAGACAAGTATGAAATATACTCTGATGATTGTATTTTCCCATCCTTTTCCATTCTTCCTTCATGAGACTGATTTCTGTCTTCTTTCTTCTGTCATCCTTCCCTTTCTTCCTCGTTTCCCTCCTTCCTCCCTTCCTTTTTTCCTTCATTCCTTTTTTCCTTCCTCTCATGTTCTGTGTGTATGTGTGTGAGTGTGTGTATATTAATATTCTCCCTAATTTGCACCTTCCCGTGTTCTTACAGCATCCATCAAGGTATCTGAGAGATTTTTTTTTCTCCATATTCTCAGAAAATGCTAAAATAGAGAATGAACCAAGGAGGCCACCAGAACTTCGAAGCTGGTCTTTAAAGAATTTCTCTCCTGGAGCAGTAGAAATGAGTAAATGAAAACAGATTAGTTTCTTTCTCTTGCCTTTCTACTTTAATCTCAGTCAACCTTAAATACACACAGAGCTTAAATTTAGAAGCCCAGTGTCTCCATCCAATTAGTATTTTTGTGAGAGAGCTTTGTCAGATGTCTCTAAGTCCCTTTATGATGATCTTAGGGTCATCTAAAAATCCAAAAGATTCTGATGTTGTGGTGTTTTAGGAAGTAATGAAAGGTGTCTTTGTGCAGATTGGAATGTGTGCACAGAAAGGAGAGAGGGTTAAGCACTTTGGGGCAGAACAAACGATGAGATTACCTGAACTCTGCTTCTCCTGAGTGGCTACAGGGGCAGTTTTTCTCAGCAGAGCTCACAAAATAGATTACAGAATAAGAACATAGCTTTAAAAATTATTGCAAAGGTCCACCCAAATCCCATAGTGAACTGTGTGCCTGAATGACTTCCATTTAGGTCTTCAGCTCAAAAGACGCAGCTAATCTTTCAGTGAGAAATAAAACATATTTAGATAACATAAATGTTTAAAGTGCAACATGACTGACGAACAACAGTAACAACTGATTAATTTGCCATTATTGTTTTGTATTTTAAAATTATGAGTCATTTTATTTTAAAGCTTTTTCTAAATTTGGAGAAGGCGGCCAAAACATTAACCACGTCTAATAAAACCCTACATAGATATTTTGCTATACTTGCTTTCCAAATTACATCTCATGCATTTATATTCAACACTTTCTTTATTGACTTTATATTTAACATTTTCTTTATTGACTTTATGATATGTATCATAAATGAAATTATTTATTTTGAGGCAAGATATATAAAGACAAAATAAACATCTTCTCCCTACCTCTCTAAGCATTTCCCTAGTCCTACAATTGAAAGAAATCAATATAAAACTTTGCATCTTGCTTATTTTCCAGTACCTTTTTTTTACAAATATATATTGTGTTTGTTTTCACAGATACAGAATCATACAGCACACATCACTTTGAAACATTCTATTTTCAATTAATTTAATATAAACTTTTATACAAATCAGTATACATGATTCTAGTTCATGTTATCATTGTTTATACATATGTGCACATATAGATATATATTTAAATAAACAGGAAGAAGATTTATCATATTTTTTTTTTTTATATTTTTGTTTTGAATAAGCTATTTTTCTTTTCTCTTCACCTATGTCCTCTGCATTTCTACCATCACTTTCTTTCTTTTATTTATGATCAATTAGCCAACATACATCATTAAACTCAGATGTAGTGTTAAGCAGTTTATCACTTGCCTGTAACACCCAGTGCTCACCACATCACATGCCTTCTTAATGCCCGTCACCCAGTTACCCATCACTCCATAAACCTCCCGTCCAGCAACTTCAGTTTGTTTCCCATAGTTCAGAGTCTCTCATGGTTTTTCTCCCTCTCTGATGACTTCTCATGCACTTTTCCCTCCTTTTCCCTATGATCCTCTATGCTGCTTCCTGTATTCACATATGAGTGAAACCATATGATAATTGTCTTCACTGATTGACTTATTTCACTCAGAATAATACTTGTGGGTTTTGGCACAATTGCAAATGGGATCAATTCCTTAATTTCTCTTTCTTCTGTCTCATTGTTAGTGTATAGAAACACAACTTATTTCTGTGCATTGGTTTTGTAACTTGCAATGTTGCAGAACTCCTGTATGAGTTCTAGCAATTTGGGGGTGGAGGTCTTTTGGGTTTTCCCATAAAGTATCATGTCATCTCCCAATGGTGAGTTTGACTTCTCTTTTGCCAATTTGAATGCCTTTTATTTCTTTCTTTTGTCTGATTGCTGAGGCTAGGACTTCTAGTACTATGTTGAACAATAGTGGTGGGCATCCACGTTGTGTTCTCGGCCTTAGGGGAAAAGCTCTCAGTTTTTACCCTTTGAGAATGTCTGCTGTGGGCTTTTCCAAGATGGCTTTTATGCTATTGAAGTATGTTCCCTCTCTCCCTACACTGTGGAGAGTGTTAACCAAGAAAGGATGTTGTAGTTTGTCAAATAATTTTTCTCCATCAATTGAGAGGATCACACGGTTCCTGTCTTTTATTAAAGTGATGTATCGCTTTGATTAGTTTGCAAATATTGAGCCACCCTGGCACCCAGGAGTAAATCCCACCAAATGGTGGTAAATAATCCTTTTAGTGTACTGCTAGATCCTATTGGCTGGTATCTTGCGGAGGTTTTCGGCACCTGTGTTCATCAGGGATGTATTGGCCTGTAATCCTCAACTTTGGTGGAGTCTTTGTCTGGTTTAGGGATCAAGGTGATGCTGGCCTCACAGAATGAATTGGAAGTTTTCCTTCCCTTTCTATTTTTTGAAACAGCTCCAGAAGAATAGGTATTATTTCTTCTTTAAATGTTTGGTAGAATTCCCCTGGGAAGCCATCTGGCCCCAGACCCTTGCTCCTTGGGAGGTTTTGATGACTGCTTCACTTTCCTTGCTGGTCGTGGATCTCTTCAGGTTATCTCTTTTTTCTCGTTTCAGGTCTGGTAGTTTATCAGTATCTAGGAATGCATCCATTTCTTCCAGATTGCCTAATTTGTTGGCATACAGTTGCTCATATTATGTCTTAAAATCGTGTGTATTTCCTTTCTTTTGTGTTGGTTCTGATCCCTCCTCTTTCATTTGTGATTTTATTAATTTGGGTCCTTTCTCTTTTTCTTCTTCATAAGTCTGACTAGGGGTTCATCAATCTTATTACTTCTTTTGAAGAACCAGCTCCTAGTTTTGTTGATCTGTTCCACTCTTCTTTTGGTCTCTATTTTATTGATTTCTGCTCTAATCTTTATTGTTGAATCTTTTTAATTCTTCTCTAATTTCCTGGTTGGCCTATTCATTGTTTAGGAGGATGCTCTTTAACCTCCAAGTGTTTGAGTTCCGCCCAAATTTCTTCTTTGTGATTGAGTTCTAGTTTCAAAGCATTGTGGTCTGAAAGAATGCAAGGAATAACCTCCATCTTTTGTTATCGATTGAGACCTGATCTGTGACCCAGTATGTGGTCTATTCTGGAGAAAGTTCCATGTGTGCTTGAGAAGAATGTGTATTCAGTTGCATGAGGATACAAAGTTCTGTATATATTGGTGAAGTCCATCTGGTCCAGCGTGTCATTCAAAGACGTGGTTTCTCTGGTGATCTTCTGCTTAGACAGTCTGTCCTTTGCTGAGAGTAGAGTGTTGAAGTCTTCTACTATTAATGCATTTTTGTCTATGTGTTCCTTTACTTTGTGTATTAATTGGTTGAAGTAATTGACTGCTCCCACATTAGGGGCATAAATATTCATAATCTCCTTCAAGATCTCCTTGTTGGATAGACCCTTTAAATGTAATATAGTGTCCCTCTTCATCCATTACTACCACCTTTCATTTAAAATCTAATTTATCTGATATGAGGATTGCTAGCTTAGCTTTCTTTTGAGGTCCATTTGCATGGTAAATAGTTCTCCGCCCCCTCATTTTCCGTCTGAAGGTGTCATTAGGTCTAAAATAGATCTGTGGCAGACTGCTTATGGATGGGTCTTGCATTTTTATCCCATCTGACACCCTGTGTCTTTTGACTGGAGCATTTAGCCCATTCAGATTTAAAGTAACTATGGAAAGATATTAATTTAGTGCCATTGCATTAGCTGTAAAGCTCTTGTTTCTCTAGATCATCTCTGTTTCTTTCTGGTGTATGTTACGTTTGGGCTCTCTCTTTGCTCACAAGGTTCCCCATAGTATTCCTGCAGGGCTCATTTAGGGGTTACATATTCTTTTAGTTCTCATTTGTCCTGGAAGCTCTTTATTTCTCCTTCCATTCTGAATGACAGCCTTGCTGGATAAAGATTCTTGGCTGCTTGTTTTTCTCTCTTGTACCCTGAATATATCATGCCAGCCCTTTCTGGCCTGCCAGCTCTCTATAAATAGGTTTGCTGTTAATCTAATATTTCTCCTCCTATATGTTAGGAATCTCTTGTGTTGAGCTGCATTCAGGATATTCTCTTTGTTTTTGAAATTTGCAAGTTTCACTATTATATATGGGTGTTGATCGATTTTGTTGATTTGGCGAGATCTCTCTATCTCTTGGTTATGAATGCCTGTTTCCTTCCCCAGATTAGAGAAACTCTCAGCTATGATTTATTCAAATATACCTTCTGGTCCTCACTTTCTCTCCATGCCCTGAGGAATTCTAAAAATATGGATGTTATTTTTTTTTCAAACTTCACTTACTTCTTGGAGCCTTTCCTCATGAGCCTTTCCTCATGGGCCCTTGGTTGTTTTTCTTTTTCTCAACTTCCTTCTCTCCCATCAACTTATCTTCTATGTCAATTATTCTCTCTTCTGCCCTTTTACCCTAGCTGTTAAGCATCCAGTTTAGACTGCATTTCAGTTAGAGTATTTTTAAGTTCAGCCTAATTAGATCTCATTTCTGCACTAAGACTCTTTCCTAAAGTATTTTATTCTTTTTACAAGCCCAACTAACATTTTACTTAAATCCATATCCATTAGATTTGTGGCAGAGTTTTACCTCTGGTTCTTTCTTTTGTGGTGAGTTCTTCCTTTTAATCATTTTGTCCAGTGCAGAATGGCTGTATGAGTGAGTAGAGTCAAAAATAACAACAACCCATGAAAATACACACTGTTCTTCCAGCTGGTGTTCTAGTGGAGGGGCCTGCCTTGCTAATTTTCAGGTGTCTGTGCCTGGGCAGAGTTGCATCATCCTTTGCCAAGTGGCCAGGCTCAGTGTCTGCTGTTTGCTGTGTGAGGTCTTAGTTCCCTGAAGGCCTTTCACATCTCTTGCAAAAAGTAGTCACTTTTCTATTTGTAGAGTTCCAGCTGTTCTTTCTTTACATCCCAGGTTGGATTTGTAAGGTGTTCACAATGGTTTGATAGTTATTTAGCTACACTTAGCAGACCAGATGAAAAAGGATCCCTTCTCTTCCACCATCTTGCTTCTTCCTCAAAAGTTTATTTCTTGATCATGTGTCATGAGCGTTGGTGGTTGATTTGAGTCTTCTCTGATTGAGTCTCTCATTCATGTACCTTCTTTGTTATGAAGTAATAGCTCAATCTGGGACATGCTGTTCACATAGCAGGGAAGAAAAAAACAAACAACCTATTGAAACCAAAGAAGCCTCCTAAAAATTGTTATGTGAATTGCATGCAGTCATTTCCACAATTATTCCATTAGCAAAAGTGGGTTATATGACCAAACATGATAACACAGGTAGAAAGTACACTGTTTTCACACAAATAACTCCATGTACTGGACGAGGGCATGCACTTCTTTTACACAGTTAAAATTTGAAAACTAATTCAATCTACCATGTTCCACATGCTTGATTACAAATATTCATGTCTCTTCTTGCTCTGCACAAAATACATTTGCTTTCTAACCAGGGAACACCTAAAAAATTCTCATTGAATCACAGCACCAGACTCAATGTTTCAAGATCATCTTTACTTCAGACCCTAACATGTTTTTTCTTGATGCAAAAAACTCTGAAGTAACAAATAAGCTTTTTACCCCCACGTATATGACATATATTTCTGGGACTGCACAAGATAACTTCAAAAAATCCCATTTGAAGGGATGCCTGGGTTGCTCAGTTGGTTAAATGGTCAACTGTTGATTTTGGCTGAGGTCATGATCTCAGAGTCATGAGATCCACCCATGTTGGTCTCCGCACTGAGTGTGAAGCCTGCTTATGATTCTCTCACTTTCTTTTCCTGTTCCTGCCTCTCTCTCAAAAAAAAAAATCCCATGCAAATAAGGGAGAATGATTAAAATGTTTTATACCAAAATCCCATGGGATGGATAAAGCAAAGGACTTCTTCTGGAGAAGTGGAAATATTTCTTGATTAAATTCCCAGATTTCCCTCACAGACATTTGTTCCATAGTCTGTCATTCTTCATTTCTCTTGGCTTGGTCTTTTGGAGGTTCTACCTTTCTATTACTTAGCCACATCTGTGTTAGCTTTTAGTAAATATTTTCTTCTGAGGGCTGAGTGATTTTCCACTCTGTTTTATGCCTATAGAAACTTGGGGACTCAAAGTTTATTTTAGGTCTCAAAAGTCCCAGACTCATTCAATGCTACCTGAAAGTTTTTTTTGTCAGTAAAACTTACTCAAATATGTAGTCGGGTCTTTGTTTCCAGTCAGCACCATGTGCCAAGAGGCATATCTGCACTAGCTTTTAAGGCATATTTCTCTCTGGTCTTAACTGTTGGTATTTTGAGCTTATCAATTATTTTGTTCTTTTTGTTCTTTCTTTATATACAGGATCTAGTGTATTACTTAGCATATATTAGAGACTTAGTAAATATTTATTAGATAAATGAACAGTTAAAAAATAAATGTGAATTCTTAATACTTATGAGAAAATTATTTAATGGTATCAGTACTGAAGAATTGGAAATTAATAAAAAGATATTGCTCTTTTCCAAAGTTATTTTACCCATTGTGGATTAGAGTAATACAGAGATAGATAATTGTGGTGGATAAATTGATGAAGACTTTCTGAAGGGCAATACAGAAATGAATATCAATATTTCTAAAGATAGGGGCACATGAGTGGCTCCATTGCTTAAGTGTCTGACTCTTGATTTCTGCTCAGGTCTTGATGTCAGGGTCATGAGATCCACCCTTTTGTCAGGTCTGCACTGGGTGTGGGGCCTGCTTAAGATTCTCTCTCTCCCTCACCCTCTGCCACTCCTCCTGCTCTCTCTCTTTCTCTAAAAGAAGAAAAAAAAGAAAAGATTGTTAAAATTTCTAAATATGTCTTATCCTTTTGTATCTTGGTAATTCAAGTGTAGGACATGTGGGGATAATAAATACCAAGGATATAAATTACAGTGCTGGCTACCTTAGCCTACAATAAGAAAATAGTCATACGAATTATGGCAAAATTATTTAATAGATTAATATGCAGTCATTAAAAGTATTTATCTAATTAATGCCACTTTCCCAAGGTATATTCTGTAAGTCTACATTTATAGCTAGTTATGTGTCTGCACATACTTTAATGTATATGCATATGGGTATATAAATAATCATGTGTATATATATGTGTGTGTGTGTATATATAGGAAGAGAGAAGCATTCATTTGTGTGGTGGGATTCCATTTTCGTAAAAAATGTATGTATGCATATAAGTATTCATATGTACTAAGAAAAAGTCTGAAAAGATAAATATAAAAATATATTCAGTGGTTATTGGATCATAAATGATTTGCATTCTCTTTTTGCTTAGCATTATATTCTAACATTTACAAAATTAAATATCCATTAGTTTAAATTAAAATTTAATAAAAGCAGAAGTGACAGCAAAATATTCAGTAATAAGCATCAGGGTCAAGACCTCTATGATTTATTGACTCATACACATAAAATTCAGATATGTAGATTGACTAATACACCAAGAATCTTGGTTATTTATTTATTTATTTATTTGAGAGAGTGAGTATACAAGTTGGGGTGGAGGGGCAGAAGGAGAGAGAGCATCTTAAGCAGGCTCCACGTCCTGCACAGAGCCTGTGTGGGGCTCAATCTCACAACCTTGACATCACGACCCTATGATTATGACCTGAGTCCAAATCAAGAGTTGGACAATTACCCAACTGAGCCACCCAGTTGCTCCACATGAAGCCTATTCTATGCAATGATAATTTATAAAGAGCATAATCCCTCTTAATACACAAGCAGCAGCATGTAAAAGATTTTTAAATTAAAATTTATGTTTTCATGAATAACTGGATAATCTGACCTAGGAAAACAAATAAAAAATAAAATAATCAAATTCAGGTCAAAGATTAGATTGTTTTCTATCAAGAAATTTGCATCATTTCATGTGATGATTTTCCTTGCCACTAATTTCCATTAGTGCTTTTTCTGTCATTACGAAGGAGTCAGATTAGGGGTTGGGTAGCCCTAAGTAACACCGAACATGTCTTATCTACCTTTGAAATCGGCATGTGCTGCAATGGAACCCTGTTTCTCGCGAATCGAGTGCTTCATTGTGAATATGGACCAGGGTCAATGCAGGCCACTAAGTGTGAAAGGATAATGTGAAAATCCATGCATTTGTTTTAGGGGAATAATTTCAATGAGGAAATATCTCCTTGCATTTCTTTTCTTGTTCATTCCCTTTAAAGAGATCATATTTATTCTGCTTTCAGGATTTAGTTCACTACTCTTATCTCAGGCAAATCTCCTATATTAGTCAAGGTTCTCCAGAAAAATAGAACAACAGAACGTGTATATATATAGAGATGTATTATAAGACATTGGCTCACATGATCATGGAGTCTGGCAGTCCCAAAATCTGCGATCAGAAATCTAGAGACCCAGAACAACCAATAGTGTGTGTACTTCTAGTCTTAAAGCTATCAGGCTCAAGAGCCAAGAAGAGCTGATGCTTCTGTTTGAGCCACTGGCATGAAAAGATCAATATCCAGCTCAATTAATCAAGCAAAATGTTCTTATTCTTGGGACGGGGGTCAGCCTTATTGTTCTATTCAGGTTTTCAATTATTTGGATGAGGGCCACTCATGTTAGAGAGGGCAATCTGCTTTGTTCAGTTTACTGAGTCAAATATTTATCTTATATAAAAACACGCTCACAGACATATCCAGAATAAAATTTGACCAAACATCTGGGTCCCCTTGCTGTAGTCAAGTTGACACATAAAATTAACCATTGTATCTGCTGATTCCCATCCTTGTCTTGAAATTGTCATATCTTTCAAGGATATAAATTCATTCAAACATCTTCATTATCCCATTGGCTGAATATCTTTTCTTTCATGTCACTGTCTGAACTTTGGGGACCCAGTAAGAAACCCAGATGAAATCTGAATCTCTGCTCCAGAAAACAAATCACTTCATTTATACCTTTAATGGTGGAAATGATTTTAACAAATAATAATGGTAAAAGGAGATGAAAGAAAGAAGGATCGATGTGTGCCAAGCCACAGAGGAAAGTACAAGATAGGTTTGTAAAGAAGAGAACTTAGATCAATGATGCTCTAGAGAAATTAGAAGGGTTATATCTCAGAAGAGAGATCTGAGCAGTATTCTAGACGATTGCAGTTATTAAGATGTTTAGTATTCTATTATTACCACGATTATTATTTTTAAAGTAGTAGTAGTAGTGGTATCAATGGAACACTACTGACAGCTTGATCAGCAGACTACATTAAGTAATTTGGTATGAATATTGATGAATTATTACATGTAGAAATACTTGATAAGGAATTATGGAAGGGAGGGAGACTGGTGAGGGGCCTTTTCTAAGAGGTCAGGGATATTACTTAGGGAAAATTAATAAACCATGGCAATCTTTTTAAAAAATATTTTATTTACTTATTTGAGAGAGAGAGAGAGAGTGAGAGAGACACACATGAGCGGAGGGGAGGGGAGGCCAGAGGGGGAGATGCAGGCTCCACCCCGACCCAGGGATCAGGGCCTGCCCCCGGCGGCCCCCCGGTGGGATCCTGTAAACAAAATGTGTGGGAGAGAGGGAGGGAGGACTCCGCCTACGTTCCTGGGAGAAGAGCACTATCATCGGAAGAGTGACAGGGCAGCTGGCACACGGCCTTCTGGCTGGTGGCCCATGAGGTTTAATCTGGGCCGCAGAGGCCTGCTGGGCGTGTCGTGCTCGGAGGGACCGCGGGGTCCGGCCACTCCGGCTGGGAGGTCGCGGGTGCGAGGGGCGCCGCTCGGCTTCTCCGCCTCCCCCGCCCTCGGGACCCCCTCGGCTCCCTGCTCCCTGCTCCCCGAGCTCCGCAGTGCCCGGCAGAGCAGCCGGGCCGCAGCCCACCGACTGCCGCCTGCCTCCCCCTCCCCGGGCAGGGCTCAGCTGCTGTTCCCCTGCTGCCCACTGCTGTGTCCCTGCTGCGTCCCTGCTGCCCCCCTGTTGCCCCCTCCTGCTGCTCCTCTGCTGCCCCCCTGCTGTCCCCCTGCTGCCCCCTGCTGCCCCCCTGCTGCCCCCCTGCTCTCCTCCTGCTGCCATCCCTGCTGCCCCTTGCTGCCCCCCTGCTGCCCCTCCTGCTGCCCCTCCTGCTGCCCCCCTGCTGCCCCCTCCTGCTGCCCCCTTGCTGTCCCCCTGCTGCCCCCCTGCAGACCCCTTGCTGCGTCCCTGCTGCCCCCTCCTGCTGCTCCCCTGCTGCCCCCTCCTGCTGCCCCCCTGCTGTCCCCCTGCTGCTCCCCTGCTATCCCCCTGCTGCGTCCCTGCTGCCCCCCTGCTGCCCCCCTGCTGCCCCCTCCTGCTGCTCCCCTGCTGCCCCCCTGCGGTCCCCCTGCTGCCCCCCTGCTATCCCCCTGCTGCATCCCGCTGCCCCCCTGCTGCCCCCTCCTGCTGCTCCCCTGCTGCCCCCCTGTGCCCCCTCCTGCTGCTCCCCTGCTGCCCCCCTGCTGCCGCCCCTGCTGCCCCCCTGCTGTGCCCCCTCCTGCTGCCCCCCTGCTGCCGCCCCTGCTGCCTCCTGCTGCCCCCCTGCTGCCCCCCTGTGCCCCCCTGCTGCGCCCCAGGATCCCCCAGCGCAGGGGCCGGTGACCCGACGCTGTCGGCAGGGACCTGGGCCTGTCCCGGCGGGGCAGCCTCCCGGCCACCAGCTGCGGCCTGGCCCGGTGACGGCCCCCACGCCGCCCCCGAGAAAGACTCAACGTTTTACAATGTTTGTCAGAGGCCTGATCATGGTTTTTGTAGTAAATCACCTTATTCTGCTTTATCTCAGAAATTTCAAAGAACTGCGTGAGTTTCGGGTTTTGTAGGATGTGGCTTAGTCCTCGCGCCAGCGGACGCGCAGTTTTCAGGGGCGCGGCCCGCAGCTGTCCTTCGACTTCTGTCCAAATACGCGGGCGCCCGCCTGGAAGGATGCGCCCAGCCGCGGTCCCAAGCGTCGTCTTCGCTACAGTGCTCCGATTACCCGTAACATACATGTATTACTTTTATAATCCGAAAAAAATGAAGTTAGACAAAGTCCCAGGCCATTCCTCGCGCAATAGATTTGTGGGCCGCGCTCCCTCCCCTGCGGCCGCCCGCGCCCCGGGGCCCACCCTGTGCCCCGCCTCGCCCCGGACCGGACCGGACCGCACCGCGCCGCTCGCCGCCTCGCCCGAATCCGACCCAGGCCTCCCCTGTCCCTTCTGCCTACGAGCCTGAGTCCCTTGGTCGGGCACAGCTCAATTCCCGACTGTGGATTTCGTGAGCTCCTCATAAAACGGTACAATTACCGCAGGTCGTGAACATCAAATGCCACCAACACTTCCAGCTGTGCCCGCGGAATAGCCTCCCCAAGAAGTACTGCAACATGGTAATAATAACGCCCCAGCTGTAGCCACAATCACCGAAATCACTGACGGTGTCAATAATGTATAAAACCCCATGGAAACTCAACTGTACTTGCCAAAAGGCATTCATCAATTTCACTGCCTTTTATCTACCATTTAAAATGGTCTGGTTTTAGTGTTAGGGTTTTAAAATAAATGACTAGGGTAAATAGGCCCCGGCTGAATTGCTCACTATCTGCTTTGAATTGCTTCTCTAAATGTTGGGGACGTGAAGTTCAGCTTTAACCACTCAAGTACATTCTGTAACCACTACACGCTGGATGATGGGATGTGAGCGGGCATTGAGGATCCAGAGAGGGGAAATTTACTAAGCCCCCGTGCAGCTTAAGTTCATTCAAAACATTGCAAAGGACGTAGGGAGAAGGCAAGGGAGGGAGCTGCGGGGATTTCTCAGAAGCCAGTCAGCTGTAGGGGGATCTTAGGGAGTGAAAACGAGGAAAGCCAAAGAGCAAGGTCTATTTAACACATGCTTGGAACAATAAACTGTAACTATCACTGCACTTACCGTGTGGTTTCCTGTATTTGCTCAAACACATTGTATAGACGATGGAACCAACGCTTGAAACGTTTGAGCAAAAAAATTTGCTGTCACTGAAGATTTAAAAAAAAAATATCCAAAGTGTTGCTCTATAAAAGAACTATTGAATGTCATACACTTCAATATACTAGGAGTCATTATTACGAGAACTTGAATTCGTATGATTTAGCTTCCTCAAGTATATCACCCCAATCGATTCTTCCCAGTTCTGTCAAGTTTTCTTATCCCCACATATTACACACAGTAACAGGAATCTCGGGCTAGAATGGTCTGCCCGATATCACACACACACTGAACACACGAACACTGCTTTCGGCCACACCAGCAGCTCTCCCCCGGGAGATCCTCCCTTGCCTTGACTCTGTGCTTCTCCTTGTAGAGAAATGCCTATCAAGCTTCAGAAAACCTGTGGTTTGCAATCTTAGACTTGAGAATGTGAGCCTCCAAATGGTTTTCTCTCTTCCGGGTACAACAGTGAACTTTTGGCTGGCAGGACACATCCCCTGAGTGAAGAGGCAAAGGCTCTTCCAGAGAGGCAGCAAATAAAAAAGAATATATGGAAATAAACAATATGAATATGGATAGTGGACAAGTTTTCATACATTTATTCATTTATTTGTTAATTCTTTCGGGAAAAATTTCCTGAGCAATTCCAAAGACAAGGATTGCATTGATGCTGAGGGTTTAATCAAGAATAACATAGATTTTGCCCATGATCCTTTGGAAAATCTTCTTAGAAAAGGAGATAGAAACATAAATTAAGAAATTGCAAAATTTGACAAATGCCATGAAGGAAACTGAGTTTGGCAATAATTTTTTTTTTTAAAGTGAAGAGTATACTTTTGGGTATAAAGTATAATCAGAGAAGGTAACTGTAAGAAAACAACCAGAGACTGCAACTGTAAGAAGGTAGGCTTTAAGCCAAAATGAAAAATATTTACTTAAGTAATAAATTTTCAAAGCAGATAAGAAACAAAGTTTTTGAGAAGTCTATTGTGGAAGCAGAAATCATTTGATCAAAATGCTTCACTGGGACATAATGAAGGTGGGTATTCTGTTAAATGTGAAGTTGCCTAAATGTGAAGAAGTGGAGAAAAAAAAATCGGTATCAGCTGTGCCCCGTATCAGCAAAGTTTAGCAAAATGTCCCCTGCCACTAAATATGTTTACGAGAAAAATATGTTGACCCCATTGTGGCTTCAGAAGTTATTATATTCTCCATTTCAAAGACCAAAACAGTAGCTTACATTTTTCATACATAACTCATTTTAGAGCATATGGAGAGCTCTACCTTTCTGAGTTTATAGGCAGATTTTTTTCCTCAAAGGCAAATAGGAAAATCCTATGAGGCCTCTTTTCTACAAACCCAGTACTCCTCACGCCACTGATAGAATTCTTTGGCCCACGTTGCCCACTCTTTCCAGATTACTGAGCCTCAGAGATACCTTAGTAGTATAATGCCATTGCAAATAAAAAGTGTCCTGCCTTAGATTGCAGAAAAAAAAGAAAACCCCACAAACTCTGTGTTTCAATCGAAAGCTTTATATGCTACTTTCCTCCTGCGGATATTATTTCACACATCCTGGCACAGTCTTTCAAACATGGTACTTAGTGTATCCTGTCTTGGAAACTGTCAAGTTGAATATGCAATGTATTCCAATAGAAGAGAGAATTAGGCCTTATTCTTTTGCGAGGATACTTGTTACTGAATTGTTAAAAACCGAGGACATAAAATTCTTATTGAGTTCTTTACTCTAGAGCTCAACAATTTTTTAATGTACACGAATAACAACGTTTGAAATGATTTAATGGTAGAAACTTCTTAAATATAAAGTTTTAAGATAACATGCTCTATAACTGCTTCAGATCTAAAAGTGAAATGAGCTAGGCTAATGAATTACATTCCATACTTTCCATAATATTTTCATGCTGTTTGTTTTTAAATACATTTTATTGGTTTTAAATATGTAGCAAATTTCATGTTGCCACACAACATTGAGCCCTGGCCACTCTAAGTAATGAAGCAAATTCTAGTAGCTGAAATAAGCCAGAGAAGTGTTTATTGTACTAGTATAAATACTACAGGTTGTCTTACAAAGTTGAAATTTTTATTTCTTGGAGGATTTTGTGTAAAGAATGAATACTCATCCGTCAGGGAATAAATGTTAGACTCTCCATGTTTGGAAGTTCTTTCTGTAATTCCATGACATAAAATGAGTCTATATGAAACTGTGACACCAGTTGAAGAGAAGAACAATGAATCATCATTCAGTGAAGTTCTTCTCCACAAAACCCAATCAAATAAATAATGTGATATAATTATTTGAATAATATGGCCACATCTTAATCAATAAAGAACACAATAATAGACTAAATATATCTCAAACTTCACTTATTTGTAATAACCAGTACAAGTATTTACTTTTGAGATAAGGTGTGCTAATGGTCAAGAGCAAAGAAACATGGTATGATGGAAGCAAGACTGGCAGTAGGAATCTTAATTTTTAGCTCCATCACTGATTATTTCTGCGATCTTGTACCTTTCCCTACCCTCTCTGGACCTCACTTTCTGTACTAGATAGGAGTTGGCGGATATCTAAGTTTATTCCAGCCATCTGATTTTCAGAGGGAGAGTAGAGTCCTTTAATAATGATAAGCAAGGAAATAACTACTGTGTATATATTATTTTCTTTTTGATTTGAGGTGATTTCTCCGTGTATAATTTATGATATTGCATTTTGTCACTGTGGTGTACTGGTTGGGGATATTGGTCGTGGAATCAGATCACTTTGGGTTTGAATTTTTGCACTCTCAGTAAATGATCACCAATTGTGATCTTGTATAAATTTCTTAACTGCTCTCTGATCAGTAGAGACAATGATTATACTAAATATGCACAGATTGCCATGGTGACTGAGTGAGTTTGCACAAGTAAAAATGCTTAGGTGGTTTCTGGCACATAGTAAACATTTGATAAATGTTAGCTATTTTTGCTTTTTCAATATTTATTCTTTTTATCACTTATCTTATTTGGGTATAAGAATGATATAAAAATAGAGTCATAGGTCAATGCCTCATTAAAAGCACTGCTCTAGGGCAGCCCCTGTGGCGAGCGGTTTAGTGCCACCTGCAGCCTGGGGTGTGATCCTGGAGACCTGGGATCGAGTCCCACGTTGGGGTCCCTGCATGGAGCCTGCTTCTCCCTCTGCCTGTGTCTCTGCCTCTCTCTCTCTCTCTCTCTCTCTCTCTCTCTCTCTCTGTGTGTCTCTATGAATAAATAAAATCTTAAAAAAATGCACTGCTCTATATAAATGAACCCAGGCAGGTGAGATGATATTTTCCCATGATGGGACTTTTAGGCTGTTTTTCAAACTAAGTACTTCAACCTGAAGAATTTTAAAAGTTGGTTGTTCAAAGAGTTGCTTCTCTTTGTAATTAATTTTACATAAATGTAATCATTTCAGCTTGTTTTCTTTGATCGATATAGTGGACTTCCTTAATTTTGAAAATATACCCAGAAATGACCTTACACATACAATGCAAAAGATATATACAATGTATCATAAAAACATTGCCAGGAAAAAAAGCACTGCATTATAACCTAAATTTCCATCAATTATTATTTCAGGTATTATGGTTGCTGATGAAAAAGAAGCTTTTTCCAAAAGCCCCAACAACTTAGCAATAGACTTCAAATTGTTTTCTCTGGTCACATGCCATATTTTTCACAAACACCACATGATTAAATCCTTTAAATAATGCAGCACTTTGGGATACCTAAAATAGATGCTTAGAAGTGGCAACTTTGTCCAAACACCTTAAATATGTCTTCTTTTATTCTCACTTTCCTTTCTGACCTGGATCTGGCTGCCCGTGCACATGAAAGAAATTACAAAAGCTTCTCAGTCACTGCGACTCAGGCTCCTTTTGCACTACAGCATTTGTCATTGCCAAAACAGCAGAGTTTAATTAAGTGTTGTGAGCAGCCTAGTGAGAAACACACTTTAAATTAAACCTCTGTACATGCAGCTATTGGTTCTTTACCTCCTGAACAATCAGCGGGGTGTTAGGCATAAATTCTGTCTCTCAAGGGAAACGCAGCTCCACGCACCTCTAGTGATTCATAAATGATCCAGCTTTCTTAGAACCATATCTTATTAAAGCACATTTAATTATTTCTAAGTTTTAAACACCGATAGATGAAGGCGATAATTAATGTGCCTATGACTAAACATTTTATTTACTCTTGATATATTAATGGTATTATCAAGAAAATATGCTACAGTTTCAGGTTTAACAAAATTACATGGCAAATTATCTTTTGATGCATCAAGCAATCGTTAATATAATGGAATAAATTATTTTAACACCTCAGTAGTAATGGATGGGTAAAAGAATATACGCATTTTAATTTTCAGAATGTTTGCAATTACACATTTCAGGGGACACTTAAATCAATGATGCAAGTGTTTGGAATTTTAGAAACAGAAACAAAAGAACAATTTAGAAGAGTGACTTGTGGGTTTCTTACATACAAGGGATGTATCAGTGTAGCTGGCTTTCTTATAACAGCAAAGTTCTGGTACAAAGCTTATGTGAAATGCAAAATTATTGCTTCTTAGAATTACATTTCTATCTGCTCAGTCCAACTTAAACTTTCAAGTTTGGATTTTTGCTTAAAACCAAAAGGAGAGTGACATGTACATTTTAAATCCACTGGATTAAATGCAGTCTCCTATAAAATAATGGTGATGATTTTTTTCAATTGAGCAGAGTCTATCAGAGCAAGCAAGCAGTCAGGATAGATGACCACATCCATAAAATATTCTTGCCTTGTTCCACAACACCATGGGGCAATTTCACACTCTGAAGGACAGTCTCTGGATAAGTCTGCTCTACAAAGATGCAAAAAAGATGAAAAGATGATCTATTATTTGGTGGAACTAGACACAAATATTTATCTGTTCTCTATTAATGTGGGTCCTATATCTTATCTTTCAGGTTCGGCAAATGTCAATGAAGTTGATACTGCTAAAAGCTTTCCATTGATTAGAAAGTTCTTGCCTGAAATTTTTGAAGGCAAGAAAAGAATGGATCATTGTCTGCCACATAATTATTTAATTGCAGTTTTGCTAGAAGATGACTCTCTTAAATCTTTATTGAGATGGCTATTTGGGACTTTTTTTCCCTAAGCTTATTACAAGTAAATGAAGTTGATTTCAGTGATTATATTTAAACATGTGGAAGGAAACACACATGCAGAAGCAATCACTTGAAAATAGGCTGGATTCTTAATTTTAGGATTAAAGTGTTGGTTTATCTTGCAGTGATATTGATTGGCTTAATTTAATATAATTTATCCTACTTGTTCACTGAAATCAGTAAGTTTGTATATTGACTCTCATTGTTTTAATGAGAACTTCAAAGACAGTATATATGTTTATGATTTTAAGAATGCACACTGACTTATTATTGCAGGTGCTAAAATAATTTATGTTCTTGTAAGATAGTTAAGGATTATCGCTATCAATACATTCTAATAAATCGACAAATTTACATGTAGTTTTTCCATAGTCCTCCTCAGGCTGTACACACGGTTTCTTCAAATAGTCTATTTATCTTTCCATCTACTCTATTTTCTTTACATTCTCCATTTTTTCTACTTTTTCCATTGTTTCTCAAAAATACCTACTCTAATTGCAGTTGAGACAGCAGTGAAAAAGCAACAAGCCCAAACACAGACATTTGGGTTTGAACATGCAGAATCAAAGTAGCTATATAAATCAAGAGTAATTTAGGGAAGTTATAGGTCAATTTGTTTAATGGGTGGCTCCTCTGCTCAAAAATATTTTCATCTCACATTCCTAAATTATTTTGTCTTCTGGTTTTATACAACTGGGTGTTTCATCAATGATAGATTAATCTGTTTTAATAAGCACCCTCTTTAAAAATGAAAACACCTTGGGGAAGGTTTAGTGACTAACACTCTCTACATTAATATGAATAAGTTTAATTAGAATCCTTCCTCTCAGCTAGTATCTGCTATACTGAAAGAAAAGGGGTCTGGGTGGTGAAAAAGACATAATCATCAGCCCTAAAACTTAATTACAGTTTGAAGAATATGTTATGGGGGAGGGAAGGGAGAGTGTTTCCAAGAGCAGAGGGGCGTGGAAGCTAGATTTTTCTGGATTCAAATCTCAACCCTATCATAGATCAATTAGGTAATAGTGAACAACTTAATTAGCTATGTTCTCCTAAGTAAAATAAGGATGATAATAATAACAATGTATACTTCATAAGGTTGTTCTGAAAGTTAAATGAGTTAATGAGTAGAAAATCAGTAATGCACAGAAAACTGTCAAAAATAATAGCTAATTCTACTGGAACTTTTTGGTGAGAAAAATATTAGACTATCACTTTTGAACATTAAGTCAGATGAATTAAAGATTAAAAAAAAAAAAACACTTATCTTTTGAGTCCTCTCCAACCTGCCTCTCAACACGGAGTCATAAATATTCTAAGGCAAAGCCCTGAACAGCCCACAGACCTCTGCCCTGGGTAATTCTGCAAATTGTCCCACCTTCACTCTCAATCTTTAATTTGTTGTCTCTCCTTTTCTACTACCTAGTTCCATCTCTTGCCTCAACCTTGGTTTTACCTTTTCATAATATGCAGCCTAAAGGGTTTGTCAGTTCACGAGTAGAGTCAGAGAAGCTGCAGCAAGGGCAAAGAGATTAAATGGGTTCAGATTTTTCTTTTTTTAGAAGGTTAGGTATACATGTCTGGGCCTCAGAATGCACATTCTTATCTATTTCCTCCAAATACAACATTTTTCCTCCAAATGCTTGTAGGAGATTTATTTGGTATTTGGTAACTCTTTCCTCTGCATATCTTCAAATTTGGAGATTTGGAGATAATGGGCTTCATTAATATTTACAGAAATTTCCAACCAAAAGTAACAAAGTATACATTCTTCTCAATTGTACGTGGAGTGTTTTCCAATATGGATCCTATGCTAGGTCACAAGAGAAGTCTTAACAAATTTAAGAGGATTGAAATCATATTGAGCATCTCTTATAACAACAGTGGTATGCAACTATATATTAATTACAAAAAGAAGTTGAACAAATCACAACAATATGGAGATTAAACAACATACTATTAAACAACCAATGGATCAAATAGAAAATCAAAGGATAAATCAGAAAAAAAAATATTTTGAAACAAATGAAAAGAAAGTGAAACATTAAAATTTATGGGATGCAGCAAAAGCAGTTCTAAGAGGGAAGTTCATAGCAATAGATTTCTACTTCAAGAAACAAGAAAGGTCTCAAATAAACAGTCCTAACATCTCAAGGAACTAAGAAAAGAACAAACAAAGCACATTTGTAGAAGGAAATAACAAAGATTAGAAAAGATAAATAGAAACCAAAATGACAATAGAAGAGATCAGTGAAACTAAAAGTTGGGTCTTTGGAAAAATAAACGATTATCAAATCTTTAGCTAGACTTGCCAAGAAACAAAAGGGAGAAGAACTCAAATAAAATCAGAAATGAAAGAGAAGTTACAAATAATAATATAGAAATACAAAGGATCATAAGACACTACTATGAACAATTATATGGTGATAAATTGGATAACCAGAAGAAACGTATAAATTCCTGGAAATATACAATGGACCAATACTGAATCATGATGAAATAGAAAATCTTAATAGATCTATTAGTAGTAAGGAGAATGAATCAGTAATCAAAAATCTCCCAAAAACTAAAAGTCCATGAGCACATGCTTCACTGCCAAATTCTACCAAACATCCAAAGAAGATTTAATCACTATCCTTCTCAAAATCTTTTTAAAAATTCAAGAGAAAAGAACACCTCAAACTCATTTTATGAGGCCAGAATTACCCTGATGTCAAAACCAGACAGATGCCACAAGAAAAGAAAATCACAACCAATATCCCTGATACAAATAGATACAAAAATTCTCGACAAAATATCAGCAAACTGAATTCAACAATACATTAAAAAGATCATACATGGGTCACCTGGGTGGCTCAATGGTTGAGCATCTGCCTTTGGCTCAGGGCGTGATGCGAGGGTCCTGGGATTGAGTCCCACATCCCCTGCAGGGAGCCTGCTTCCCCCTCTGACTGTGTCTCTGACTCTCTCTTTGGCTCTCATGGATAAATAAATAAAAATCTTAAAAATAAATCATACACTATGATCAAGTCAGATTTATTCCAGAAATACAAGGGTGCTTCATCATCTGCGAATCAGTCCTAGTGATGCACCACCTTAACAAAGTGAAGATTAGAAATCCCATGATCATCTCAAAAGATGCAGAAAAAGCATTTGGCGAAATTCAACATCCGCTCTCAACAAAGTGGGAATAAAGGGAAGATACTTTAATAAAATTGTCTCTCATGAATAAATAAAATCGTAAAGAAATATTTTAAAAATAAAATAATATAATAAAGATGGCATATGACAAACCCTACAGCCAACATCATACTCAATGTAAAAAAGCTCTAGGGCAGCCTCGGGGCCCAGCGGTCTAGCGCCGCCAGCCCAGGGCGTGATCCTGGAGACCTGGAATCGAGTCCCGCGTCGGGCTCCCTGCATGGAGCCTGGTTTTCCCTCTGCCTGTGTCTCTGCCTCTCTCTCTCTCTCTATGTGTGTCTCTCATGAATAAATGAATAAAATCTTTAAAAATAAATAAATAAATAAGCTCTAAATTCAGAAAAAAAAGAGTCTTGCTACTTTTATTGATATGATACATAAACAGAAAAACCTAAGTCCATCAAAAACTGTTTGAACTAATAAAGGAATTCAGGGAAGTTGCAGGATATAAAATTAGTGCGTAAAAATCTGTAAAGTTTCTACACAGTAATAATGAATCATCAGAAAGAGAAATTAGATGGGTTTAGAACTTAAAAGCATTGGGTTAGAGAAATTCAGGTATCAAAATGAATATTTTTCAAGGCCCAGGATATGATATCAATAATGCTCAATTTATCTCCAAAGAGCTCACCTAACCTATTCAGGGATAGGAAAATGTGGGTCAAGTTTGAGATTCTATCCAAGCTTTGAAAAAATATACTAGGGTCATAACAATTAGCATGATACTGAAATTTTAGCAAAGAATGCATTTATTTAATAGAAGTGCCTTAATTTAAAGGATTAGAGAACTAATAACAATATTGGGAAACTTGATTTAGGTTATAACATACAACAAAAGAAGAACAATAAAGTATCATATATTGGGGGGACTAGGAAACCAAGTAATAACCTCTTATAAGCTGTTTTTAATCAACAGTGAATCTAATAAATCAGAAACTATTCTTTAATATTTCACACCATAATTCTTCTATAGCTTCAACTGTCTAGTCAATTATTATGAGATCTTATAACAAAATATATAATTTTTTTATTCTCATTTTTAACTATAAATTTACAGCCAGTGATAAAAGCTAATCAGTGAAAATGTTTAAAAAAGGAAAGGAAATATTAAGGACCCTTACTTGACATTATTACATGATTGCAGTTTGAAGCAACTGCAAACAAAACAAAATAAAACTTTATTTTCTGTAGCAGAGATGTCCTAAAGGAGTTTTATTTTTTTAAATGGGCATTTTCAGCTGTGCACATCACATTCATTTTCTAAAAGTTTCTTAAGAATTCATATTCCAGCACCATGGAATGTTCCCAATTGTGCACCCATTTCCCAAGGCTGGCTTTGAAACAGTAGCCAAAGCAGTTTCTATTAATTGATCTAAATATATCTAAAGAAATATCAAACAATCCTGAATTTCATAGTCAATGAAATACCTGACTTTGAAATTTGAGCAAAATTCTGAAGTATCTCCATTTATCTAACTCTAAAGAGAAAACAAGAACATTCATCTACTGAAACTTCTGGTTAGGGTGACTAGTGAGACAAGAGGAAATCAGGGTGAAATGTCTAGGTATTCTAATATTCTTTATAATGTGCTTTTTAAATAAACTACATGCAAAATAAGTGATAAATTCTTTTAACAGTGATTTATTTTATTCTAAGGACATTCACTTATACACTGAAAAGAAACATTGAAATTTATACTTATTTATGTATCCAAATGTTATCTTCTATCAGTATACAACAAAGCTAAGAAAATGTTCTAGAATATAACTAGTCACTATTTTTTTTTCTGATCACTGAGGAAAAAAATGGTAAGAATAGTTTATGTTCTATAAACTTTGATCATCAAAAGGAACATTTTATTACTGTAAAATGGGGATGTTAATATAGACCTATCCTTTTCATACATATAATGAATTAATTAATGATGACTGAAAGCACAAAGTGTCATGTGTAGACTAGTTATAATAAATGATTACAACTCATATAAATGCAATGAAAACATATGAACAAATTATCTGTTTTTCAGATATTAAGCTTCAGTATTAAGCTTTGGGAACACAAATTTATAGCTGTAGTTTCCTACTCAGCTACTATAGTTCCTACTCAACTACTATGTAGTTTCCTACTCAAAATTATATTCATCTCTCTGGGATATATGAACTGTTGTCACATAAATTATTTAGTTGTTATAATGTTATGTTTAATATTTATATTTATGATTGCTCTATAAAAATGCTATCACTCTTTATTTTTTTTAATTATTTATTTATGATAGTCACACAGAGAGAGAGAGGCAAAGACACAGGCAGAGGGAGAAACAGGCTCCATGCACCGGGAGCCCGACGTGGGATTCGATTCCGGGTCTCCAGGATCGCGCCCTGGGACAAAGGCAGGCGCCAAACCGCTGCGCCACCCAGGGATCCCGCTATCACTCTTTATATATAGGATTTTTAATATTTTAAAAAACTTTATTGTAGCAAATAGAAAAACATTCACATATTTAAAAATTTGTAGATACATACATTCTTCATTACATATGTTATATGTATATTGTATATTTCTGAGGTAGAGAGCTAAAAAGACATGAACATGAAAATGCTCTAAAGAGGTATGGTCAGATGATTATATTAATGGTTCCAATTCTTCACCCTTCTCTGAATATACATGACTCAAGATTTCTCCCCACGAATGTGCAGTGTGCTTCCTTATTTCAAGGCAACTCATTTGGCCGATTGGATGGGTTAAGTGACAGTGTGCCATTTCTGAATCTAAATCTCAACAAGTTCAGGTGTTTTCATTTGCCATTACTTGTACTTCTACTATTGTCATGAAAACATGCCCATGCTGGTCCAGGATGACCAGCACCTGCAGAACTAAATTGTGCTAATCCAATCTCCCCAGCTGATGTCTACCTGCATTAGCTGGCTATCAGCTGACATGCAGACATACAAGCAAATCCAGCCAAGATCAGCAGAGCTTTCTAAATGCCTTACTTTGCAGTCACTGCCACTAAGGCACCGTGTGTGTTTTTTACACAGCATTATATGACCATGAGTTACTGACACAACGACTAGAGAATAATGAACTATCTCCAGGTTGGTTAGTAAAGAAGATTATTAGGAAATTCCTAAACAGACCAAGCAAAGAGCAAAGTAATCAAGTACAATGTATGACATATCCAAAGCCATGAATATATCACATGGCTTACTGAGATACAGGGAAGTAGTTTCTTTATGCAGGAGGTAGTTGGAGGTGAAGGCTAGATTTATAGAAATGAAACAAATCATAGAATTTTGGATTATCACTTAACTATAGAGTAACAATGAAAAAGGTTAAGAATGAAGGAAACATGACCAGATTTTCATTTTCAAAAGATCATAATTATATGAAATAAAATTTAAAGTAAGTGAGGCTGGAGTAAGAGGAACTTGCTACGCATTATATTAATACTCCATATATAGATGATGAAGGCTAAAATTAAAGTGAAGCAATAGTAGTAGAGACAGAGAACAAGCAGATATGAGATATATTAAGAGTTAAAATTGGATGGAATTAGTATCTATTAAGTTAAAAGTGCGAAGAAAGGAAAAATGTCAAGGATGACTTTTGGGTGTTTATGTTACGTCTCTGATGCCAAAAATATGGAAGCTGAGTTCTAGAAGAAGAATCTTATCAGTTTCTGAGGTTCAAAGGAAGAAGTTGATGTGTACATCTGAACATGATAAGGAAGCCTGGGATATTCAGGTTTATATGCCATTGGATCCACAGACCTGGAGCAAGTGAAGGAGATCTGCAACTTGTATTAGATAATATTTAGTTTACAGGTGTAATAGGAGAAGTCATGTACTTCTCCGAGATTACCCAATGCATAAGAACGGAAATAAGTAATATAGTGGAAAAATAAAGTAAGTACTCAACAAAATTTACTCAACAAAAATTACTGAGACTTTTGAAAGACTGTACACATTGCCCTACCGCAAGATATTAGAACCCAAAAAAGCAGATATTCCTGTTTTACTTTCAAATTTGTAAAAAATGTATTCTAATAAGAGCGTTATTCTTATGTGTCACCATAAACTCCTTAATATTGAGTATAATTCAAAATGTCTCAATTCCAGTGCCTAAGTATTTGTTTTCAAAAATCACTTCTATCAGTTATTTTATTTTATTTTATTTTATTTTTTTACTTCTATCAGTTCTTAATAGGACAGGGACTTTAGCTGTGGAATAGAATAAAGTTACCTGAAAACCACACAAGGCTTCAAATGCAGACTTCCTTCCATAAGGAAGAAAGGATTTTTCTTTAAGTGCTTAGTGTGAAGCACTTCCTTTTTAACTGAGCTCCAAAGTTTACCCTCATACCCTTAGTAGTACGCTATCTTTATTCCATAAGATCAAAAACTGTCTAAGAAAACATTTAAAATATTTTAAAATATATTATTCATACTTCGTCAGATTTTTTTCCCATATGTTGAAAACCCAATGACCAGGCTCAATTTTTTAAGTCTAGATGTTCTTAGGACCACTGAAGACTGCACCAAGGGAAAGGTATGGAACATTACCAAAGTTTAAACATTCTGTCCGTATATGTTTTAGTAACTAAATTGTGCAAAATTTGCCTATGCTTTTTTAAAGAGAGTTTTATTTATTGTATTAATATTGGTTTCCTAGTAGGTCAGTGGTTGTCAACAGGGTGAGATTGTTTAGGAGATCTGTAGAGTTTCTTGTTCTATTGAAGGAAAGGCACTAATGTCATTTGTGGGTCAGGAGAAGCAATGCTAAATATTCTTTGAAGTTCTGTGTAGCTCAGGGGTTCCACAAATCTCTGCAGATATTCTGTAGGTGAAAAAATACTTCAAATACTTACAATGGGGGGGTGCACATTAACAGTGTATTGTTTCCCACAGAGTTATGGATTAATAATTCTGATATTTCCATGCATATATGCTGGGATTGAATAATTCAATGAATGGATAGCAGGTAATGGGAGCCAGCTTTCTCATTTTTGGAGTGGGTATGTACAGGTAAGCAAGGGGAAAAGGCTAGGCTGGTTTACAAGATAATGGATTAGAATTAGAGACAGTATGAATTCATCCTTATTTTAATCCAGATGTATATGACTATATACATTAATGTGTATTTGTGTGTGTTTGTGTGTGCGTGTGTCTGAGTTAGTATGCATAATAATTCCTGGTTTTGTCATCTGAAGGGTCTAGAAACTGAAACCCCGATAGTAATGAACACACTCAGTCCCCTAATCTTAGTTTCAAATATCAACCTCCACACCCGAGGAACCAGGGCCCTTCAGAGAAATAGCTGATCCTAAGACTGTGCTTGGTATGTCTACGAGATGAGGCAGCAACATCTTGTAGTGCCAGAGAGTAAGAAAGCAACAGTCTGAATGTACAACAAAATAATCAATTTTGGAGTGGTTATTATAATATAGCATGATGCTGGCTACTACCAGGTTGTTCCTCTTCTGAGAATCACAACCTGACAACTTGGAGACTATTTTTAAAGAACTTTATAATTAGGAGGAAGTCTTCTAGTGCAGAGCTTCTCAAATTTGAATGTGCATATGACTCCTCTGGAAATCATGTAAAAGTGAAGAATCAGATGAAGTCTAAGGTGGGGCCCCAGATGATCTGTTTCTAAGGTCCCACGTGATTCCAGTACTGTTGATACTGCTGGTCTGTTCATCGCACTTTGAAGGGCAAGATCTTTAGTGTGCAGCAAATACACTCCAGTCTAAGTCAATGAAGAGATTTCACTGGCTCAGCCACAAACCTGGGGAAGAACAAGCACTGCCCTAGGATCCAGCAGAGTTAACGTTTTCAACAGTTTATATGACAAACAATGATATCAGTTTTCAGAATAAGGACCCAGAACCTTTAAGAACAGGGCTGGAATTCCAACCCTGTTATTTACCAATAGGAAGAGAAGTAAATAGAAATGACCAAAGAGAGGTTGACCAGGGAATTTCCACAACAATCTGTCTAAAGGCAAATGAGAAAAATGCACAAATTGAGATAGGAAACTTCAGAATGAGATCTCAGGGCCAGGATGGGTGACTTTGTCTAAAGCACATTGTGAAAGTAGTAAACAGTTATCTAGACGAAACAGCCCAACTGTCCCTACTCACAGACGGCAGACTGTGGGCAGTGCAATGTTTGTTTTGAAGTTCACAACAGACACACGTGGAGCATGTAGGAGCGGTGGAGAAGAGAATACTACATAGAAGAGGACTCACCGAGGTGAAACTGAAGCATAAAAATTCCATCCTATTTAATTAAAATACAAATGGAAATTTGCTTTAAAGCAACCAGGAAAATCCAACACACAGGCGATTATGTTGACTTTGCTCCCCTCCGTGTTCCTGGAAACTTTCACCTACTTCATCCTTTAAGTTTTGTCTAGAATGCAACTTCTGCTGATAATTGCTGGTTCATGTCCTTATTTCAGTCAGGTCTGTGGTAAAATATCATACTGTCTGAGAGATCCTCTGACTATCCTATCTAAAATAACACCGCTTTTAATTTACTCTTTTCCTATTATATTTCATGGTTCATTTGCACCTACTTCTACCTGTGTGTGAGTATGTGTATACACACACACTTATCTATGTCTCTCTTTTGACTATTTTCTCCACTTGAACACAAGCTCCATGACAATAGGAACACTGTCTTCTCTTTGTTCACTACTGTCTCCTCAGTTTAGAAGAGAATCTGGAATGGAGTAGTTGCTCAATAAACTTGTTGAACTAGTGAATTAATGAATGCATCCATGCTTTAACATTGACGAGATAATATTGAAAATTAATCAAAATACATGAGTTATTAAGAAATGGTTATAGGACCCGCTATGAACGCATCCAAGGATAAAATTTCAGTTAAAATAAATAATTGTTGGGGATCCCTGGGTGGCGCAGCGGTTTGGCGCCTGCCTTTGGCCCGGGGCGCGATCCTGGAGACCCGGGATCGAATCCCACGTCGGGCTCCCGGTACATGGAGCCTGCTTCTCCCTCTGCCTGTGTCTCTGCCTCTCTCTCTCTGTGTGACTATCATAAATAAATAAAAATTAAAAAAAATAAATAAATAATTGTTTACCTGTCTCAAAATAATTACATCATTAACATTTTTTTTTCTGCCTAGAGCAGAGACCTTAATCTCAGGAAATCTGCATGTGGGTATGAGAAGCCAAATTACAGGCAACATACACATGTATTAAAAAAAAAAAAAAAAACTCTGTCACAGTAAATTTTTTTTGTTTTTTTTTTTTAAAGTGTTTCATATTTGAACATTCCTAGCCACTCTTAGAAGTTTGATCTTAAATGTACTACTACACTTGGACTTCCCGCTAGGAGCACAGAAAGTGCTCTCCTTTAGAGGGAGGAGGCTGAGCATCTCACACCAATGAGAATGAGTGTCTTGAAATTAATTGGTGTTTGGAAATTGATCTGGTAGATAATAATCTTCTGTATGTTACTTGTGATTTATTCTAATTTTAAATTTTTAACACATACTCTTCGAAACATGGATGACTTCCGCAGTTGTGTACTGCTAGTCCTGGCAACTGAAGACCTTCTAGTTTTCTCCCTCAGAAATTGACATATTTTGTATGTTAACCATGTAAGTCCTATGGAAAGTTTTGTATTTCAGAATTTATTAAACATTAAAGATATATAGTTTATAAATTCTCCAATTATGTTAATAAACCCGGATAAGATATGCATGCTGCAACTATAATCTTAGACAAATCTGGTCTACTGAAAAAAAAAAAGGCTAAATCTCTACAATGGCTACTTTTCCAGAATCTGTTTCATTTATTTTTTAAAATCAATCTAAAGATAGCCACAAGTTTTCAATATTTGTTGGGTTTTGTTATTGCTTGCCTACTTGTTTCCTAAATTTACTTTCTTGCTTGCTTATTCTGTGAGAATTGGGTTTACATCAGGTAATGCCCACCAAGCTATGGATGGGCTTCAAAATATGAGCTTGGCCTCTCACATGGGAATGTGTGATCTGGAGCAGGATGTTGCTAGCATTTCCCATTGGAATAAAATTTTGGCATTGACTCTTAAAGAGAGACCTCCCCATTAACATGTTTCCGTTTTCAAAGGAAGTGATGGGTGGGGAAAAGAAACTAGTAACTGAAACTCACAAATGTCTAATATATCTGTTTCAAAGGAAGGACAGAAATGTATTATATTTTTAGACTATAACTTACTCCTACTGCTCAGAAATGCAGCCAGGCTTGAATCGATGAAATATCTCTATAGGAATCACTGTCAATCTGTATATTAACCACCAAGTGGCATATTTTCACAAACAATTTGTTGACTAGCTTCAGGGTCAGCCAAACCATGTCATTTTAACATATTTTTAAAATAAGAATAAGCATTTAAAATTCCATCTTTTCCTTACTGGGTGGTTCTGACTAGTTCTAATATATCTAAAAAATATGTCTTCTGTAGGAACTATCATCAGTTTAAGACAGTGAGCAACCCCATATATCAAAAGGAGGATGAATTTTCTTCTTCCAAGTATCCAAACATAGTCAATGTATTAACAAGCTAATCAATTCAGATAGGGAGGAAAAAGCGTGTTTGTTTCCATTTAAAAAAAGACAAAACCAGGTATTTTCCAAGTATGAATAAGATGTCATTATTCAGATGGTTTATTTGATAACACAGAGATGAATATTTGTGATTCTGTTTCTTCGACCACAAATAGTACACACTGTGCTTCAGTTCTTGCACTGAGAATGAGAATTGTTGACCTAGAAACTAATACCTTGAGATTGATATTGCTATTAATATTATCATGCTGCCATATATACAAAAATATTTCTCAAAAAAGTAAATCATCAGTTGGGGTGACTGGGTGGCTCAGTCAGCTGGGGACAAACTCTAGGTTTTGGCTCTGGCCATAATCTCAGGGTCACGGGATCAAGTCCCAAATCATGGGTCTTCATGCTGGGCACGGAGTCTGATTAAGATTCTTTCTCTCTCACCCTCTCCCTCCCTTTCACCCCCCCTTCTCTCTTTCTAAAATAAATAATAAATAATCTTTAAAAAACAACAAAAAAGAAAGAAGTGATTAGAATAATCATCATCTGTTTTAGTTATTTTGTCATATAACAAACCACACCAAACCTTAGTGGCTTAAAAATAATAATCATTTACTTATTCATGACTATAGTTTGGGCTGGATCCACTGGGTGATTTTTCTGCCCTTACTTGGTATTATTCAGATGGAAGCAGTCACCTGGATGTTTGGCCAGAGACGAATATTGCAAGATGGCCTCGCTCATGAGTCTAGTGGTAACGTGGCCTGTCAGGTACAATGCCTACAATCTTCACCATATAGCTTCTCTGACACCATAGACCAGGTTTCATCTAAAGTGGCAATGGTGTACCAAGAGCAAAAGTATGGAAGCTTTAAGACCTTTCGAGGCTTCACTCAGAAGTCACATAAAGGTATTTCTGTTTGATTCCCTGATCAAAGCTGTTTCAAAGACCAGTCTGGATTTAAGGGCTTGGGAAATAAATTTGCTTTTGATGGGAGGAATGGAAAATAATTGTGGCCATGATAAATCTTCCTTATTTCCTTTTTTTTTTTAATACAAAGTGTTTAAATATTTTTAGTTTGGAAATTTTAAATCCACACCATAAAAAGTAGGACAGAGAATAATATCATTTGTTTATTGTTCAGGTACTCACATACTTACAGGTCTTTTAGAAATAAACAAAGATAGCATTTGAAGAGTTTATTTATTGAGAGGTGAATAAATGGAAGAAAGTCATAATTAAAAGGCATAATTAACTGGATGTGAGTTCATCATTTTTGCGTGGCCTCAATGACAGAATATAATTTTATAAAAATAATCATCACAGAAAACTGGATTTTAATGGATCTACAAATACTCCTTACAAGTCCATAATATGCTCTAGTATTGTAAAAATCCTCCGATTTTAATGTGTATTTAAAGGATCTTGAAGAATGATGCATGCAGGTTATTATGCCTAAAACTTTGCAATTTTGTATCAAGAGACTAATGCATTTAGTATCTAGACAGTTTTTTGAGAAGCACAGATTTAAGTAATGTGCTCAACAGAAGACAAACCCCAGAAATGTAAGTATAAAAATAGAAGTTAAAACAAACACATTTGGAATGGTATATGGTATATTGTTTGAAATATCTCTCATATGAATCTATTACTATCATTATAAAAAGTCATTTGTAGAAATTTAAATGTGATTCATGCTTTTTGTACGAAACTGAGCTGAAAGATGTTCTTTCCAGCTTGACTATGAGATTTGAGGAAATGGCTAAATGAATTTTCTTGTTTTCAGAATATACTACTAACACTTAAATATCTCTGAGTGCTAGTTGAAGAAGTTTATCTTCAAATACGTATTTGTAAAATGAAGTTACAGATAATAAGAACAGGAAATTAGCTCAAATTGTAAAACTGTTTCTTATTACGGGGTCACTTAAAATGTTATTTTGTTTATTTTTTACTTGCAATTATCTGCTGATAAATCAGTTACTATACTCATGGATGTTAAAGAGACAAAACGATGAGTTTTGGAGATATAAATTACCAGATATGAAAAAAATCTCCAAGTTTAAGCAGATGTTATATCCATAAATCCTCCCAATGAGCATAGGAATCAAAGCAGTCCTAATTCCAGCCATGTTTGAGACATGCCATATGGGCTGCGACAACCGAGTCCAGAAACACAAGTTAGGGAAGGGAAAAAAATAGAAGCATTAAGTTGGAAATCCTAGGACTTCAGTTGTTTTCATCCCCTTTGGGTTTCAAGGACATTATTTTAACATGTTAATTATCCCAGTGTTTGTGTCTATGCTTAAATGGCAAACAGTGGTATTTCCTCCCACTTTTTAATTTCATTATAATTAATAATCACTCAAAATATCCACATTGCCATTCTGATTGTTTCTGGAAGACAAAGTGAAAGGCCATCATTACTCAAAAAGTCATCGATAATCATCTTTTCTAGTATTGCTTTATTTATACGGTGTACATGCAAGCTCTTTTTTCAGGAAGGGCTCCTTTCCGGTGAACAGAACCGCTCGGGCCGCCGTCGCTGCTGCCGTCGGGCCCCGCAAGGGGAAGGCGGCCCAGGGCTGCGCCTCCGGGGGGCCCGAGGTCAGGGGAAGGCGGCCAGGGCTGCGCCTCCGGGGGGCCCGAGGTCAGGGTGCTGGCCGCTGGGGCAAGAGATGCGCGGAGCCTTTACGGGAGAACCTTAAGCAAACTAGCAGCCGCCTTTGTCTTGCAGCCACGGACATATTTGCTGTGCCTCCAGGTGGGCCGTGCAAGGGGAAGGCGGCCCCGGGCTGCGCCTCCGGGGGCGGGGGGGGCCGAGGTCAGGGGAAGGCGGCCCCGGGCTGCGCCTCCAGGGGCCCGAGGTCAAGGGAAGGCGGCCCAGGGCTGCGCCTCCAGGTGGGCCACGCAAGGGGAAGACTGCTCAAGGCTGTGCATCCAGGTGGGCCGCAAGGGGAAGGAGGCCCCGGGCTGGGCCTCCGGGGGGCCCGGGGTCAAAGGAAAGCGGCCCCAGGCTGTGCTTCCAGGTGGGCCGCGCAAGGGGAGGGCGGCCCAGGGCTGTGCCTCGGGGAGGGGGGCCGAGGTCAGGGGAAGGCGGCCCAGGGCTGCGCCTCCAGGTGGGCCGTACAAGGGGAAGGCGGCCCAGGGCTGTGCCTCCGGGGGGGGGGGGCGAGGTCAGGGGAAGGTGGCCCAAGGCTGTGCCTCCAGGTGGGCCATGCAAGGGGAGGGCGGCCCAGGGCTGTGCCTCCGGGGGGCCTGAGGTCAGGGGAAGGCGGCCCGGGCTGCGCCTCTGGGGGGCCCGCGGGACAGGGGAAGGCGGCCCAGGGCTGCGCCTCCAGGTGGGCCGTACAAGGGGAAGGCGGTCCAGGGCTGTGCCTCCGGGGGGGCCCGAGGTCAGGGGAAGGCGGCCCAGGGCTGCGCCTCCAGGTGGGCGGTACAAGGGGAAGGCGGCCCAGGGCTGTGCCTCTGGGGGGGGCCGAGGTCAGGGGAAGGCGGCCCAGGGCTGCGCCTCCGGGGGGCCCGAGGTCAGGGGAAGGCGGCCCAAGGCTGTGCCTCCAGGTGGGCCGCGGAAGGGGAAGGCGGCCCAGGGCTACGCCTCCAGGTGGGCCGCGGAAGGGGAAGGCGGCCCAGGGCTACGCCTCCAGGTGGGCCGCGGAAGGGGAAGGCGGCCCAGGGCTACGCCTCCAGGTGGGCCGCGGAAGGGGAAGGCGGCCAGGGCCGCGCCTCCGGGGGGCCCGAGGTCAGGGTGCTGGCCGCTGGGGCAAGAGACGCGCGGAGCCTTTACGGGAGAACCTTAAGCAAACTGGCAGCTGCCTTTGTCTTGCAGCCACGGACATATTTGCTCCTGTTCGGTGGGCTGTACCGGAGCCCTCGGACAGCCAGGGCACGCGGCGCGGCCCCCGGGCTCTTTCCCAGCCCGCAGCCCGGAGCTGGCGGGGCGGCTCGCAGCTCTTGACAATGTGTGGCACGTCAGCTGCGTGGGGCTCTCTCAACAGCCCACTGAGCTGGGCTCTCGAGCTCTCAGCAGCCACGTAGGAAGCGGTGACAGTCGTACTGCTTCATAACAGCTGCATGGAACTCTGACACACACTTCACAGCAACCAGTCATCTATATAAACCAATTTCAGGAGCAAAATTGCATGGTGCCTCCACTCCGTTATAAACACAATGATATCCACTCAAAGCTGATAAATGCACTACATTTCTTCAGAGCTTAAAAGAATAAGGAAGTTCTTTGCATCTGAGATTTCTTTCCCACAAATTAAGCCTCTCTTTGTCCTAGCCATTAATTTAGAACTTTAGAAAGAACCAGACACTTTAGACTTTGAATATCTGTAAAATAAAGAAACTTCAGTATTAACATTTTGGTTCTTCCACTAAATGCTCTTTCACTTTTCTTTTTTTTTTTTTTTTTATTTAAGTGTGTGTGCCAGACTTTCCTAACTGACGATCTGAAGCAGAAAGCAAAAGGAAGAAGTAATTAAGGTTTAAAATACTTACCAATGCCATAGCAATTTGCCAATTAATTACAGTGTCTTTTCATAGGATTAAACACAATATAATCCTTATTATTGAATAAAACATCTACAAGCAACCTAGAAACTACTGTTAAAAGACTTAAATGTTAACTATATGTTTGGTGAATAATGAAGCTTTGGTGGATCAATTAATAATTCCAACAGATTCCAGTAAGCTATAGAGGTTGCTAATACATATTTGTATAACCAACACAGATTTTTGAATGGAGCTTGAAAGGACATAAGTAAAAAATTATTCATGGTTCCAGAAAAAAAAAAAAGACAGAAACCAACTTTTTTCATCCTTTTAACAGTAGCACATATCTATACCTGTGTGTATATCTATGTATTTAATATTATTGCAGAGATTAGAAAATATATACACATATGTATTGCAGTTTCTTTATCCTAACAATTCTACAGGAAGTCAGAAGAATTAAATATTTTAGCTAAGAGGATAACGAACAAACTTTATTTTATAGGAAGCATATTTCAATAAATCATAATTTCTTAATATATATTAAGCTCCATTCAGAGAAGAATTTGGTTTATGCCAAGTGGAATTCACTGTGCAAAAAATTGAAAAAAACATGCTATTGTATTATTTGAACCATATGGCTTTTTGGAATAACAGTTGCTATTGCTAATTTGTTAGTGTCTATAATAGGTGACAATTTCTGATGTCATTTAATAAAGGTTATGACACTATCCTATAATGATAATTGTTACTTTTAGAAGTGGAGTCCCACGCAGGTTTCATTTAAAGGGTTTCCTTTTGTTGAAAAAGAAGTGTAAAAATGGATTATCCAATAGATAAGACCTAACAAGGCTAAATAATTATCCATAATCACATCCCAAAGTTCTGACTCAGTATCAGCTTTCTTTCTTTCCTTCTTTCTTTTTTTCATTGAGTCCTTTGATGACTTGCTTTGATGACTCCCTTGAGTCATCACCTATGGAGGAAGTTAAGGCATTTGGAGGTTAAATGACTTTCTTAGGATAAAATGGATACTTAAGTAATGGAGCAAGGAGAAAGAACCTGGTCATTGACCATAAAATCAGGGCCCTATGCACTGCACCATATGGTCCTTAAAGGGGCTGTTGAGGAAAAATGAAGATCTGAATACAGATAAATTTGCTCCATATGATTCAAGTAAAAAGTTGAACAAACTCAGTTATTTTGACTCCCAAGCAGCCGGTGCATTTTTCACTACGACAAGTATTTTTCCCCCAAGAACTAAAAATAATTAACTGGAAGAAATCCAACATTTCTTAACAGAATCTAAGGGCTGCCAAGATAGCTAGACCTCTCAAAGAATTCAACTCAAGAAGAACTCTAAAGTCAGGAATGGAGATTGCCCTCTCTGCCTTCCTTCTTTTTTGGAAATGGGTGTTTTTGGCTTAATGTACATAAAATCCAACATATTAATACTTAGATTATCTAGGATATTTAAGAAAGAGTACAAATGGGGAAGGAGGTGCTACAGCTACATGACTTGAAGCTCAAATTGGGAGGGAGGGTTTTACACAGGTGAGAACACGATGCTCTAGATGTACCCCTCCACAAAAGAGACACTGAGGAGAATGAGATTTATTTTTTATTTTATTTATTTATTTATTTATTTATTTATTTATTTATTTTGCAGATGGCTGCTTGGTTGTACAGTTGTATTCATCTGTATCTACACACAAAAGCTGCTGTGGCAGCGTAGTATTTAAAATGTGAAGCTCTTTTAAGTTTAAGGAAGTAAAAGAAATATTTCTTTTTTTAATGATTTTTTATTTATTTCATTTGAGAGAGACAGAGAGAGTTAGAGTAAGAACAGGGGAGAGAGTTAGAGGGAGAGGGAGAAAAAAAACTCCCTGCTGAGGAGGGTCCTGACCCTGGGCTCAATTTCAGGACCAAGGGAGATGCTTAACCAGCTGAGCCACCCAAGGAGTGTTTCTTGAGATGATTGGGGATGAGTGGGAGCTTTTGTATAAAGACTGAAACAGGAGACTGAGGAATTGGAGAGGAAAGGCTTGGAAGAAATGTAGGCAGGGAGAGGAAAAGTCAGGAAGAAGCAACACAAAGAAGTATGGGAAAGATTATTACTGATTATGGGGACCAGCATTTTGGCCAGCGGCCACAGAAGGCAGGCTGAAGGGATTTTCCTTGCTGTGACGGTCCTCTGTAGGCTGAAGCTCAGCAATTGTCAGCCCATGAAGGAAGTGACTTTTCACTGTTAAAATAGCACTTCGTTCAGATGATGTTCTGCTTGTTACTCACTCCCCATCTTCTTCCCCACCATGATTTTGCATAGACCAGAGAATTGTGCAACACCTTGGGGGAAGTGGTTTTTTGCAGATGATTTTTTAAATGTTTCTTTTATTTATTTTTTAATTCAAAAATAATTAACATACAGCGCTACGTTAGTTTCAGGTGTACAACATAGTGATTAGCAATTCTCTACATTACTCAGGGCTCATCAAGATAATTGTACTCTTAATCCCCTTCACCTCTTTCACCCATCACCCCCACCCACCGCCCCTCTGCTGCCATCAGTTTGTTCTCTATTTAAGAGTTTGTTTTGCTTATTCCTTTTTTCTTTGTTCGTTTGTTTTGTTTCTTAAATTCTACATACGAGTGAAATCATATGGTATTTGTCTTCCTCTGCCTTTTTCACTTAACATTACATCTTCTAGGTTCACCCATGTTGTTGCTAATGGCAAGGTTTCATTGTTTTTTATGGTTGAGTAATATATATACTGCATCTTCTTTATCCATTCATCTATTGCCATCAATAGATTGGGTTGCTTCCATAATTCGGCTATTGTAAAGAATTCTGCAAGGAACCTCAGGGTGCATATGTCTTTCTGAATTGATGTTTTTTTATTCATTGGTAAGTACCCAGTAGTAGAATTACTAGGTCATATGGTGATTTTATTTTTAAGTTTTTGAGGAACCTTCATACTGTTTTCCACAATGGTTGTACCATTTTGCATTCCCACCAACAGTGTACAAGGATTCCTATTTTCTACACATCCCTACCAACACCTGTTGTCTCTTGTGTTTTTGACAAGGGAAACAAAACCAAAAATGTACAGGTGATTTTTTTATATATTTGTCTGACTGACAAGTCTCTCTCAATTACCCTTGTCATTCACTGCATTTGTTTGGTTTCACTGCTGTTTTCAGTTGTTTATTTTATTGACTAGGTATTATGCTTACAAATACATTGTGATACCAATACAAAATTGAAAAGATACAAAAGATTTTGTACAGCTCAGTTTCTCTCATAGATTTGTCCTGAGCTGAAGACAGCACCCTGCTCAACAGCACACTTCGTCCTGAGGGCGCCTACACCTATTGACTAGTTGAGGCCCAAGCTCTAGAGACCCAGTCCCACCTTCTTGCATGGGGGGCGGGGGGGGGGGCAGGCAATCTGAAGGGCTGTCTGAGCTCCTGAGTTTCCTGTGGGATCAGAGAAAGCTTCTGTCACTTCTGTGACTAGACTGCAATCTGTGCCTCTGGCCAAGTCCAGTTTCTTTACCCCCTTACAGATACTGACACCCAAGAACACTTTTGCTCTTTCTTGTCTCAGTGTCTGTTTCTAAGACAACCCAATTAAAGATACCCAGTATCACACTTTCCTTTCAGAAACAATTGTTATTAGTCAGTGATTCAGAATAATATGGGAAAAAAACGAGAAAAAAATTCTTTCATCTTTCCTGAGCTGATACAAACAATATTGCATGACTCTCAAAGGAGAAAAAATCTTTTATAAATGTGTGACTATAATATTACAATAAATTCTTACTAATAGAATGACTGGGTAAAAGAGTATTTCCATTTAAGATTTGAAATGCAGTATTCTTTAAGGAGATTGTAACCTCTCACAGCAGACCTATTGAGCTTGGCCAAACTGTAGATGAAGAATGGTTCTTGAAATTTTATTTTGGGTTTATCTCATTGAAAGTGATTTTTAAGCAACTTTTTATATGATCATTTCTATTTTTTTCATGAACTACGTACAAGAAATTTTATTGTGCTGTTGATCTTTTTCTTATTGATATACTTTCTTTTTACATTAAGAAAATTAAAATGTGTGCTGTTTAAGTTACAGTGCTCTTATTTGTTATGTATCTTGCTATGCAAAATATTTCAATTCATGTATTTTTAGATATCAATTTTTTATGTCTTCTGAGTTTTGTTTCATAATTAGAAACACTATGAGATAATTTTAAAAAATTTAGCAGGTCCTTTTGTTGATTTTTGTTTGTTTAAAAAATGTAACCCATCTTGTAGTCCTTTTGTTGATTTTTGTTTGTTTAAAAAATGTAACCCATCTTGTAGTATACCTTTAGGTAGTGACCTAACTGTACTATTAAATTCTATTTTCTATACTTCATTCAGGATTTTTATAATACCAATATTTATTTTTATGATTGTTTTGTATGCTTTTTGTGTGTAATTATGTCAGTCATATCAATGTTATGTGAGAATATGAATTTTTTCCATATATCCTCAAACAACTGATTCACTGGAGGTTTGACTTCAACTGATTTGGTATAATTTCTCTGTGAAACTAACTTGGCCTGGTACTCATTTGAGGGTAGCTCTTTGACTACACCCTCTATTTTTACTATGGTTGTCTACTTAAATTTTATTTTTTTTTATTTTTTCTGAGTTCACACTTAAATATTGCTTACTTATTTTTTTTCCTTGAATGTCATCTCTAAATTTACATAAATGTATATTTTGACAGCTTATTTTTTGTTAGATTAGCTAAATGTTTATATTTCATTGGTTCTTTTGGAGAGGAAAATTATTAGATTCATTAAATTATTTATCTACATTATAGTATTAATCTCTGCTTTCCTCTTTATTGATTCCTTCTTATGATTTTTAAGGTTCATTCTTTTAACTTCTTTATTTGAGCCTTACTTTACTTTTTGTTTTTACTTGTATATTAATATAAATAAAGCATAAATTTTCCTCTGAATGTTGCTTTGACTACAGAGTTCTTTTTTTTTTTCTTTTTAAAGATCTTATTTATTTATTCATGAGAGACACACAGAGAGAGGCAGAGACACAGGCAGAGGGAGAAGCAGGCTCCCTGCAGGGAGCCTGATGCAGGACTCAATCCCAGGATCATGACGTGAGCCAAAGGCAGACACAAACAATGGGCCACCCAGGCGTCCCAACTTTAGAGTTCTGATATACAAGTTTATTTTAAAATATTGGTTTGATTTCTTCATTGTCTCAAAAGGTGTTTAGGAGATCACTGCTCTTTATTTCTGTGTGTTGTGCCAGAGATTGATATTGCTGCTGGTTAGACTAATTAATATTACTAGACTATGTCTGGCTATTGATTGTTTTGTATTTTTTTTAGGACAAGATATACTATTTTAATTTATAGAGTCAGATTTTCTAGAATTTTTGTATCATTCTATTTTTTTTCTGTTTCTGTTTCTCATTCTCACGAACATCAAATATGTTAGCCATTTTTTCTGAATATATATACACTCTCTCTAATCTTTTATGACTTTTGTTCATTTGCATTTTATTTAAAAATTCTTTTAACCCCTGCCTACTGCACCTTTTCTGTTTTTTTTTGTTATGTTTTATTTTCAAAAATGAAACTTCCTTTGAACTGCTTTTGCTATAGACTTCATTTCTTCACATCTTTTTACCTCTTTCTCTACTTTTCCCATGACCACCAGCTCATTGTCAGCTTTAGTTTTAAATCATATCTTTTCTAAGCTTTTGTATATCTGCTTTTGGCTCTTACTTTACAGAGACAAATAGTTCATTAAATTTGCTTGTTTGATTTTAATTTAACTCAGACTAACTTGTATTGTTCATCTGCCATTGTTTCTAGTTCTTTCTCATGTTTTCCCTAGTTGTATCTTTTTATAAATATTGCGCTATTATTATTCTACAAAGACTGTATTCATTTTATTATTATTATTATTATTATTATTATTATTATTAGTCTATTTTTGGATGAATCCTTTCTGAACAGGTTGCCTGCAGATAGTTCATGTAGAGAAGGAGCCAAAGATATATTCCAGGACAGTAGGAAGTTTCCTGTGACACAAGATTCTTACTTTAACTTTTTCTTAGCTGCTATGCTGGCAGTTCAACCATCCTTCTTCCTAATGCAGGGTTTCTCTTTCTTACTCTGCCTCACTGTCATGATGCTTTTGAAAATACAGGTCTTCATGGGATTCATTCCTTATAGTTATGTGTTCCTTTCACACTTACCCATTCTATTATTCTGAGCTGTAATTTGTTTGATTGGCTCTTTAGTGTGAACCTCCCTTTTTAGTGAATTCTGCTCTGTTACTTTGAGATTTGCAACCATAGACCTCTTTTGTCAGCGTCTTCGTGTATGTCTGTTTGGCTTTCCTTCTATTTAGCCATGCTCCTTCATGAATTATTATTTGAGGTTATAGTCACCTCTTAGTTTTGTCAAGGTTAAATACATGCTTTCATTTATTTTCTTCATTGTTTTGAAGTTATTTCTGAGAAGAGAAGGGGATTTTATTTTTCCTCTCCTTTAAAAGAGGAACTCTTTTCAATTTGATTTTGAAATGCACTGTTGGATTTTGTTTTGATTTCACAATTTAACTTTATTATCAAAAATTTTTCCTAAGATTTTATGTTCTGAGAGTAATGAATGATGGCTAATACAGTGCACTGCATGGCTGGCCTGGCATCAAAATGACAAAAAATAATCTACTACTAAGCAGACAACTGTTATCATGATAAAATACATGAGTTTTTTTGTTTGTTTGTTTGTGTGTTTTGCCCTAGAACTTTTACATTACAATGCATAGTATTTAGACCCTCCTAAATATTGTTAGATGTTCATCATTAGTATATAACTTAAATAATGTTTTTAACTTAAATAATTTTTAAGAGCGTTCTACTTCCATAGAAATTGAAACTTCACATATTAGGAAGACTGTAAATTCTGTAATGTATCATATGTATCAAAACATAAGTATTTTCAAGTGTCCTTTGACTTTTTAACCTCTAAATTATTTCACAGTGAGTATTTAGATGCTTAAAGGAAAAGTAATCTGATTTATCTGTTAGGATAGTGTAGTGAAGAGAATCTACAAAAGATTTTTTCTACACCATGATAAGAAAAGGTCAGTGTTTATTTGTTCTGAGTTAGTTTGCAGGCAGAAATAACTCATCTTTGATGCACGGCTTTTATTCTCTTCTAACTATTGATTTTATGAATCACCTCTGGAGTTGAGGCATGTATTCCATCCATTTTGGGAGCATGTGTGGAAGAAGGGTGTTATATAGACTTTATTATAGCTATGCTTTTCATTAGCTGCTTGATAGGAGGGAAATGACTTAACTCTCTACTTCCTCATCTAGATCGAGATACTTTCTAAGTTCTCTGAAAACTCTAAATCGATAATGTCTCATGACTCAGAGTAAATCCAATTATTTCCACTAAAAAAGAAATTCTCCAATTTGAATTAGAACCATATGGTTGGATATTAGAGTTTTGGCCCATAAAAACTCATAATCCATTCCTTTCCTACCGATGTGTGCTAATTTACATTTCAAAACAGAGTGATATTTTAAAATCCTAAGATATTGCAAAAATAGGACTCAACTAAACCAAACTCTTTCTAAATTGAAAAAAGATGGATAATTTAAAATAAGAAACACTTTAAAGTTTGGATGCAACCAAAGTAATATATTTTTTCTTTCTTAGAATAATATATTCTTTCACACCAAAATCATTACTATGTATCAAAATGCTAGAAACTATAATTCTGATGTGCTGTAGTAGTCCCACATTGGATAACATTTTACCTGGTTAAAGGATTGATGGGATTTTTGCCTCTGAAAATATTTTAGTGGAGGCATCATCTTTCTATTTGGAAAATAAAAGAATCTTGGATGACAAAGTTATTTTTCATATAAATAGAAAAATCTTCCTAGAAAGAAAAATTTTGAAGAAAAACATTCTAAGAACTATACATTTACAATTAATGTCTTAACATGGTCCCTGCTGCTTTTACTCTGCAGCTTACATTTTTTTTCCAAGTCTCAGCCAGAATAAACACTGGCTTTGTTAGAGGGCAAGCTGATATCAAGAGCCATATGGGCTCCAATGACACAGCACGAGGAGACAGACAAAGGCCTTTGCTCTGAATTCTTTTTTTTCCTTTTAATTTAGATTGCTCCCTGAATGTACCTTTTTCCCTTTTCTAGTTAATTTAAATTAGTTCTGCTTGCCAGCCTGTACCTGCCAAATAAAACATCCCAATCAAATGTCCGGTGTGCAAATCAGAAAGGTTTGGTTTGATCCTTGCAGACTTTGTTTCATCCCATCTCTATAACTATAACACCTAATTAAAGTCTTTAAGATCTTTACTAACACAAGATAGGTCAGATTATGAAAGGAGAAAAGTAAGAAAAGTAAGAAAGTCAGTCAATTATTATTACCAAATTGGCTGTCAATGGCACAAAACCCCATCAGTCTGCTTTTTTGCCACTGTCAGGTCCTCCCATGCTTTTGGCACCTGGTACCATCAGATCACTCCTGAACACTCTTTTTCCAAGGTCATGAAATCCAAGTGTACAATGAACTTACTGTGCCTTCCACAATCTTTCCACTAGTTAATGAACACAAACTCTTGGGAAAGAAAGTGAGGGGAAAGTGCATAAAGTGCCTTAATAAATGATTCAATTGTCCTTTGGGCATATTTTTCAAATGAATAATGTTATAATTAATAGGTTATCTAGCACATTAACAAAGGTACAAGCAAACATCATCCAATAAGATTGGATTTGTGAGATGCTTTAATTCTAAAGAAATAGTTGTGGCCTCTGCAGCCTTGCACAACTCTCTCACCAAGTTTATGGCTGTGTGAAAAGTACCCACCTTCCTTCTTGTGCTTAAATGTTCCTAAAAAGCTGTAATTAGCCTTTCTTTTCTAAATATATATAGAAAGTCTGTATTTCCCACACCAGTATATGACATAATAGTTACAATGGATGTCAGTGAAATTCTTGAAACACAATCTCAACACAATCTTTGCTTCACTTCACTTTGAGTCTATTATTCTCTAAGTGCTTGCGAGAAATAGATGCTTTTCTCCTTATAAAGTCCATGGGGAATTATGGATGGTAAAATGCTGATGTATGACCAGGATATTTGATGGGTGATCTGGTAAAGGGCAAAAACAATTCTGTAGGACGGTGAGTAAAAATAACAGAATACATAGCAATTACTCTTATTCTATAGTTTTAAAATTTATTCTATATATGTGTGTTTGATTTTGATAATGGTCTTGTCTGCTGCTATTCTCATATTGAACTGAATGATAACCAACAAATTTAGTAAAGATATACTTGGTATTGTTGCAAGTATGGGCACACCTTTTAGAAATATTGCAATATTCTTACAGGCAAACAGAGACTAAGTAAAGAGACATAAAACTGTGCAAGTGCTCCATTTCTGGGTCTTTTGAGAATATCGAATTTGCACTACATGTGTTCGTATTTTAACACCATTGGTAGATACAAAGTGATCACTGATATCTAGGACAATGGAAAAAGTCACTCACTAACACTAAAAGAATAAAATTCATAGTCTTAGAACTATGAATCTACTTTCATCAAAGATCTACAAAACACAATTGATTTTCTTTATAGTCAATTCTCTGTCCAATCAAAAATACAGGTATAATGTGTAAGACTTTTAAACTCAAAATAAAAATTATGTCCTTCATGAACTAGCACTGGAGATTTCATTTTTATTGAGTCAAAGAAGATAGTAGCAAAGAAAAGAGAAAAATGTTGTAGGACCTTCGGAAGGAATAACACGTTATCACAAACGGTATTTTTTTTCCTGAATATATCCAAGTCTTCCTATGTAATCTAAGGTGTAACTTTAGAGATATTTTATTAGGTACTTGGGAGAGGTATATGCAAAGATAAATGGTTAATCTGTGCAGTGACTCCACTGTGATCTTTTGCCTAAATATTTGTAATAGCCTTCTAAAATCCAAAATAGATGACCTTGAACCTCTCCTTCCTCAAACTTGCCACATATATGCATAATATGTATTATTTCTTTCCATTAAGAAGACCTGCAAACTCATATCCCACGTTTCTCTTGAACTTTCATGACTTTATGGCTTTATTGACACTAGTCTTCATTCCTACACCTAAAACCTATTCAGTGTCTAGGCCAGGGTACAAAGTCTTTCTTCAAGAATAATTTAGCCCAAATGTTACCATTTATAATGAGAGCTTCCCTCAAACGGAATGTATTTATTTATTATTTTATTTATACTCCAATTATAGCACTTTACCTTACTTTCTCTGTCCCTTTCTATGGCTTTAGTCAGTCAGACCTGTATATAAATTCCAGCAACCCCATATTTTAACTTGTGGCTTCAGGCAAATGAATTAATCTTTCGGAGCCTTAATTTCTTCATATTTAAAATAGGAATAAAAATACTAACTCAACATATTTTTAAGAGATTAGATGAGATCAAATATGTAAAATCTTTAACATTATCTGAGGTAGAATGATTTCACCAGATTATAACCGGTCTCATGTCAGGGTCTGTGTTTTATTAATCCTTATGTCTCAAATGCCTAGACCAATATCTTGCACTTCCATGTCTGAGTCATTCAACTTCTTAGAAGCCTAAAAATCTCTCAAAGAATTCTAACCCATGATCAAGAACAACACCATAACCCAGAAAAGAAGAAACATGATAATGATGAGCCACAAGATAGATGTTCCAGAGGAAAAAAGAAAAACTAAATTACATGGACCCACATCCTCAAATATTTCACTATAGTATGGAGTGTAACCAAATCAGCCAATGGAAATAATACTAAATTATAGCACAAGAAACCCATGCATTATGGCTGGTTCTGCCATTTCATGATTGTGATATACTGTAATTCTAAGTTCCTCCTAAAAATTCCATTATCCTCATCTTAAAATGGCTATTACCACATAAGCACATAATGTTGATGGGATCCAATGAGATGACAGTTGCAAATACGTTTGGGAAACTGTAAAAGAAAATTATATTTGAAGCCAAACATCCTTAAAGTCAATCTTTCAAAACTTATTGGCAAGTAATGTAGACTGTTTCTACATTTGCAAATACAGATAAGAGTATTTGCCTTGCAAAACAAAAGAGAGCATTAATGTTAATATACATACACTTCACGTTACATAGTAGTTACTGAAATGTGCTAATATGTATTATAAGGCATTATTCATTATTTTATTATAAAGAATATACTGGGAATACCCAAATAAGTATAACAACTTTGATATTTTAAAAATGTTTCTATTCATGTATGTTTTAGTATGGGTTTATTTCTTAAGTAAATCTAATTGACCATTTTAACTTCTGAAACTTTACTTTTCTCATTTCTTCTGCCAACAGCAATCGATATAAATCCCTAATTTCATTATCATTGACTCAACCAAGACCCTTCACTCTACCCATTTAAAAGAGATAGTATTTAGATTATCTTTATTTTAGCACCTAAAATGTACCATCTTGCCCAAACAACTTGGCTCCTGTTAGTAGCTAAACCTAATAGGGGGTTCTCTGCATGCAAAGCCTTAGCACCATAATGGAAGTAAGCATTTCATATTTTAATTTGGTCAGGTAGGGCATACCCTGCCAAGAGTACTTTATAACTACTTAATATTTCCCAGTCATTTGAATGTAAATAAGCTTGTCAAGAGAATTTGGATAACTTTTTTTTTACTTTTATTTTTTTAAGCAGCCATATTTGGCAGGCACGTTTTCCCAAGATCACCCAGCTTTAATTTTAAATTTCAAAAGCCTCACATTTAATCCCTTGAGCTGGCCTGGTACCTTGCACCATCTGTTCCCATGGTTTTGTTATAACAGCGAGCACCTGCAGGGTTTTGCAACATTTCAAGCTGATTGTGGATAAAAATCAAAATAATTATAATTTTCATAAAGTAGACTTCCATTCAGATACTACAATCCCATCTATCATGGATTTTGGAAAACCAATCTTCCTCATAATGTGTTTCATATGGATAAGGGTAATTTATTTCTATTTTGTTTTTGTAGATCAATCCTTTAAAGCACATGTACAATCAGTGTGGAATTCTCACATTCCAGCCACATCCAGAAAGCTCTTGTGTAATCCTAGTCTGTTCTTAAATCAGGGCTTATTGCTGTATTTTGATCAGAAAAGGTCATCAGCCAAGGAGCAATGATAACGTTGGTCCTCTTGTTAATTGTTCATACTTTTTGTTGTTTTGCCTGTTTGTATTAATAATAATAATAATAATAATAATAATAATAATAATAACAACAAAACACTTTGGCTTCAGATGTTTTCCATTGCAAACAGAATTCAAAATATTAATGTATTATCCATTAAAAACAAAAAGAGGAAAGATGCAGTGAGTGTGCTGTCTCTTTACATCTTTGGGATAGAGAAGTAATCCCTTTAAATACAGGATTCTGCATTGGAAAGAATCAGTGTTTTCTAGTGCCCAAATATCTCATCAATGTGTAACCATCTATAAGTTACTAAAGAATGACTTATGCAGGGTGAAAAATTTATAAGATAGATACCCAAATATTGACCTTTGCTTGGCATTTAAAAAGACATCTTGAAGAGTTGTCAGTGATGCCCAGGCTTTCATTTTCTATCTTAAAAGTATTTTTTTATTCACAGTGAATTTTTAAGATTATTTAAAATCTTAATTTGAGTTTTGTGTGAGCCAACTTATCACTGATAAGGAGCTAAGTATAAGTTTTTCCTATTTATCTAGATGTTGGAAAAGGAGTAATAATTCTATAGTATAAATATTACTTCATGAAGACATGGCCAAATACATGGTAGAGTGTTGTAAGAATATTAGGAGTTGTATCTCTGTAATATTGGAATCTTATTGGTACCACTTCAGACACCCCTTAAAGAATACAAACAAGTAAGAGAGTATGCCTCTTGGCCACCATTGCCAAATCACTTTTGGCATTATGGGAGAACAGTATACCTGCCAAACATCAATTACCATTCCTAAAAGAGCAGTAAGAATGAATGTGATGCTCAGTTGGGAAGGTCAGACAACATCAAGGTCTTGTAGAGATGGTCACGTTGGTGGCGAATTGGTGATAATTCCAGTGTCCGATAGAGTAGAGGCAACTACTAGCAGGACACTGACCCTGTTGTGCATCAGACAAGATGCTGCACAACAGATTAGCACGAGGTAGTCATAGCAGAATTGTAGCAGAGTATGTGAGAGAAATACTGGCAAAATTTGGAGATATTTTGGAGAGAGAAGTATTATATAGAGGGCTAAACATCCAACCTTAGACAATATGAACAAATAACTTACAAAATTTGAATACTAATTTTAATGCCACCTAATTAAAGGTGGTCAGGTGGGTAAACTTTGTATTATAGTAATGAGGATTTTTTTTTATTTGAATTAGATGTTTAATGTGGAAAGCTGTCACAGATCAGCTTAGTTCAATCAGTTCAGTTACTCTGCATATAACCTCACAATACGAATAACACATTTGTTTCATTGTTCTATGGGATGTCATTACACTAGGAAGCTGTCTTTTAAGTCCAGTCCTCTTTACCTTCTTCACATGAAAAATAAAAAGGCATTGTTAGTATCTGAGAACTGCATTACTACTAAAGGATAAAAAAATCCATAAAGGCTATTGGTTTGAATATTTTTTAAAGATATAAAGTAATGAATAGGTCATATACAAATGTCATTTCTAAAGTATTTGTCAATGAATAGCAAACTACAATAATTCTTCTGACTCCTGGAACCATCATTAGAAATATCAGTAAACTTGGGGCCAGGTGACTTGAATCCTTGTTCTAATTTCCCATTTTTAGCTGAGGGAACTTGAGAGATCGAAAGAGTTAGAAAAGTCACTTAAATACTTTGGATTTCATCTTACTTTATAAGCTTCATGTGGGCAGGGATTTTTATTTGTTTTATTTATTATATTCCTAGAAAAGTGTGCGATAAATAAGGATTTGGAAAGATGTTTGCTTCAATCTTTGTTAACTCCAATGTCCATGCAATAAAATGTGCTAGTATGTGGTAATACACTACACAACACTGTGCTATGCTATACTATACTGAAGAGACTATTCCAAATGACAAAATTACATTTGTCTTTTGTTTTAGAAAATAAATTTTGCTAAGCGCAGTGAGCCCACTTGTTCATGGCTTTCCTATTTTGTTCCCAGACTGACTGGGTTTCAAACCATAAACTTTTTTTTTTCCACTTTAATTAGAACTCTGATTATATATGGCTTTGCCGTAAAGTAGATAGCAGGGTATTACTCAAATTGCCAACATTTTAGTCACCGATATATATCTCAAATGATTCTTTGATACCATTTTTGCAGTTCAAATCTGCAGTTGTGGCTTGATTTGGTAACTATTTGGAGTTGGCTCTAAACCTCAAAAGTGACACATGTATCAAGACTGGTGACATCCATCTCTGAAAATTCCTCTCAAATTTTCCTGAAACCTTTTGGTCACAGGTTAATTCTATATTATGAGATAGATGATAATTACATAAGGATAGAGGATAATTGTGTTAACACAATTAACATTGTCTTAATAAGCACACTTAAGAAGCCTCTTTCCAAATATCAGGTAGATGAGCTGAATTATAATTTTATAAATTCTTAATATCTTTAAAATTTAACAAATGCCTTTGTTTTCATTTTTGCTGTCATGATCATAAAAAACAGTTGTCAGATTTTTAAAACAAGTGTTACTAACTTGGTATTTACCCCCACCCCCCATCATGAAGGTGTCCCCATCCTTCTCAAAAAGAAATAATTCTTCTGAAGCTGCTTTCAACATTGTTGGCCAGAGTGCATACTTTTTTTAAAGGAAAACATGGAGAGATAAAAAAAAAAAATTTCCCTTCCTTTTAATGATAGGGCACTCCCAGGACTCCTCATATGCTCTATTCCCCCACCCTTTTTCTGTTGTTATTCTTCATTCCACTTCTTGTTCCACAAGCTCTATCCTTAGAATTTTCTCGTTCACCTTCATAAGATTTTCCTTTGAAGAATACCTGTTCTTACATGAACTTCTATCTTCATGACTTCAAATTTATGACAGCCATTGATCAGAATGCTATTACTCCATATGTTTACCCTAAAATCTTAATTTAAATTTCTTTGTACTGGGGTACAAAGTACCCCAGCACTATTTGTAGTTCATTTCTTTATATTGTTTGCATGTATGGATGGCTAGATGTATTTATTGTTTTGCCTTTCATCACTTCTCCAGTGTGATCCTGTGGGAACTATCTAAGAGCTTTTTTCCTATGGTAGAAGGAGTTGGTGTTAGGGGAATCCTGCTGAGTAGAGACTGCTAATACTTCTTAGTAATTAAGATGGATCAGTCATCTTGGAATGTGAAGTCTCATGGATTTAGGAGAAGTATTCACTCTTGGGAGAAGTAATGGAGAAGACTGAGTGTTTGCATTAATAAAAAGTCATCCCTGAATCTTTCCTGAAAAATGGCAACTATAACTTCAGTCTCACTGAGGTGAAATAATTAATGACATCATCATGTGAGCTGCCAAGTTCAACATGTTCAAGCCCAGTCCATTTTGATGGGCGTTCTGATCCAATTGTGTTATTTCCTCTAAATTACCTACCTGAACACCTTGTGACTAGGCATTGTTTACTATTGTCTTTTACAACTCAAGCTACGTAGTAGATTAGCTTGAATACAACTGACATAAAATAAAGTCATTATTATGATTATTTTAATGAATAAATGTTTTGAAGTGAAACAAAACCTGAAAAAATGGCATACTAAAAGGTGGCTATTTGTATAGAAAGCCATTGAAATTGTAAATAGGATAACTAGAGATAATCCCATTTTAAAGAGTTTTTTGCACAAAATATAATTTAATCGCTAGGTGAAATCCTACCTTCACTATCACCTAAGTCTTTCCCTTGCATTGTTTCTTCCATCCTAAATAAAAACTAAAGGTGATTTTTAAGCTTCCACCGTTCTTAAAGCTTATCTCTTCTTTGTTAAATCTGATTTCTTAGCTTCCTCTTGAGTTGCCTCATCTTTTTCCATTCACTAAATTGTCCTACACATGAAGCAAGCTCTTCTTTAAAGCTTTATGAAATTAAAAAAAAAATCACAGTTGAACATTTCCACTACCATTCTCCATTAGAGGGTTTTTTTGTTTGCTTATTTGTGTGTATGTTTGTGGTAATAGATTCTGAAGTACATTTAACATGCCAATTTTCACTTTGTAACTCTAAAACTCATATTTCAACGTAAGGAGATTTTTCTCCTAAATACTTGTCAAATTTTAATAGATTTTTATATTTTTGTATTTTTCACATAGTTTTTGAGGTTGTTTTAGGTCACGGGCAGGGAAGAAACTGATATGGAAAAGAAAAATCTATGAATTATTTTAAAATATTTTTAAATAAAATTCCTTTTTATTTTTATTAACTGGAGGGTCTTGGGGTGCCTGGGTGGCTGAGTTGGTTAAGCATCTGACTCTTGCTTTCAGCGTGGGTCCTGGAATCGGCCCAAGCTTTGGGCTCAGGGCTCAGCCCTGAGTCTGCTTATCCATCTCCCTCTGCTCCTCTCCACTTCTACCCCCCCTCTCTCTGTCTCTCAAAAAAATAAATAAAATCTTTAAAAAAATATTTAAAAAGGGAAGGTCTGAGTCTGAAACTGACAAAAAAGATAATTCTCCTTTCAAATAAGCGAACTTTTATTTTGTTATCTTTAATATATTTTTAAAAGTTTAAGTCACTTAGTTTATAACATTATAATGCTAATAGTCAATTGAATTTTCATTTTATGTATGTATCAATTAACCTACAAATTGAGAAATAGATGTTTTTGTTTTGTTTTGTTTTGTTTTTGAGAAATAGATGTTAACCATTTAAGAACTTTTTGATATCTTGCAATCTTTCTGGCCCTTTCTTTCTTCATTTGTAACTTTGGAGAATACAGTATGAATTCATAGCTTTGTTATGAAATTACATCAGCTAACATATGTGAAAAGCTTAGAATAGTGTCTGGTACATCCTAAAGTCTCAATAAACATAATTCTCTTTACTAATACCTCGAGTTACTTATGTGGCCTCTCCTGTAAAACAGCTAGCTATCTTTGATCATTTTTTTTACTTCATTTTTTTCACAAAGATAAATTGAATTAATATAAAAAATGAGAATTAATAAACATCAGGAATGATAAACTTAGTAATTTCGAAATTTACATTTAAAAGGAAGGGCAAAGAAAGATTCACATTCATTGAGCCTTTTCAAATTGCCAAGCACTGTGTTAGGCACTTTCTTACTGATCTTTTTTTTTTTTTTTTAAGGTTTTATTTATTGATTCACGAGACACACACAGAGAGAGGCAAAACACAGGCAGAGGGAGAAGTAGGCTCCCCGTGGGATCCAGATGTAGGATTCGCTCCCAGGACCCTGGGATCAAGGCCTCAGCTCAACCACTGAGCCACTCCGGCATCCCAGTCTTAGTCATCTTTCTTATTGAAACTGTCTCTCTACCGAAGTGAAAGCAACTGAAGCTTCTAGAAGTTAAGCAGCATAGAGAATGTAAGGGATAGTAAGGCTTCAAATATTTGCCCAATTTGACAGCCGGGCATTTTTTTTTAAAGATATAAACCAAAGGATGTGAGTCTCCAGCTTCAGGCCTTCCAGTGCTTCCCACTGGTATAGCATGTCATCTGAGCGTCTCTCTGTCTAAACGCCATGCTTGCCCCACCTGTGGCCTGTCTCCCTGCCCTCCTCTTGTGTCTGCCTTCTCCTCATCATTCCAGTCATTCTTCACAGCAGGACTTAAGAATTGATGATCTGAATACTCTGGCCCCATTTCCTTGTGTGACCGGTGGTTGCTCATGATTTGTCTCCATACCACATAGTTCACAGTGGGGGTTTCCTTGACCACCCACTCTAAATAGGCCCGCAGAATCTGTTTTCCCCATCTCTCTTTCTAGCACATTATCTTACTTTATTTTCTCCAAAGCACTTAATCATGGAGTTTGCCTTATTTATTAAAAACAAAACAAAACAAAACAAAACTTATCTGATAGAATGTAAACTTCATATAAACAAGAACCAAGTCTCTCCATTTCCTGGTGACCAATAAATATTTATTGGGTGAATAAATGCACAGAAGCTCTGTACTTTTAATTATAGTGTTCTTGATCACGTGGCAATTCGTAGCTATCATTTTGGCCTCATTTAATTATGATAGCGTATTGAGAACTTTGCTCATATACTTTAAGTCCAGACAAGTTTTATATTCTTTCATTCACCTGATATCGATAGCTTGAGAAACAGAATTTAATAGTAAAATTAGCAAATAATAAAAATCTAAAATTAGAATATTGAAAATAAAAACACCAAGGTTAATTTTTATAAAGAGACGCTCCCATTAAGCACACAATATGTCTCTAAAAGTTACACATTTTATTACAGGTTGAATATGTACAAGATACCCAAGTTTTATGAAAATAAATATTCTTAACCTTAGATTTGAAACATTCAAACTCTGTGAGAAAACTTGCGTAAATAAAATATTTTGAGTTACTATTGATCACAATGTTGAAATAAAAATCTAAGAAAATTCTGGTTATTGAACACAATAGATAATCCTCTGATTGATATTTTGAATTTGCATAATTGATATATCGATGATCAGTGTGCAAAACAGTCTTTAAAATTTCATTTACAAGAGACATGATTATTCATTTCAGTGACTATTTAGTGCCGATCCATCCAACAAAGCTGCTAAATAATAATTTTAAATGTATCTTCTAAAATTCAAGACTTCTGAAGGTCATCATCAACATTTCATGAATTCAACAAACAGATTTCTCATCAAGTTAGAAAATAAACCGAAATGTTACTTCTCATATAGCACACTCCCAACATTAAGCATTGTACCTTAAAATATAAGCTTTTACTGCTCTTGTACGAACACTGGCTTAACAATTCATGCATTAGATATTTGAAAGTGAGTTGTAAATTTTATCATTATGGAGTCATTAGATAAATATATTTTATTTTAAAATAAATGTAGAATTTAGGTAAAATTTCATCTGTGTCAATACAGCATGACTCTTTTTAAATTGAAAGTCTTATGATGACTTAATACCAAAGTGTGGCTTCAGGTTAAAGTATGCTACAAGTGCTTCTGCTTTATCAGAATTTCCTTTTAGGATTTATTGAGAGGGAGACATTCAGAGTGTCGTAAAAAAAAAAAAATAAATAAATAAGGTCGATGCTTTGTTGTTGTTGGGCTATAAACACTCTACTTTGGTTGGTCATAATGCTACCAAAATCCACACGGTACTTAATTTATCTAACCTTCTGATAGTGAATGAACAAAGGTAAAAATAACAGGCTAGTTATAAACTAGTACTATGGTGATGACATTGTGAATTATTTAAAAAGGGCATATTCAATGTGACCATAGAGCCATCAATCATAATAGACATTGATGAGAAAAAGAGGTTTCAGTCACTTCCTATCTGCAAGGAGAACAATTCTATCTCACAGGTAGCTATGAAGTGCTGGGTGACCTGATGTCACTTGCATTGTTGCTCTACCCTTTGAACGGAGCGAGTAGATTCTCTCAATATTAGAATCGAATGAGTAAATAAATTCGCAGTTCACTGGCACTCTCCTTCCGAGTGCACACTTCAATTTGTCTAACAATAGAGAGGACAGAAAAGCAGAAATCTCTTAAAGCGCGGATGAATTTTTTATGGAATGTTCAAATCCAGCTGCAAAGGATGGGGTTTTAAATGGTAGCAGACACTCTTTTAGAGGGAGCCCCAAGAGACGGAATCTTTTGGAAATGTTTTGTACTGAATTCATTCCTTTCCCCGTACACATCCGCAGCTTTTCTTTTTCCTGCTGAAGGCCTGCTTTTACTAAATTTTTCCACCTTCCAGTTCACATTGATCATCAGGATGCCAAATAAAAACCCTTTCTTTCTTTATCTTTAGTATACAGAATGCAGTAGAATTTCAATTTCAAGCTGTGTAACAACAGTTTTAAAGTGCAGGTGTGTAATACTGCTTTAGTTGTGTACTTCATTCAATAGGGAAATCAGGTATGCAGGGGGAGAATGAGATGGCCGCTTAAGGAATATTTTAAAGTATTAATAATTTAAATTTCTTTATTCTGTTCCAGTAATCAGAATAGTTGCATTTACCACAGTTCGTCATCCCAGAGGTTTCTACTTGGAAGTGGACATGGCCTGCATTAAGTTGTGTTATTTAAATTTTTGAGTATCCGTTTCCTCAGTTCCACAATCCTACAAAATGCTCTGGCATTCACAAACCCCAAAGCTACACAAATGTGCCTCTTTTTTTCTTCTCTATGTGGCTATATGGTAAAATCCGCTACTTCGCTCTAGCACATTAGCACTTTATGACATAAACGCATGATTAGTATGGATTTTTTTCTTTGCAAAGATTCTCTTAAAAATTAGCAAACATAGGTAAATAAACTTTTCTCCTTTACCTCTCTCCTCCCTTGCCTTCCTCCAGGCACAGGTTATCACCCCTCCCTATTGGAATAGAAATATGAGATGCGTTTGCATTGCATTCTGCATCTACAGCATAGTCTCTGGAAGCATGTACACTACTCATTTTTATTCACTCTTCCTCTGTAATATATCTTGGAAGTATATTCATCTCAACGTAGCCTCCAAAACTACTTTTAAAAATGTGTACCACCACTTAATTGTTAATAACAGGTAAATCAAAGGTAAAAGATAACTAATTAATTTTCTAGCTCAGTTTTATTTTACTGTTACTGTTTTGAGAAAATATAACAAAACCCCATTAGTGTTAAGGTAAGCCCATGAAACAACATAATATAATGCAAGAAAGACATTTAATAGTGTAGAAGAATGTTAAATTACTAATTAACTCCAAGTTACTGTATAAGAAAGCATAGTAATTTACAGGATTATTGCAATATGCAGCTTGGATTGCCACGAGGGTCAGCTAGGGAGCATTTCTTTCTATTTCCCCCCCTTAGTGTGGTGGTTACTGTAAAAATCTTCTCACATTAAAATGCACCGTCCTACCCACAGTTCATTGCTGCTAATTAGCAGCAGTTGAGATTTCGCTAGCAGTCATTTTTTTTCTATGTTAAGCTGCCAAATGTTACCAACTGCTCAAGATTCTCCATGCACAAAGTGTCCAGCTGCCCGGCTTGCACCACAATGCTGTGTCTTTCAGCTGTTTCCTGTCAACTTTAACACCTGTGCAAAGAAAACACTAATCAAATTATCTGTACTGGCTTTTGTTATCAGAAGGAAGGTTATCAAAAGTGTTCTGCATGCTTTGGCCCATGCTCATCGTCTACTTCTCTAAAATTGCAGTGAACACACACACACACTCACACACACACGTCTTTTCATCTAAGCACCCAGTTGAGACCAGTGGCTCTCTGAAACTGAAATCACTGCCACGTCTGCCTTGTCAAAGTCAAGTGTTTTCAGTCTATTTAAACTTTTATTTAAGCAATAAGGCTCAGGAAAGTCATCTTTTAGTTTTACCTAAATATATAAGAAGAATGCCATAACTTTGATTAATAATTGATTAAATAAACCATTCCTACATCAAAGACAGGAAGAAGAGCTGTTCGCTGAAAGGCTAGACTATCAAATGGGACTTTGTTGTCTTCAACATCGCTTTAGAACTGCAGCATCACAGAGTAAGAAGAACATTAATTTTTGAGGCCTTAAATAATCGTGTAAAATAAAACTGACTCCTTTTTGTCCTAATTAAACACTAGTAGTGTTAAAAACACTATACATTTAGAAATAATCATACAGCCTAATCATTTCCTGTTTCATTGGCTTTATGACTAATTTATATCTAACCTTCTTGGGAACCTATGATCAGAATGTACTTTTTTAAAAAATTCAAAGCAACTGGAGTCTAATACCTGTGCAAAGGGGAATAGGCACTTTAAAATGTTTTAAAAGTGAAGGGTGACATATAAGGGACTGCACTGCTAACACGATTCAGTAACAAAGTAGCCACCGCATACTTACAGAGTCATTGATGAATGTCCAGCTCGTTAGTTCCTATACTCTGCTTACCACGAGGAGTCTGATGTCAAAAATGATTGTAAGTGTATAAATGTGCATGTATTTACATTTATATTAGCTTTACAATAAATTTACTCAGGCAATCAGAATTGAAAGAGGACTGATGTTAAATCTCTTTGATACTATTATTTTCTTCAGATCTCAGTTGAAATATTATGACTGAATTCATTCTTACTTCATTTGTACTTGAAAAAGGCAAAGGATTGTGAAATTTACCTATGACAAGAGTATAAAATTTATTGTGCTGACAGGAATGAACCCACTCAGACTATGATCAAAACTATAGCCCTAGGGTAACACAGAACGAGTGTCAACTACATTTTGCTGTTAAGTTTCACAAAAATCCCCTCTAGGAATTTCAATCACAATATTCTAAATCTCTATTTATGTAACGGTTACAAAAATAACAGGGCAGATTAAAAAGTATATAGGTGCTTCAATTTCAGAACCATAATTTTGGGATTTTAGAACAAAAATATATACTTTAATTTTCCCTTTATACAAAAAGGGAACAAAAAAGATATCATTCAGAATTCAAGACTACCTTACCAGAGATTAATATGTAAAATTCCTGCTAATATAACAGACATTTCTTTTCCCCGAACTATTCAGAATTTCTTCAGCCAAAATCATCAGGTAAGTACATAGATAGGACAGTATCACTGTGATTACCAACGAATTTTCTTTTTTCTTTTTCCTTCTCCTTTACTCTATGGACATCTGCACTTGGAAAGAGACAATCAGTAGAGGAATTTGAATGTTGCTCTTTAGTCCATAGCAACACAGATGATCTTACAGTGCTGGTAAGAGAATGTGCAAAGGAGAAATTGCTTAAAGCCAATAATCGATTATCCTTGTTCAAGTGTCTGACTTTTCATAAGTAAGTAAAGGCCTTCAGATCGTGAATCAGGATTTTGAACAAGTTGCTTAACTTTGCTGAACCTCAGTAGTTCAGTCTGTACATTGAGGGTAATGACATCTATTTCGTAGTTTTGAGTTGAGGAGTAGCAAGGAGAGTAGGCAGGTCTGGTACCTTTCCGATGGGTTGCAGATCTTGACGCAGAAGTGGTAAACTCCATGAGATAGTGCTGGCTTTGCTCCCTCTGATTTCTTCCTTATTGAATCTTGCATAGAAAATATTGAATAAAATAAACTCTTCCAAGGGGTGCCTGGTAGCTCAGCTGGTTGAGCATCGGACTCTTGATCTCAGCTCGGGTCTTAGTGTGAGGGTCGTGAGTTCCAGCCGAGGGCTGGACTTTGTGCTGGGCATGGAGCCTACTTAAAAAACAAAACAAAACAAAAAAACCTTGAACTGTGGTATAACTGATTGAGGAAGAGGAGAGCAATATCCTCCCAAGAGACAGATTTTTGTATGAGGTAAGACTCACTGATCCATTAGGTGGCTGAATTATCCCACGGAAGTACATTGGGTTGGGAGAGGGGTTAGAACAAAAATATATACTTTATATTTTTATATCCAAACATCTGTTTGGAACTAATGTTATAGCACCATTGAAATCTCACTAGACTCCCACTAATAACATCATCCCTTCTCATATACATGCCTACAAATTTGGCTTTTTAAAAGTCTCATGTGTTACTCAGAAATCATTTTCTCTGAGGCCCTGTTAAATTGTGACATATTATTATTTTATGGCCTTTGAAGGGGAATAGAAAATAATTAAAAACGGCTGCTAAAAAAGTAAATATGTGTGGCATGAACAGCCTAGAGGCCAATGATAATCTCTAGTTGGATTATATGCAATGAGAAGTGAATGTGTTGTCTCTAGGGAAAAAAATGCCACTGAATCAGCTTCGATTCTATTCTCAGACTCTCATTTCCTCAAATAATCAACCTCGAGTAATCCAGGACAGTATTAGTGATAGTACATTTTTGGACAGGGCCAGTCACCAAGAAGTCAGTCTAAGTACCTACAAAGGAGAAATAATATAATCCTGACGTCACTTATAAAAATAAAAAGCAGGTAGCATTAAAAAAGATGCTGTATGACAGATGACGATGATGCTGACGATGGCGGCCACCATTTAGGAAGCTCTTAACGAAACACTAACCATCTATTCCTCTAACAAATAGGATGGATTTCTGTGCCAGACGTCAGTCTAGGTACTGGGGGGTTGGGGGGTGCGCGGGGAATCAACTAGCAAAGTGAACAACATTTCTACCTTCTTAAACTCACATTATGATGCAGGGAGAGAAGCCATACATAAAAATAAACAGACTGAAATAAATAATTCAACTAAGATAAACAGTTTAATCCCCATTCTGTGGATGAGAAAACAGAGGCAGGGTGGCAAAGTCACTGGTCTACACTACAACAGCTGGGATAAGGCCGAGTGGACGTCCACCCTATAAGACTCTTCTCACTACTTTACGCTGTGTCTCGGAAAAGACTTACCACGTGTACAGTGGAGAAAGAGGTGGCTTTATGTTCGAATTTGATCATAATTTCTCAAATAAGAAATCTCTGGCTCTATTTTTGAAGGAGGTTTGCAAGGCATTTAGACAGAACGCACTTTGGGTATCATTTTGGAAGACAAGAGAGATCACCTTGACTACGATGGAGAGTAGAGGGTAGCAGAGGGCAGGGAGCGTCCTGGTCCGAAGACCCTGTATGACCAATGAGAGAATCTTGACTACCCTGCCGGCCATCCAGGGACACACGGAGTTTTTCACACCAAGGAGAAAAGCCTGATAGTTGTGTTATGCAAAGATTAGTCTGGTTACTGTGAAGGCACGAAGGGCTGAGGGAGTGAGAGATGACACGTCCGGGTGTTGCAAGAGTGTGAACATGGGTCAGCGGGATTGCGGTAGGATAAAACAGTGCAGAAAAATGATAAAGAACAAACTAGAAAAAAATGGTGAACAGAAAGGATTTGAGGTGGAAGGAGTAACTGGGGAAAAGTAAAGTAAAAGAGGGCTTGAACATAAAGCAGGAGAAATGTGGAGTTCTTTCTAGAAATTGGAAGGTCGGAGCGGGGCCATATACAGAGGACGATGTCAGGTGAGAAGGGCTTGGAGCTCAAAAGATCAGGTGGGCTGGAAGTCCGCAGCCCGCATTCCTGACCTTTACCCCCTGATGTCACCTGTACCCAGTGTTTCCCAGGCCACCTTGAAGCTCTTTGCCACAAAGAAGGCGCTCTTGTGATTCTAAGTCCCTGAAAAACAGCATAAATTCTTCTGACTCTTTCATCATCCGGAAAGTCGACTTTGATTCTCACCCAAGGTCAACCCAGCCCACTTGAATCATTTCTAACTGGGATCAAATCGAATCCTGGGGAGGGGTGTCAGTGGCCACATGTTTCCATTTGTGCTCTTATCGCCCGAAACGTAGAAGCAGCAGCGCAGGAAATACGGCGAGAACCCACGTCTCACAGGACCAACAGCAGCACACGCACCCCGTGCTTCTGTGCGTCTTCCCTTCAGACTCTGTTAAGGTGGCCAAGTTGCGCATAGAATGTCCTGCGTAGCTAGAAGTTTGCACTTGCTTTAGATTTAGGAAGCGGTCCTTTAGGAGGGAGTGGGATGGGGAGGGGAGGGGATGAGAATCATCGGCTCGTCTTTACCCCCGGCCTCAGGAGGAGGCCCACGGAGCGGCTTTGGAAAAGCAGCCCCAGCACCGAGCTTCCAGGGCTCCACCGGTAGCGGAGGAAACGCCAAAGGACCGATTTTTTATGGGCACCGGCTCCCGTCCCGGTGCAGGCGAGTGGGGACGCCCGGGCTGGGCGGGGCGAGGCAGGGGGGCCTGGGGGCAGGCCCCAGGAGCCCCAAGGTGCCGAGTGTAAGGAAAGCGGAGGGAAGGGCCGGGCGGGGGGCCTGCCGGGGCGGGGGGGGTCGTGCGGTACCAGCCGCTGCGCCCCTGGAACCCCGCAGGCCCCAGAAGCTGTAAGGCCGCGCGGTGCTCCCGGAGCGGTCGGGGGATTGGGTCCCGCTGCTGCCCTGGAAGCCCCCGCAGCCCCGTGGCCCTCGCCGAGCGCTCCCTGGCCCCGCCTCCCGTGTCCCCGAGGGGCACGCCTCCGCCCGTGAGACGGGGACCCCCGGATCATTTTAGTGCCACCGAAGGGCGAGTGAAGGGCCCCTTCCTTCCCTTTCTTCCCGGGACGAGCCCCCTTGACTCGGCGGCCCCGGAGGGGGGGCTCTGGCCTCCGCTGCACCCCGGCACCTCCGCACCCCCAGCACCCCGGCACCCCCGCACCCCCGGCACCCCCGCACCCCCGGCACCCCGGCACCCCCGGCACCCCGGCACCCCCGCACCCCCGGCACCCCCGGCACCCCGGCATCCCCGCACCCCCGGCACCCCGGCACCCCCGCTACCCCCGCACCTCCGGCACCCCGACACCCCCGCACCCCCGGCACCCCGGCACCCCCGGCACCTCCGCATCCCCGGCACCCCCAGCATCCCCGGCACCCCCGGCACCCCGGCACCCCCGGCACCTCCGCATCCCCGGCACCCCCAGCATCCCCGGCACCCCCCGGCACCCCCGGCACCCCCGCTACCCCCGCACCCCCGGCACCCCCGCACCCCCGCACCCCCGGCACCCCCGGCACCCCCGCTACCCCCGCACCCCCGGCACCCCCGGCACCCCCGGCACCCCGGCACCCCCGCTACCCCCGCACCCCCGGCACCCCCGGCACCCCCGGCACCCCGGCACCCCCGCTACCCCCGCACCCCTGGCACCCCCGCACCCCCGGCACCTGGGCTCCTTGTGGGCCTCTGTCTGCGTGAATCTTCGCCCTAGATCCTCGTTTGTGTGACTCTAATTTCTAAAGTAAATGTTATTGAACATAATTGAGTATTTTACCATTAGTATAAACCTCAAGGCATCTGTTACTGTTCTGGATGGTTATTTAGCTCTTCGTTCAAAGTTTCAGGGTTAATTTCTTTCCATTTCCGTTATGGCCACGTTATTGTCTGAGTTTCCTGCTTAGCTCCCTCCCGGGCCGCCTTGCGGGTAAGGTGCGCGGGCCCTGCCCCCGACCAGGCCCGGGGGGGAGGGGACGGGGCGGCGGTGACAGCCGGGGCGGGGGTGGCGGGGGACAGGACGGCGGTGAGAGCCCCGGGCATCGGGGCCCAGCGCAGGCCCCAGGCCGAAGCTCAGCGCGGGTCCCTGCTGCCAGCCTGAGCCGCGAGTCTCCTCCGGGAACCTGGGATTTCCCTCTCCGCGACCCGCAGCCTGGAGCAGGGGCTGCCCCGGACACAGGCCTCCCTTCCGCGGACCCAGCTGGCTGCGCTGCTCCCCTGCAGAACCGCCGCAGGCCGGGGCCGCTCAGCGGTGGGTTCAACGAGAGGGTTCTCGGGCCGGTGATCCTGACACACCAAGCTGTCAGGGGTGGATTTAACAAACGGCTTTTATGGCAGTAGGGACGTTCTCAGAGTAAGTCATTGAAGAATAGGCACTGGGGGCCTTGACGCACGGGAAACTAGTATGGATATTAATTTATAGGTATAAGAGGGCTAAGGTGGAATCCTTGCCTCCATGGAACCTACAATATTCTTAGAAGACAGATACACGAATAAATGAATATGATGCAATTTGATGAATGTTAGGCTTATGCACCAGATCCGTAAGATGAGAGCATGGAGGCGAGGGAATTTCTCCTGAGCAGGGACGGCGGCTGGAGACAGTGACATGTGAATAAAGTCTTTCAGAATTCTCTACTTGATTGAGCAAACTCCCTGAAACCTGTCATGTCAGGTGCATGTAGTTCTGGGGGTTGAGATTTGATAGAAAAGATCTCAACTTTCATAAAGCTGACGTCCTGTGGAGAGATTGGTGAAATAGTAAAAGCAAAGCAACAAATTATTAAAGTCTCCAGTAACGATTAGGGCTATTTAAAGTTTATCAGGGGGATCCCTGGGTGGCGCAGCGGTTTGGCGCCTGCCTTTGGCCCAGGGCATGATCCTGGAGACCCGGGATCGAGTCCCGCGTCAGGCTCCCGGCATGGAGCCTGCTTCTTCCTCTGCCTGTGTCTCTGCCTCTCTCTCTCTCTCTCTGTGACTATCATAAATAAATAAAAAATAAAAAAAAAAATAAAATAAAAAAAATAAAAAAATATAAAGTTTATCAGGGTTATGCGATACAGCCTCTTCTTTGCGGCTGTTATATTTGAGCCGAGGCATTGTCTTTTATACAAGAAGAAAGGAATGGGGAGCTGAAAAGAAGCGGGCAAGGGCCACAGCCAAAGCGTTATAAAAGAGATATATCCATTTAAAATTTGGATGTGAAAAATATTTGATCTAGTCCAATTGTCACACTGTATTCACATTAAACGTAAATCTTGAATAATCCATGTCAGTTAGTTTAGCTGCTTTCTCCTAGTCTTAGATACTACATCGCCTTATCTCTTGTCTCCCACCTTCTCTCCAGTATTCTTAAAATGTCCCGCGTATGTGTGAATTTTCTGTACCTGGGCTACAAACTCATAAGTGACAGAAAATCTTTTTATCTGATGCACAGCTTAAGCAGTTGAGTGAATGAAAAATAGATGTAGTAGGCCGATAGTAGCTCCCCAAAATATGTCCCAGTTCTAATCCCTGGGAACCTTTGATTATCATCATATATGGTAACTTCTTGCAGAGAAGATCAAGTTAAGGATCTTGAGATAAGAAGACACTCCTGGATTATCTGGTTGGTCCTAAATTTCATCACATACAGAAGGACACACAGAAGGACATACGTGCAGAAGAGGAAAAGGCAGTCTCACCATAGAGGCAGAAATTGGGGTGACGTGGCCGCAAGTCAAGAAATGCCAGTAGCTGCCAAATCCAGGTGTCCAGGAGCAGAATCTTCTACAGACCTCAGAGGGTATGTGGCCTTGCCAACACCTTGATTTTGACCCAGTGAAACTGATTGCAGACTCAGGTCTCCCGAGCTGTGAGAAAACAATCAGCCTATCATTTTTAGACACCAAATTTGCTTGTAATCTGTTCCAGCAGCCACAGGAAACAGTGAATTTCTGCATCTTAAGCAAAAGGAGAAATGCGGTTTTATCAGCACCTACCGGCTGGAGGCTTCCTCTGAAGCAGAGGAGAGTAAGATGTTGCCTGGGTAGTGCTGATCGCCTAAACCCCTTCCCTGCTGCCGGCCGTGCCATCAGGTTCTGGGATATCTATTATCTATCTATCTATCTATCTATCTATCTATCTATCTATCTATCTATCATCTATCTATCTATCATCATCTATCTATCTATAGCTGCTGATTACTCTTGGTATTATTAAACATGTTACCATGTTCAAATATGTAACCAAAAATGGGTTCACTTATCCGAAGACTGAAAGATAGCTTATGGCCTCAAGGTTTTGTCCTATGTCTTTTATTTTTATTTTTCTAAACACTTATTTATTTGGAAGAGAGAGTGTGTGAGGAGAGGGAGAGAATCTCAAGCAGACTCCCTGCTGAGCACAGAGCCTGACGTGGGGCTCAATCTCAACACCCTGAGCAGAAACCAAGAGTACGATGTTTAACTGACTGAGCCACCCAGGTGCCCCAAGGTTTTGTCTTATATCTTTTAGTTTCAGTGTCCACGTCTCAACCAAACCAGTGTACCATTTGAACTAATGTAGTTGAACTGCTTAATTGTTTAATTACATTCAACACAAATTTATCCTAAAAATATATCCGTAGCTTTTATTGTTTTCCACTGAAAGAGGTAGTTACTTTGGCATGTTAATGAAGCTCTGGAAGTTATGATTGTTTTTTCATGGAGGTACCTATGTATAATAATTATAGAATTGTTCTGCTTGTATATTTAGGTTTTTCTCAGAAGTCTCAGAAGTATCAGCATTAGAAACACAAATAATAATATAAAATCTCAATTTAATAAAATCAATATACAGGAAAGATGCATTATAAATCATAGACCTTTAAAATAATCAAAGGTCCTTGTTGCTCATCTGACCTAACACCTTCCTCTTATATGAGACTAGACTAAGGACCGGAAATGTAGATGATTGAACTAAAGGCACATTGCAAGATACTGGACAAGACAGGAACAGAACACAGGTCTTGTGATTCTTGGTCCAAGACTCCTTATAAGCCCCACAACGGGTTGTTTCCATCCTGCGAGACTACAGTGTAAGATGTTAACTCATTAAGTGGCTAAAGGAAGAAAGGTAATGTAGCGAAACAGTGAAAGTGACAGGAAACAACTGAAGATTATCCAAGTTAAACATAGATATTTTTGAGATTATGAATAATGTGAATATATGAACCTCTATAGCTATAAAATCAATTTTAAAATATAGAAAATCAAAAAATAAAATAAAATAAAATAAAGAAAATCAATTTTATCTTTCAACATAGGTTCAGAATTTTAAATATCAGATTTTAAAGCACCAAAAAACTAGTGTAAAGTCAGCTTTTCTAATAGTATATTGGCCCTTATCACTGAGTACTATGTAGAAAAGTTTAATCCTCCTTTGTATCAATTCTAAAATATTAAACACTCTGCAGTAATCTCATTTAACTTAATTACCCGTTAAAGATCTATAATCCATGGTGTATATACATACATTGAAAGGGAACATATTTCAAAGATAGAAAACCTAGTTTTGGTCTTTGGGAAATCACAAGTCCTCGACTCCATGTTCCCATCTATAAAATGGGTTTTTGAGAACATTCAACTAATTTGCAACCATGGTAGGCATTCATACATGGAAGAGCTCTGTAATCTGTCAAGTCAAGTGTTCCGTGCAGGCTGTTTGTGTGTCTGCATATGAGACAATAATTTCTATTTACTTGACTGTCAGAATCTAGTGGGGCTAAGAGAAAATACATGTCTATTAAAAAAGTAAGAATTCAAGCAAGAAAAGAAAAAAGGAAGGAAAAAAGTATGCTTCCTCCGTGAAAAGTAAATTTAAAGTGGGAGATGACTATATTTATTCAAAACCACAAATACTGTTCCTCATTACCAGGGAAGCTAATATCTCCAAGAGTTACATGTGGACCAAATGCTTAAATAAATGACTGGGGGTAGCTAGCTACAAAGCGGGACTAATGAGAGATGGGATGACCTTTAAAATGACTGAGATTCCAAAAAGTACTGACTCTTTCATTTGTACAATCTGTGTTTTGTTCTATACAAAACAAAACAATTAACATAGTCAGAGGCAGAATTGCAAACCTAACAGCGAACAGGACTGGGAGCCAGGGGACCCAGGTTCCCCCCTTGGTTCTTACTCGCTCTGCGCGTGACCTCCAACAAATCACTTAATCCTCCTGGGCCGCAGCCCCATCACTTCCAACATGAAGGGGGTCTAAGGTCCCTTCCAGCTTTAACACTTGGTGACACTATGATTCCAATTCCTAGCTTCTCTCTCACCACGTTTGACGCTTTGTTGACATACTGTCAGAACACTTCACACGTCTTCAGAAAGCCGTAACAAAACGTTATCAGGTCATTAACACGGATTGTTAAGAGAAACTTTAAAAATATCTTTCGCTGGGTGTTTGTTATAGCAGCTATGTTTATGCCGTTAAATCTCTCCGTGAAGATATAAAGATACATGTCTAAAGATATAGATTTATATCTAAAACATGTCAACCTTGTCAGTTCATACGTGTGAAGTAGAGTTGTAATACAGCTGCGAGCGACAAAAATAGCTATCTGCTTTTCCACGATAAGCATAGTGGTACTTAATCAAAAACTAAAAATGAAAAGATAAATATTTCGAGCATTATGAAAGTGGTACACATTTATTGCCTAACCCTCTTTTTCTTTTTCCATTCCTTCCATAAACAGTTGACACACATAGATAGATACAGGCATGGATATGTGTATGTATGCGCACACGCCTCGTGGCTCGTGTATGTTGTGCATGCATTTGTGTGTGTGTGTGTGTGTGTGTGTGTATGTGTATCTCAATTGCATCTGAGGTTTGTGGAGCACTGAGCGTGCCCTATGAATTGGTCCAAGCTCCTTTCTTATACCACTCAGTACCCCTGAGAGCCCTGAGTGCATTCTCTTTGTTAGCACATACTGATGGACCTGTATTCCTGAAAGACTCCTTCCTGGTGATTTTACTCCTTCTTCCCAAACCCCCCGCCCCCAGGATAGCAACCTGTTCCTAAATTGTCAAATTCTTATAGTCAGAAGTTTACCTGGCCTCAGGCAGGTCTGCAGATATTCTTTTCTGGACCATTCACAGATTCTTTTTTTTTTCTTCTCTTTCTTGGGCAATATCAGCTTTTTCCTTTGCCCTCTCCAGTTTTAAGCCATATCTTCTCTATCTTTCCAATGGACAGAACTTTACTCCTTCCAGCACTCTTGACAATATTTCAGAAGTTGTGTGTATGTGTACTATTGCTCATCACAATGCTTTCCAAATTGCTGAAGAGTGGTTTTGCCATTCTTCCTACATATTTGGTTTAAAACCCAACACATCCTTGTAATCTAACATTGTTAGAAAGACAGCCACCACTACTCCCAGGTGGGCGACAACCAGAATATCAAGCTGTCCATCCTTTATGCTTTGCACCACAAGCCAGTGGTGAAGCATTGCTTTGGTATCATATACTAGAATCTCTTTGTGGGCAAGTTACTCCATATCTTGGGTCTGGGCTGAACGGGACTTCAACCTCAGGGTGTTGATGATCTGCCATTTTCTTAAAAACCTTGAGAAAGAGTAGGCCTTATCTTCACAGATGAATTACTTTATAGCAGTATGGCGAAGAAGGGAAGATGTATTATTTAGCAGCTCTTGAAATCGTGGTAAATGGGCTTAAATTTATTAATTGATTTTATCCATTTTACTTTGAAAAAGTAAATAAAGTAAAGTAGAATAAATGAGCCGTGTAGTTCCAGCCTGCTGAGTATTTTAAGCCAAACGGGAAATTAATGACGTGATTAAGGAAAAAATGGCAAAAAGAGGAAAGAGAGGCTTTAAATACTTAATCTGGATGAACACAACTGTAAACATTTTTGTATTCTATTGAATGAAAATACGAGTATTTTGCTGCGATGTCCACTCCTCGCCCTGAGCACTGCCGCCTACTAGGGGCTCTTTGAGTGACAGCCTCGGTGCCTAGAGGGGACCTTTCTGGGACCCGTGTCCCTGCAGGCGTCCGCCCACCAGTGGGCCTGCAGGCCTTGCTCCCACCGGGGAGCCCGCAGCCACAGTGTGGGCCCGTCTGCCCCTGCGGCCCTGCCGTGCAGGAGTGCAGGAAGCAACTAGAAACGCAGAGAAACGTCTCACCTGAAGTACTAGGCCACGCTGAAGGGCCAGAGACCTCACAGTCAGTCAGTACCGAGTTCCCCTCCTGCAGCCTGCGTACCCCAGGTAACCCAGTAGCCATCCCCCCCTGACGCAAGTCAGTTAGGTCCAGAGATTCAAATCTGTGCAATTTGTAGAGTCCCAAGCAGGCTCTCTCAGTTACCTCCCTTCACCCTCAAAAGGATTCTCACATTCGAAAGCTCCCCTGCGGACACGTGAGAATGCACGTTGGAAAGATTATGGCAGCTGCACTTCTTTTAAAAAATTAATATCATCACTTAAAATGTCAATCACTAAATCTGTCTTTAAAAATGCAACTGAAATTAAAATCAATGCAAGCTTCTGCCCCAAAGAGGGGCCATCAGCGTGTTTCATTAGAACTCATTCTAGCTTTCCCCCTGCTGCAAGTCTCGCCACAAAATAAAACATTTGCCAGCTAATGTGGATCTGGTGTAGCTGTTCCAGTCAGAAGGTCAAACGTACTGAACTTGCTGCTGGAGCCAAGTTCAGAGGAAATATGAAAAACACAGAAAGCAAAACCTTACGGTGAGCTATAAATACTCATAAATACACTAAAATTTGTAGTTCATTATGCTCCTGTTTTGTCCTCTCTGCCAAAGTCAAAAAACACATGCACCTCCGCTTTAAAAGAAATTTACTGTACATTAGGAAGCAAAGCGCCCAGTGGTCCCGAACGCTGCCAGTTCTCAGCAGGCTAAATACGTGCTGATTGCAGATTTGACGGGGTACATCCTACCCAGTTTTACATATGAACATTGAATTTTGAATGCAGGGCGTGTGTGTGTGTGTGTGTGTGTGTGTGTGTGTACTTTTAAATCACTCTCCAAAATAACTATTGCCAGAAGCTATCTCACCATTCAAATAAATGATAATGAAATTGTCAATAAGACTGCCCAGTTTTCTAATCTCACAAACTATGTAAAAATACCCACTAAAAGGGAGTAGAGCATTTATGACAACGGAACTAGGCGAAGATACTTTATATGGCTCTGGAATCAGCAGGTGAAAGCAATTTTTGAAAGGTTCTAACCTAAAACTTTGACTTTTAGCGTGGTATTTTAATGTTACTTCAGTTATCAACTGCTATTTCTTTCAGTAGAGAGCTATGTCATAAATTTATTTTCAGTTCAATATCATTTAATGAATGCACTGTCTATAAAAATAAGCCTCTTCTATGAAATCGGACGTGTTTTAATCGCATAATCTGTTGAGGAAACATAACAAGCATAGCTTAGAGAGCTCTGGGACTCAATGTATGGTCTAGAGACCAGCAGTGTGGGCTCCTCCTGGAAACTGGTTAAAAATGCAGAATTTCAAAACCTTGTTCAGAACCATGGAATCAGAATTTGCATTTAACATGGCTCCTCTGTGATTTTTGTAGCTGCTAAAGTTTAAGAGACACAGATGTAAAATAATAGACTGATTCGCAAGGATATAAAATATACCAGTATTTTCTTAGCGAAAAAGTGAAACTATGCTTTAAGTCCAGCTGATCATATTGGAGCCCTTTAACTTCTAACCACAAAGGAATCAGGTTCGGATTATTGAGAATTATTTTGCAGGGCAATGATCGAACTGCTTTTTAGATGCTATCCTGCAGGATTGAATCCTTCTTCCAAAATACAAACTTGTATATTTTCGAGAAAGGTGAGTTTGGTCTTAATAACCACATGAATTAGATTCAGATACAAATAATCATGTTCTCGATAATTCCCACTGACTAGGAAATTTTTAGATTTCCTCCTTAATGATATTTAATTTCATCAGTTTAAGAGTTTTGTTTTGCTTCCAGCTTGGTTTCTTTACACATTAAATATAGCCACATTAAAAAATAAAATACTATTCTACAACAAAACACTGTATTTCTTTTCTTAAAGAACTGTGGCCCATAGACGTGAAGCGTTTGTCTTTCTTCAATAGAAGTTGCCTCTCTAGGTCAGGTCATAAATCCACTGCCATGATAATGTAGAGGACCGCCTGGGAGGCCCCCTGAGTTTATACCTGGCTTTGTCCAATAGAGATCATTAATCTCCAGGTCTCTCAATCTGGTTCTTTTGAAGAGCTATAAACACACCTACTGTGTTAGCCTTTCCTGAGATATTTTAAAAGAACTAATATCTACAGTGTTCTAGCCGGATCAAACAGAGCCAAATCTAAACTGTATCTGCCATCTAGAGTTTGCTCTCCTGCCACTCATGAATATCCCACTTGAAAGCTCCAGTGTCTCCTTCAAAAACCCTAATTTTAAAAGCACAGGCGATCAGTTTACGACTCTATCACACATCCTATTTATCTATCAAAGCTATTTAATCTTTTGGGGAGGGCATTTTGTACACTACTTTGGAAATCTGACAAATCTGACAAACTTTCTTCAGATAAATGCGCATTGTACATTCATCCGGAAAACTATATATAAAATTTCAAGGACTTCACTGGCCTCCAAATGTCTATTCCAAAGACTTCAGTTGAAGAACCCTCGCTGGTGACGGCCCATTAGGTACAAAGGCCTAATATGCACAGAAATAGATACTTAACTTACAAAATACCTCTAGTAGGCATTTATATCTGTTTCTCCCTTTAACTAGTATGGTTACCTGCTGAGAGGCTCTGGAGTTTTGGTTTGGTTCATTTTTTTCAGAGAGTATAAACTCTTAATGTTAGGAGTAGTTTAGGCTTGGAAATTAAACATTCTGGGAGGGATTATGGATTATTTCATTAAAACTCTCTCTCAAATATTATTAGAAACACATGAGCTACTTTCCTTTGTTTTCACAAATTTTAGGATGGAGATTTTACTTTTGACTGCAATTTTTTTGGTATCTTTATATAAGTAGCAACTGAATAAAATAAGTCTATTACTAGCAGTATAAGAGCGGGGGGAAACCAATAACCTAAGAATATACTGGATTGGTTTTCCTAAGAGGTGTAATCAGAGCATTCTGTTCATGGGTTGATTACTCTCAAGGTGGTAGGGAAATGAGATAGACTACAATTAGGGCAGCTCTTACAAGCATGGTGTTTTAGATCCATCTTCAAATTAACATTGATTTTATTTGGGTTAGCACATATAAATGTCCTTCAGAGGTACAGAATTTTGAGTATCATGAAAACAGAGCATGTCACATGAAATACAGCAATCTCTGGTGGATAAAATATATCACTTACAATACAAAGTCCATTCTGATCTAAATTTTCACCGTATTTCCCCTGGCTGTGCCAAAGCTTGAAATGAATTATGAATATAAGGCAATTTTACACGACTGAAGTCATGAGATCCAAGACAAAATGCATGAAGCCCATTTCAAGATGGAGTTTCTGATGTTTTAACCAATGGACAAATAATATGGGTTTGAGGAGGGCACTCTATAGAGCATTTGCAATAAAAAGACATTTTTAAACAACTTTTTGTTCCATTGTTCCAGACTTTTAAGATTATGTTTTATTGCATTCAACTTTGCAATGAAGCTGGCAATGAAGCTATTTCAACCTTAGGTTGCATTTTTAGAAGCATTATGGACATAACCACTGTGGTGATAATTCTGACCAATTTCTAGGCCTCAACACAACAGAAGCATGTAAGACATTGTTATTAACAAACTAGAATACAACTGACAAACAGACTAATGAAGGAATCTTAAAACTTTGAAAAGGGTTCGCCTGGGTGACTCCATCGGTTAGGCATTCAACTCTTGATTTCCATTCAGGTCATGATCTCGGGGCTGTGGGATCAAGCCCTGAGTTGGGTTCTGCACTTGAAAGGGAGTCTGCTGGAGATTCTCTCCCTCTGCTCTTCCCCCCACTTGCGTGCTCTCTCCTTCTCTCTCATAAATAAATGACTCTTAAAACAAAACAAAACAAAAAAAAACTTTGAGGATGAAACTGTCTTCAGTTTTTTAAGAATTACTTGGTAGAATAGAGGTTAAATTCCATCTGTGTGGCTCTGGAGAGACGAGCAAGAAACAGCTGGTGGAAATTTTTACTGTATTATACAAACGGAATGGACCACTTCGTGGAGATTAAATTTCAATTGTTAATTTATACAAGACAAAGGTAGCACATGCAACTGATTAAGAAGCTACCAATCGCCACATGTCATTTTATATCAGGTTTGTGTTGGTCGAACACAATTTTTCTCTTTGTATCTATCAAGCAGTAATTTAGTAGGCCACCTATTTATTTTGTCTGTAACACTATTGATTAGACAATGTCAAGATCTCTGTTATTCTATATGCCTGTGGTTTACCTGGTCTTGTAGGCACCTTTTCTTTAGTGGCTGAGAGCCATCATCTGGCCTTTCCCACTCAGTAATCCCACTGTTTCCACAGAAACCACAGCACCCCATTCCACTGTGATGCCTTCTGCTATTAACCCCTGCCTAAGAAGACAGCCACCACTTATCTTTGCAAGACTGCTGGGAGAATTCACTAGGCCTCATTTGACAAATGCTTAATGAGAAGTTTGAGTGGGCTACAGATCATAGAATCACTCCAGCATTTCCTTCTTTCTGAGTCTACAGTATGCCAGGAATATGCCTGACTTGCAACCTCATTGATTTTAGACTACTGGTAAATGCAGGTTTTAATTAAACTGCATAAAAGATTATTAATGCCAATGCCAGACACCCAACTGAAATCAACATAATAAATTGCAAATCTCAGGACAGTGTACCTACATCAATGAATTCTTCTCACTCTAATATTTATCTCTTTTTCTTATATATTAAAAATTAATTCTTCTTCAGGTACTCCAAACTTACACTGATTCTTATTTCAAGATCTTGCAACTTATTAATATGCAGGCTAACACATTGTGGATTAGGCTTTTTTTCTCTATCTGGGTTATGTTTGGATCTACTTTCCATTATGATCATGGAAGTATGGTGTTAGGATTTTCATAAATAAGAACCAACATTCACTTATGAAGCATCTCTCCCACATGAAAATGTTAATAGATTTATATACAGATACAGATCGATTTCCTAAGATTGGAGACAGAGAGATCTTCTTTCTTCAATAAAGAGAATTTGGAAATTCAAATTCTTGTCGTAAACATCACACTGGAAATGCTGGCTAATACAAAATTGGGCAGAACGAAGTAAAAACGTCTTTGTTCAAGCTGACATGATATACATGTAAAAAGTATGAATGAGTTGACTTTAAAATCTCCTGTAACTAATAAGTGATTATAGCAAGGTTGAAGGTTAAAGGTTAACATATACAAAAGAGCATATTATTGGCCAATGGGAAAGAGAGAACTATAGGGAGAGAAATATATTTTCCTGCAACAGAAGCCTTAGCCAAAGTCTTCTTACATCTCATTAGTTCAGACTCAATCAAATACACATCCTCATACAATAACCCATGGGATTTACCAATAATCTCATTGTAGTCTATTTTAATGCTGCTAAAAAAAAATACACATTTTGGGCAGCCGGATGGCTCAGTGGTTTAGCGCTGCCTTCAGCCCTGGGCATGATCCGGAGACCCGGGATCGAGTCCCCGCGGTCAGGCTCCCTGCATGTAGCCTGCTTCTCCCTCTGCCTGTGTCTCTGCCTCTCTCTCTCTGTGTGTCTTATGAATAAATAAATTAAAACTTTAAAAAAATGCACATTTTTCTCTCCTAACAGTTCTGAAGTCTGAAACTGATTTCAGTAGACAAAAATGAAGGTGTTAGGAGACCTGGGCTCCCTCCACAGGTTCTAGGAGAATCTGGTCTCTTGCCTTTTTCATCTTCTAGAGTTGCATTCCTTGTATTGGCTCTTGATCCCTTCCTCCATTTTCAAAGCCAGCAGAAGAGCACCTTGCTTTATTGCCTCCTCTCTTCTGTCTGTACTCAAGTTTCCCTCTGGCTCCTTGTAAGAACACTTGTGACAACATTTAGGACCCACATGGATAATCTCCCCATGTCAAAATAATTAATTTCATCACATCCGTAAAATTCTTTTTGCCATATGGTGTAACACTCTCAGGTTCCACATATTAGATATCTAACTAGATATCTGGATATCTTTGGGGGCCATTAATTAACCCCCCATACATATTAACCATAATCTGGGTACTTTGGGTAGGATCAAAAGGAGAATGAATATAAAGAATGCATACAATCTACATTCAGTGAAATGTAGAAACAATTTACAGTTGTTTGGTTAACAGTCTTGCAATTCAAAGTTAGACAGCCTAATCACAAATACTAATAACAGTAATACTAATAATAGTAATAATAATTTGCGTAACTCTTTTGTGATATAAAGAAAGGCTAAAGAAACAAATTGCCCTATGGTCATAAAGACATAGAGAAATATTATCTTCATGATCCCAGAGCAACAATAAAAATGGAAAAACCTAATCAGCATACATGATTATTTATACAAAACTTGTGTTTGTTGATGTGTTTTCGTTGATTCAAATTACAAAGTTTTTCTGTGGTTTCACCAAATAGAAAACATTAAAAATGTCTCTCTCATGTTGCATACATCGAGACCACAAACAAGACTAGAAATTATTATATTTCTTTAGTCAAAGGAAGGAATGGACGATTTTAGGTAATTGTGTAGACAATCTGAAAAAAACAAAACAACCATAAAAGTTTAAATTATTGAAACTTTTCAAGAAAATATATATTTTTTTCAAAGTAAGTGGATAGTTGACTCAATTCTCCAATTCATTTAACTAGTGAAGAACTGGTTACAGACCAAGATGTTTTCCAATTAAATGATTCAATGAGTGTTGACCTAGAATTGTAACATTCAGAAGCTTAGAGGACTCTTCTGTAGTAATCTATTTAATTCTCCTGTAAAATTCTTGACCTGCTAAAGATTCTTAACAATAATACTGAAATTATCTCCCTGATTATGATCAAGAAGCATTTTCTCCATTTAACATGCAGCAATATTTGGCTGAGCAAACATCAGCCAACTCTTTACTAACTTGTCATTTTGGGTAATTGTCTACCTGATGGATTAAAACACAGCATTTTCCAAAGATTTCTGGACAGTTATGTCTTGCATTAGCAATCTTGTACTTTAGTATTAAGGGGTTTTTTTTCTTTCTCTTACATTAACAACTAATATTTAATATACTAAATTATTGTTTTTCTGAGACTTTAAGGGCACAATTGAAATCTGTAGCAGCATAATACCTTCAGTTCTCTTACATGTTTTATTTTACCTGGTCTCTACACAGATTCGGATTCAGTTATTGTTCTTTTCCTTGTTGAGATACTAGATATGCCTGGGGTTATATTCTTATTTATTGATGGTTTTAATTTTGTTAAATTAAAAAAAATTGCTGGTGTTAATTTGTTTATTGCCTGCTACATTGGGAAATGTAGCTTGTTGTATTGTTAGTACAGTTTTTGGACTGGTGATATCTAACTGTACTTGTTTATTATTAACATTTCTTATGTAGTTACTCTAGGGGAATTCTCAGCCAAGGTATTTTAAGTTCACCATGATTTTTCTACAGTTACCTAGAAAAGGAGGCATAAGGATGGAAGATAGGTCTAAAAGCTAACCTTTTTTGAAAGTACTTTTTTTAAAAATAGAAATATGATGTATTTTGCATAATTTATAAAAATAAAAATAGAAAATGATTCCTAAATTTTGCAGACAAACTGAAAAAAAATAGTCTAACTATAAATTGGCTGCACAAGAGTCACAGGGAAAATTTTTTTTCAAACAATTTTTAAATAAAAGTATTTGACTGTACAGGCACATGTCCACTTTATTGTGCTTCACAGAGATTGAGTTTTTTACAAACTGAAGGTTTGTGGCCACCCTGCATCAAGGAAGTCTATCAGTATAATATTTCCAACAGCATTTGCTCACTCCACATCTCTGTGTCATGTTTCGGTAATCCTCCTAGCATTTTAAACTTTTTCACTGCTATTTTTTTATAGTGATCTGTGATCAGTGATCTTAGGTGTTAGTATTGTAACTGTTTTGTGGACCACAAACCTGTATATCGTACTGTATATCGTGACAAACTCCATTGATAAACGTGTATGTGTTGACTGCTCCACTGATTAGCTGTTCCCCTGGCTCTCTCCCTTTCCTTGGATCTCCCCTGTAGCCCAAGACACAACAGTATTGAAGTTAGGCCAGCTAACAACTCAACTATGGCTGTTAAGTATTCATGTGAAAAGAACACTCACATGACTCTCCCTTTCAGTCAAAACCTAGAAATGATTAAGCCTAGTGAGGAAGGCATGCTGAAAGCCAAGATAGGCTGAAAGCAAGGCACTTGTTCCAGTTAATCAAGCTGTGAATGCAGAGAGAGAATTCTTAAAGGAAATTAAAAGTGCTACTCCAGTGATCACACCAATGATAAAGCAAAACGGCCTCATTGCTCTTATGGAGAAAGTTTGGGTGGTTTGGATAGAAGAGCAATCTATCTGGCCACCACGTTCCTTTAAGCCAAACCCTAATCCAGAACAAAACCCTAACTCTCTCCAATTCTGTGAGGAGAGAGGTGAGGAGGCTGCAGAAGAAAAGTTCTAATCTGGCAGAGGTTGGTTCTTGAAGCTTAAGAAAAGAAGCCATCTCCGCAACAGGAAAGTGCAAGGTGAAGCAGCTTGCCGGCCTCTGTCACTGTCCTATCCATTCTGTTCCTTCCCTCCCACTCTAAGTAATATCCACACTTCAAATTTCATGATTTATATGATTATTTTAATAGACCTAAATATATATGCACTTACATATATTTTACACATTTATTTTTAAATAATGGCATAGTATAACACACAATGCTATAGCATGCACACATATATTACACATAGACCATACTGTGTTTCTCCCAAATGCTTTTTTTGGGGGGAAGATTTATTTATTTGAGAAAGAGACCGATGGGCAGCCCTGGTGGCTCAGCGGTTTAGCGCCGCCTTCAGCCCAGGGTGTGATCCTGGAGACCTGGAATCAAGTCCCACGTCGGGCTCCCTGCATGGAGCCTGCTTCTCCCTCTGCCTGTGTCTCTACCTCTCTCTCTGTGTGTCTCTCATGAATAAATAAATAAAATCTTAAAAAAAAAAAAAAAAAGAGAGCGAGCACAAAGGGGAAGGGCAGGGGAGAGAGAGAGAATCTCAAGCAGACACCCCCTTGAGCGCAGCTCCTGACTTGGGGCTGCGACTCATGACTCCCAAGATCATGATCTGAGCCAAAATCAAGTCTGACGCGTAACTAAGATACCCAGGTACCCCTAAATCCTCTTCTTCATTGAACATCGTGTTCTGGAGAGCATGTCATATTTCTTTATTCTGCTGCATAGTATTCTCTTGGTCATTTAACCAGTCCCTTACTGATAGACATACGTGTTCATTCTGATCTTTTACTGTTAAAAACAGTGAAGCATATTTTCATATTTCTATTAGTTTATTATTATGTTTTAAGATCTTGAAAAGTATAACAGCCCGATATATGTTCTGATGGGGAAAAGAACAAAATGCAGATTACCAGGTGAACTGAAATCTAGTCAAACTTCTAAAAGTGACTCTAACTTTATAGCAAATACAGAGGAATTGACCAAATCCAGAATGTGGGAAATTTTTCAGGCAAATACCCAGGATTTTAAATAAATAAATGTCAAGGGGGAAAAAAAGATGAGTCATTATATATTTTAAATGATTTTAGAGGCTTAATTGACAAAGTATAACATATGAACTTTACTTATATCCTTATTTAAAAACTACTGGAAAAAAATAGAGCTCATTTTAAAAAGGGAGACATTTGAACATGGACTATGCAATTAGATGATATTAAGGAATTATATTTTTAATTTTATCTGGCTCAATTAAGCTGTAATTATTAGGTGTACATATTGAAGGATTTGTGCTGAAATAAATTTTTTTGGAATTAGCTTTCAAATACTATGACAAAAATATTGGAGCATTATTTGTTAATGTATTTGTGGTTGAATTGGTATGTTAATAGGATATGTTTTAACGTATTCCAACAAAAAACAAAGGGTATGCAAAATAAAATTGGCAAATAGTTATAATGGTTAGAATTGGGTTATAGAGAGGAATTATAACAGTTCCTCTTCAAAAAAGGCAAATTACAGAAATTTGGGGACAATATAAGAAGTTCATAAACTCAACTCATGTCTTCAGTTTGCAAAACACTTGACATTATATTGGGTTTGTTTTAATTTTCATTATCAATGTTATCAGTGAGGGTCCTTGGAAAATTTTTCTTCAGTTGCCTATGCTTTAGTGGTCACAATTTCATCTCTGATGGAAATATTTGACAAAATTGCATTTGGTGTTTTTGAAAACTCGTAGATTATTTCATAAGCTATACATTTCTATGTATAAATTATAATGCATTTACCTATCACCCAAGCAACTACAAACACTTCATAGAGAAGGGAAGAGGAGAGCTGAGGTCTAGTTCAGAATATCAATAAATTCTGTTTTACAACAAAACACTACTTGGTGCCATACTCACAAAGTTAGATTTCCCTGGTACTCACCAGCCACTGTTCACAGTTCCTTCTGAAATGCAGGCTGCTTTTTGTTGTTGTTACTTTTCTTGTTTTTCCAGGTTATTCATAACCACCAAGAGTACTTGTAATAGTGTATAGTACTATTTTTTTAGATACCTATGAAGTCAAATGAATTTATATCACCTCAGTTAACTTTTCTAACAGGAACTAGTGAGCATACTAGTGAGTAAGCTGTTATCACTTTACTCCAAAATAATTATTTTTGTTTTTGGTCTTAACAATACTGGGAATTGATAAAGGGTTTTTTTCTCCCTTTTTTTCATCACCTACAGCTACAATTATTTTTCTGTTGTGTTATATAACATATAGATATCACCAAGATAAAGCCCATATAGTATTACTTTAGCCAAAATATTAAGCAAACCTTTAAAAATCAGAGTATATTGCTTTAAACAAATTGGTTAATAAATTGAAATATCAATTTCGGCAGACATGCGGTTTATTTCTCTCCACAAATAATTGTGGGAGCAGTTCATAATTAATGGAGTTATTTAAATATTAGCAATTTATCATAAATTCAATTGAGAAATGAGGAGAGAAATTTTGTAATATGTGAATAACACTGGCACTTTATTATCATTATTTATTTTAAAAAATTAATGCAGTCTCTCTCTATATGCTTTCATGTCATCCCTTTACCTTGAGAGTGAAATAGCAGAGACGTGTTAAAAATTTTAAAAATCTTTCAAGTACATGCCCTTTTTTGGATTTCATATGGCACTCCAGTATAAATAATATACTCTAGACAACAGTTCTTAGACAATTATATACACAAATGATACCATTTATCACACACTTCTACTCTTGAAATTGTGTCCATATGTAAGTAATCAGTAATTCGTTAGTAACAGTGATGATTTTTTAAAATCAAACAATGAATGATTTTGAACATGCTTGATAGATTTTCCTTATCTTTTCTTCCATTGGCATCCTCAACCAAATTTGGCAGGATCACTTTGGATAACCCCTTTGTATATAAATGATATGAAGACGGTAATGATTCAGAGCCTTTTATAACTATGGACTTTGAGATACATAATTGTTCTTACTTCACACTTTATTTGACATTGTAAACACTATTTCTGTTATAAATCAGTGTCTCAGCTGCACGTTGCAACTTGGAGTAGACCATTGAGCCGTCCTCTTAAATATTATGACATGGAGAAAATCACATTGTGCTTTAACCTATCAACAAAGGAGCAAAGCAATTACAGAGCTAAACAGAGTCCAGGAAGACCCAATAAAGAAAAATCCAAGAAAATTTGGTGAAAATTCTTAAGGGGCCTTCCAATGTTTAATTTAGGCCTGAGGCATGATTAATATTCTGATTCTAATTCAAAAGACTGAACCACAAAGGTACATCTTTTGGGTATTTTTAATAAGCATAGTACAACACTCTGTGAATTAACAGCTGGTCTGACTGGTATTTTACTTCTTCTTTGCTTACTCAAGTGAAGCAGTTAATATTAGTATAATCATCAAACTAACACTAGTCCGGCAGAGGGACAGATTTTTTTTTCCTAGTGTTGTGATGTAGAATACAAATTTTGAAATACACACACACACACACACACACAAATCCATGGCTGTATTAATATTTATCAAACCATTGGTTTGGATCCAATACACAATAGAAATGTGTTTTTTTTTAAGAAATATAAAAAAAATTAAAGCTCTATTCCATGGAAAAAATAAAATGGCATATTCATATATTTCACAGTTTGAAAGAGTAAGCAAAGTATCAAATGCTAAAATAATTAAATGAAATTGAATGGATGCTTATGAGAAATATTGAGAATATTATAATGAAAAAGTGATAAACATCATTTGTCAATATTCTTGCTAAAAACATCTAATAACTTTAAAATGGGAAAATCTTCTTCATAAAACTGTATGAACAATTATAATATATTTTATATATACCCAAAACAAAGATTGTATTTTCTTAGTCAATGAAGAATGATATTTAGATCATGCAGCATTAATTTTCATAATTTTGGTTGTTTGCGAATGAGATTCCAATCCCTTTTATTATTATCTGATGTTTTGACATGCTCATTCAGATTCAGATTAATCCTTATTTGTTAATATTTGTTGAAAAGAAAAATTATAATTTCTTTGATTTTAATTTTTAATACATTTTCAGAGGAGGCATATTTGAAACAAAATTTGCAACATAATATTTCTTATTGTCTTATGCAGGCCGTATTTCATTTTCCTGACAAATTTCTTATAGAAAAACTCATTTTTCGCATTATTTGTAAGTCTAGCTCTTTTAAGTATTGTCACCAAATATGATCATTCTCCACTTTAATAAATGAAACTACAATTTATATATATTGTAAAGCTTTCATTAATGACATTTTTTTTTTTTTTTTTTTTTTTTTTTTTTTTTTTTTTTATTTTTTATTTATTTCATTAATGACATTTAATTAGCTAATGAAATAATTACAATTTGCTGTTTGCCATTGCATTTATGGTAAAAGGCAACATTTTGAGTATTAGTATTTAATTTTAACAATAGCATAATATTAACATTATGAAATGTTTAGTAAAATATTACTACTGTGTTTCTAGTTAAGAAGATGACTACAAAAATTATTAATACCATAATACTCAAAGATATATATTAAAATGCCTTTTTTTGAAATTCTGTAATTAGCTGTTTTAAAACGAAATGTAAAAGACAGCAGCATCAAGTAAGACTATTTAAAAACTGACTCATTTAATCACATTACTAGACGGTATGTACCTTTCCATTTAGCAAATGAGGGATATGAAATATAACTGAATATTATGTATGGTCAGAAATGTTATTAATGTTCTCAAGGTTTTGACTTTAAGCATCCATAGCACTATTACTCTGATGACCATTGTCATCCTCTCCAATTGTCATTTCTATGAAAGAACATCCATGCATCCTCTTCTCCAATAACAAAAGGAAACAAACACAAAACAATATTCATGTTGGTTTTGGTTCCATAATCATAACACTAACTGAACATCAGGTGTCACACACAAAAGTCCTAGGCAGGTAGGAACTATGAGACACTGATAAGATTCAGATTCAATTTTTAAAAACTTTGTACAACCAAAAAAGTATATACCTGCAGCAGGATTCAGCTCCAGAGTCATTGATTTGTGAATTTGGCTAGTAAACAATCTATGTCAAAAGCTACCCAGGTTGGTAACCCTTGCCTGTCAAACAGTAGCTGTTGGATTTGACTGATAAAGCGGTGAATTAAATCACCAACTACTACAAAGGACATTTGTGACTGGCTGTTGAGGAAGTCCTGACATCAAATGTGGCTTTACTGAAAATAGATAATTTGTTTAGGGGAGACATGTAGCAGAAAGATTGATTATGAAGTTTAGAAAAAGAGAAAAATAGAAAAGAGAGAATAATAAAAACTAAATCAGGTTTCAGTTTCCCTCAAAAATTCTCCAACCAGAACTGTAATACAAATGTTTTGGCTTCTTGCAGTTACGAGAAGATGCTAGTGTACCAAAGAAATCCAGATTCTAGTCCTACTCCAGTGAATGCCTTAGAAATTCCTCATAATTTTTAGAACTCGGTTTCCTAGCTATAAAACACCACAATTGTATTAGAGCTAGAACATTTCTGTTGTCTTTTCCAGCCCTCAGTCCTATAAATGCTGTTTTTCTGGCATAATATTAACTATTGCAGTGGAAGCTAAAATAAAGAAAAATTTTCAATATTAAAAATAAAGGAAAGGGGACGCCTGGGTGGCTCAGCAATTGAACATCTGCTTTGGGCTTAGGACGTGGTCCTGGGATCCCGGAGCCCCACATCGGGGTCCCCGCAGGGAGCCAGCCCCTCCCTCTGCTGTGTCTCTGCCTCTCTCTGTGTCTCTCATGAATAAATAAATAAATCTTAAAATAAAAAGAAAGGAAGGGGGTGGGTAGGTACAAGGGACCAGAAGGATGTATCTTCCTATAGGATTCTGGCCTCTAAAGGCAAAAAGTTTCTGGAAAAGATTTCAGACTTAGAAAATTACTTATAGTTTGCATATTAGAGCATTTATACACTGTCAAGTTATTTTAATATTAAATATTCAGACAGTAGTTTATTGCACACTTAAATACAAATTTTATCTAATCTTTAGAGTGAATTTTCATTCCAAAAATATAATCTCCTATTTTACTAGTAAGAACAGAGATTTCTGTTAAAGGAAATTTATAGGGAAGTTCACAAAGGTACATTTCTTCTAAGCCATAGATCATATTTCTATTGACAGAAACAGCTGAAAAAGCCTCATAGAATTTTAGATATTAAAGTGTTTTTAAAGATCATATTCAAGATTTAGTGTGCCATTCTTATAAAACCACTTTCTTATTTTAATACAGGATCCTCTATAGGCCAAAGTATGTATATTACCTGAAACCAACTGGTAGTGCAGTTAGAATATACAAAGATAAATAAAGGTAAACAAATAAGAAGAAACCATGACTTAGTCATATCACACTGACTCCTTCTTTATATGGTAATCAGTTTTCTCTCCATTCTAACTTAATTTTTTAGTCTCTGCTTGAATTTTGTAAGCACATTTATTTATTAAATAAATTTAAATTCAGTAAACTTCTATATCAGAATAATTGTAAATTCCTATGTAATATCTTTTAACAAAGAAAGATACTAAAGTGAAAGATTTTACTGCCTTCCACCACTTATTTAATGAAAAGCATAGTTGTAAAAACAAACGAAAAACTCCGTTTAACTTACTGCTATTAATTAAAGAACATGGATTTACATACACGAGATGTTTCTCAAGCTAAAGTTAAAGGCTATTTGCCAACTTTGTTGTTAAGGAAAGAAGTGGCCCAACAGTTGACTTGGGGAATAACTGAATTAAACATTAAGAATTCCAGGAGGAAGGACTGGTAATTCTGATTGTAGGAGTCAAGATCACCAATGAATACATGCTGAGGAAAAGACTGCATTTTTCCCAATGTTCTGACTGTTTTAAAATTCTATTTTATAATGTAAATGGGAATAATTGATGAGGAATGTTCACAATTTGGGGACAATAGCGAAGACACCAAAAATCATGTGCAGAAATTACAGTGTTGGCAAGTGTTAGAGGAAGGATGGTGGATAGGGCAACTGAATGATCAAATGGAGTTTAGAATTTGGAGTCCATAGACTTTTAATCTATGGTAGCAGGAGGTAGCGGGATTGAAAATTCAAAACTCCAAATAAATGTTATACATGTGTTTTGACTTCTAAACTTCTAACTAGTCTACCGTTCTTGTTGCTCTCAAAAATCTACCATTCTTCTCTTTGTTTCAAGATTTTATTTGTTTGTTTGTTTGTTTGTTTTTGAGCTAGAGAGAAGGAGAGAGTGAGCATAGGGAGGAACAGAAGGAGAGAGAAAAGCAGACTCTGTGCTGAATGTGGAGCCTGACCAGGGGCTCGATCTCATGACCCTGAGATCATGACCTGAGCTGAAATCAAGAGTTAGATGCTCAACCGACTGAGGCACCCAGGTGCCCTTGGGCCTTCCTCCTCTCAATTACTTTCCATCAAAATCTCTGTGGTGTGAAGCTTGAACTTCCTCACTCTATTCCAAACAGAGTCAATTCCCTTAAGGAGAGTCATGAAACTCTGTTCCTACATCCTGCCTCTTCCCCTGGACAATTCCTCTGCATCATTGCTCCAGAGCTGGGGTGTGAACCATAGCCTGCTTCTCTCAGAGTGACACCCCTTCCCTATCAGTGGGTCACTGAGTGGGGGTGATAGCCTCTGGTCTGAGCTTATCCATTGGTCTACCAGCAAGCTGTGGTGATGACGAGAACTCAGTACTCTCAACCTGAGACACTCGGAGGAGAGCTTCTGGCCTTCAAAAGAGGGCCGAACGGATAAAGGTTGCCCCAGACCTCTCTGCTGAATTTGCCTAGAATAAATATCCTGCAGCATCAGGATCAGGGAAGTGGTTAGACATGCTAGTAGCATGGCACTCCTGGGAAACAGGACCCTAAGTCCTAGACTGAATACTAAGGAGGGGGAAGCTTCATCTTAGCTGCATCCTCCTGGAGTAGAGCTTCCATCCTGTTAAACTGATGGGAGGAGGATCATGATAAGGACATTGCTGAAAAATATAACAAATTGCATGTACATGTAGTTTAAGATACAATTCTGGAAGGTCACTAGTCCTCTAAGGCACATCAGTATACTTCCTGGGAATCCATGAACCTTAAATAATAATCCATGATTTGAATACAATTTAGGAAGATTAAGAATATGGAAGTCAAGTAGACATAGTTTCAAAATTCCCTCGGCTTCACATGCACATTTTAATACCAAAGCTCTCCTTTAATGTAACAGTGAACAAAACATCTTACATACCATTAAGGATTTATTGAGAAACTAAAATTTACATCGTTATCGGAAGAAAATATCCATGGTGGCTGTAAATATCACATCAAAAGTCACTTGACTTGAGTTGAAATTCTGGATCAGAAATGATGACTGTTAGTGAAGTTTTAACATAGGGGAGCCTCTGTTCTCTCATCTGGGTTATGTGATTAATAACTCAACTGATTGCTTTGGTGGGCATATGGAGTAGGTCAGATAATCCATAACAATTTCTTACTGCAACGACTGGCACACATAGAGCACTTCATACATGCTAGCTACTATTAATGTTTCTCACTGGTGATACGAGCATGTAATTTGAAGATAATCTTCCAAAGATGCTGAGTTTCCATAATTCCAGTGTTCGTTTTTAGTTGTTGCTTTTCATTATTACTTTTATATTTATGTAACAAAGGAATACTATTTTTATTCTGGACCATCGTGTTTGATATTGCACACATTCTTTTCCTTACATTATTATAGAACAAGAGAACACTGATGATGCATGGCCCGTACAAAGCTTCCCTTGTGTAATATTAAGATAGATCATTTGCCAAAAGAATAACCTCACTAAGAGGCCAAAAACATGGTACAACAAAAAAGTCTTTATGTAATGATTGGTTCACAAGCATCGTGGGCCTTGGGGCATGTTTCAGATTTCCTCATTGGATTAATTCTGTACATCTCTCACGCATATCCACGTCCCTTACACACCAATTTCCCTAGTTTCTAGAATTCATTAGGGATCTTAGCTTCTCATCAAAGTAACTACAACTCTAACTTGCTGCCAGTTTGTTTTTGACACAGAGCAAAAAGGAGCTGGACATTTAAGTCCCTCGTTAACAGTAAACATATTGGTAATAAAAGATAAAAGAAGAATGGAACAGAAAATTTGGATATCCACTAGCTCTTTTGGTCAACTAAAATTGCTCAAGTGGTAAATTTAAGCAATTAAACTCCTAAATAGAAGAATAATTAAAGTTAAAAAAAAACTTGCAAAAGTGGAAAAGGAAAACCTGGAAACTGTTCCATCAAAGCTGAATCATAAAGCTTTAATTATATTCAGGACTCAAGATTAGAATGTTGAAGAATGCGTCCTTTTAAAATTAGTTTGAGTGTTGAGATCTTAAATCAAGCTCAGCACTTTTAGCAGTGCCCTGGCAGATCCTAATGTCACAGCTTTCTCCTCTTCATATTCGAACTTTTGTCATCACTTTGCCATCCTTGACTCTCTTGTGTTCATACATAATGAGCAAAAATAGGAGTGGTGGGATTATTGAAAACTGTGGAGTGTTCAGAGCCAATATCAATAACTTACTATACAGCTTCCCAACTTCAAAGGGATATTGTAGTCATAAACAGAAAAATAAAGAACTATATATGTTGTGTAAGTCCTTGTGCCTCAAGTCAGAAAAAGTGTGTCATTTACATTGGAATTCCTAAAAAGACTGAATTATATATATCCGTTTAGGTTTTGTTTTTATTTGCAAGACCACAACTAGAATAATTACTTCATTGCATCCTAGCCACTTTAAATGAATCTGATCAACCCAAATAAACATTTAAAGAGAGTATACGAACATACGGTTGGTGTTTGTCCTGTATCTCTACAATTTACCTAGAAGAGCTCTGTTTACATCATTGCAAAGAACTCGATTTCCTTTCTTTTCTTGAATAACACTTCATCGTCTTTCAAGATTTTGCTCAGGTGTCACCTCTTAACCTATTCACAGATACATGTATAGCTTCAAGTGGCAGCTTAGATGTCTCTCGTGGGAGACCAAAAACAACCCAAGGTAAAGACTGTGTCATACCAGTCTTTGGGTGCACAGCACCTAATATCTACTAAATGTTTACTCAACACGTGCTAATGAATGAAACAACGAATGCTCATATGCGTGTCTCTCCACCTAAGTTTTCACTTCACTCCTCAGGTCACATCACTCCACCTTCTATGGTGGAGAAGACCTACCTGGTCCTGTCTTGATACTATCAAATGAATTTCAGAGTTTGTTAAAGCTGGGACATGAACTTTGTGTAGTACAGCAGCAAAACTATGAGTTCAGATTGATGACTTAGGCATTAGGAAACAAGTGCAAAAGTTTAAGTGGCATACAACCAGATTTGCACCTCGGCGTCATCACTTTGATAACCATGTGAAGCACTGATTGAATGAGGAAGAGAATGGAGTGAGGTGATCAATTTGGAGGTTAACTTCAATAGCCAGGAGAGACACACTGAATATGTGGGTAGCAGTTGGGCAGGAAGGAGAGAAGCATATTTGAGATATTTAGGAGATAAAATCAACAACTTTTCATTAGAGGTGTAGGTACGAGATGGAGGAAAGGAAAGTGCCTAGATTTCAGGCTTTCCCACTCTACCTAACAAACAAAAAAAATAGGAAATATGGAGATTGGCATATGTGGCAGTGAGTGCACGGATGAGACCATCACTTCAGTTCTGGACAAGTGAAATTAGAGGTATATAAGGGACAACGAGTAAGAAGGTTCAAGCAGGTTAAGTGTGTGAATCTAGAAATCCAGGAATGTTTAGTCCTACAGGAAAAAAAAAAACACGTTGAAAATATGAAAGCTACAGAGGGATCCCTGGGTGGTTAGCGGTTGAGCACCTGCCTTCGGCCCAGGGCATGGTTCTGGAGATCCGAGATCCAGTCCCACGTCGGGCTCCCTGCATGGAGTCTGCTTTTCCCTCTGCCTGTGTCTCTGCCTCTCTCTCTTTTTGTCTGTCTCTCATGAGTAAATAAATAAAATCTTTAAAAAAAGAAAATATGAAGGTTACAAATATTATTTGAAATAAGAGTAGATGAAATTTTCAAAGGAAAAAGATTTTTCTCCAAGAAGTCCAAAAAATATTTTTTTCTGGATTATATAACTAACAAAGCTGAAACTGACTTACGCAGTAGCTCAAATAAAAGCTAGCATGGTTAACATTTTTAAAAAATAATAAAATCAAGCCGATTCATTCCATTGTGGGATCCACAGAATTTCATTTTCTGACTTAACTCTATCACTTCTATTCAATGCATGCAAATATGATGCATCCTTTTGCTTTGCATATCATAAAGCACATTGATACAGAAATCAAAATAATTCCTTTATCCTTGTCTTTAATCCAGAATGAATTTTCATGGTTGGCACTTCTTTATTTGATCCAAATTCTGTCTTTTGGGATTGTGTATAAAAGCTGACAAGGGTCAAATGATGTGTGGGTTGAGAGTAGTTTCATGATTCATGGGAACTATTAAACTATGCAAAATTATCACTCTGGGACAATGAGTTTCTTATGAAAGCCTTCTTAATACAAAAAGGAAAATGGAGCATTCCATGGATTTTCCATTTCAAAAAATGCTAAGAAGTACATGAAAAATAATCACATAACAGTTTCCAAATAATGGCTATATAGCTCTGTTATCATGCAAACATTTTTTCCACCATTCCTTAGCTCAAGTACTATATATTAACTAGTTCTCTTGTAATTCTGATAATCTCCTGACTGACTCCAACCCTATTCAAATGTGATTTGTTTTTTAATGTTTCTGGTCAATTTTTAATAATTAGAATAATATCTTGGACATTTAACTCTTTGCTGTTTATTAAATTCTTTCATATAATCTCATTAAACATGCAAACTATAGGCCATCTGTGGCACAACTTGTTTTAAATTATGCTTCCATTAGACTTGCATTGTGTAATTCTTCTGACCACATGCATGTTTGGTCATTTTAAAATTGTTTCTCATTCTCTCCAAATATTTAGGAATATGTTTTATAGAATAAATGCTTATAAGTACTCAAAACACTATCTAACAGAAAATAAGAATTTATTGATCTGTCACATAAATAAAAATAAAATGAATAAGCAGCTTCAAGAACATTTTATGTCTCTTCATTTCAGTTGATTCTCACTCTTCTATATACCAGGATCTCAGCTTAACTACTAGGCTTATTTTAGCCTTTCCGATTGCTCCTACTGTAAACCAACTAAAATATTGCCACTAAACTTAATGTGATCGAATTTCAATCACATTTAAATCTCTTTCTGTGAAATGAGTATGATTTCCTAACTTTTGAAACCCTTATTACAGGTTTCAAACTTGGTCAGCCAGCCCTACCTAATTACCTAAGACCTCTCCTTGAACAGTGCATTCTGCTGTCTTGACATGGAGTATTCAAGACATGGGAAAAAAAGCATGCTACTCTGTCCCTTGTGACAAGTGTGTCAGGTCTAACTCAAATGCCACCTTTTCCGTTGAAGGCTTACCTGATTATTATAGTCAGAAAGCAGAGTTTCTTCCCTTCCACTCTGATGGAACTTAGTATTTAAGATTCAAAAGAAATTCATCACCTAATGCAGGGTGTAATAGATACGTTGGTGTGATCTATCCTGCTTAGCAGAGTGAAAGCTGATCAAAGACTGATTGAAATTTGGCAAGTTGAATATTCACACTAAGTGTTCCTGAATGTCTTGAATTAGTTCAGAAATAGCCTATGGTAGATTGATGTTTTTGCTCTGTCTTTATTTCTATAGAGTTCTAACCATCATTGGCCTCTCCTGTCTCTCGGGGCCAGCTTCAAACTTTTGTCTAGCCTTACAAGCTCTGGGGCTGGAAAATGAGTCTCTATTTCTCACTCTGTCTTCTCCCTTTTCTCTGATCTCTCTCTCTTCCCTTGAATTATGAATTATAAAAGAATGAGTAATGGAAAAAATACGGGAAAGACCTATGTATTCGTTTCCTAAGAACTGAAAAAATAGGCATGGCACTGAAATCCATTAAATGAATAATTTTTTAAAAAACTAAAAGTAGGCAGGAAAAGAAGAACAATATTAAAATATTGAAACTATCTAAACGTTTCCTCAGAATCCAAACTACACTAAATGCCCATGCATCTGATCTTAAACAAATGAGAAATTAGGAAAAATAGAATTCGCAATTAACTTTAAAGGTTTTCTTTCATACATCTCAACTTTGGTATCTTATTAATTGTTTAGTAAGCAAGTAAGAAGGCTCAGGGAAGAGAAAGCCAAGATAAAAATACCTAAGAAAAATGAGTCTACTCTACACTAACATTTTGATGTTATAATTATTAAACTGGACAATGCAGTCAGCAGCCTGGTATCAAATTAGTATCATTACTTTCCATGACTACATTATCATATTGAGATTATTATCATGTATCATAACAATTAAATACTGTTAAAAATGATTATAAATATAAAGGTGATATGCAGCTAATCAGTTTTAATGTCCGTTTATCACAAATTCTCTCATTAAGTGCAAAAACCTCTCATAAGTATTCCAATTTGAAAACTACATATTGCTATAACTTTAACACTATGTAATTAGATAACTGTGGTTGTTCTGTAGCTTTCCAGAAAAAAAAAAAAACAACAACTTAGAAATCAGTAAGTGTATATCAAATGAGCAATGCAATGATTAGAAGTAAAAATAGAAAAATAAATATTCTATTTCAAAGCTCTAATAGTGTCCTATTTGATCAAAAGTAAATTTTACAATGACATGGAACTTATAAAGCAGACATTCCAAGTATTTATCCCTTTTGCAATTTATTCTTAATTGAAAACAGTTGCTAGGTATTAAAATATTCTCAAAAGTATTCCTGAGTTTTATGACGCTAATCTCAAACACCACGTTTCTGTAGATTTGAGACTCTACCTACTTATTTCTATTGCCATTTTAAAAGCTTGAACAGAGGTAAGAAACAGTTGCTAAATATTTCAATCTCGTGTAGCACCAAGGTAATGTTGATTTTAGCTCTATTTGTACAATTGCAAATATTATACAGCTTAGCTTGTTGCTTTTCTGTTTATTTATTTAAGCACATATATCATATATGTGTATATTTAGTTTCATGTTGACACATTTTTTAATCTTAAAAATGCTTATTAGCATTCTTACAAGTTTCGGAAACAGGAAAGACTTTAATCAGACCAGTTATCTTTAAATTTAAGAAAAGAACCACAGAGACTTTTAAAAATTCATCTCTAACAATAAAAATAACACTAGAAATAAGCCAAAGTTACCGAAAATCACATCAGCCATGTGGGCTATTTTTATAATTTAAGCTACTGAAAAAATTGGACTGAGAGTCAATTGTTTTTAATTTGTTTAACAGCATTTATTTAGTTAAGAATATCAAACATTCATGATACATCAGACACAAAGATGAAAGCAACTCCTTCTTTATCCATAAGGAGATCGCAGAATTTCAGGGTAAACATTTATATTAATGGATAACTAAGATACAGTTTGGTAAGAAGTTATATAAAGTTTTGAAGCTAATTATATTAAAAAATTCAAAAGGAGAGTGATTACCACTTCTGGCAAAGTTATAAAAGCCTTCAGAGAGGAAGTGATATTTGAGTCAAAACTAACAAGTTGGGGAAAAAGCATTCCAGGACAAAGAACAATACAAGAATGACTGCATGCTGTAGTATAATTACTAAATAGAGTAGGTTCTGTAAATTTTTGAGATGGTAAATAAGTGTAAAAGAGAACTGCATCATTAAATGCCTTTGTCATATATTTTTATTAGTAATCAATAGATGATTATGGAAATTTTATAAATGGAGATATAGAATTATTAAATGCAGACACTCTCCCAAGTCTGACGATGAAAGAATGAATTAGGCACTAATTCTTTGCAAGTGGGAAAGTCAGTGGGAGAAACAAAGATTGTTTTAAATTTTCCATTATTTATGTTTTCCTGACCTGTTTTTTTTTTTTCCAGATAATATTCAAGGTGACTTATCCAATCGCAAATTTAGAAATTTGGAAAACAAATATACAAAAGAAGCCCAAGCAAGTAGAAAATAGAGACTGGCAAAGAGGCTAAAAGTTTATGGTATAAAGAGACACACACCTCTAGTACCTGGCCATGATTGATGACTCTAAGGTTTTTTGCAGCCAAAATAAAAAATATTGCACAGTTACACGATACACAATGTTCATGAGACTTTTTTTTTCTTTTTTTAGGCTTAAAACCTCCATCCGTTTTGATATGAAGTTCAACAGGAATTTCTCATCAGAGATCTCATAAAGAGTACATATTATGATGAAATGTATGTCCTAAGCAATATGAAATATGCAGTAAAGAGTTTCATAAGGATATCTTGTATAAAATTATTCACAATATATCAGCATATAGATCACAATAAAATGTGATTAAACAAAACTATAGGAACCAACAGTTCCAACAATTGCTTCTTTCCACACCTCAAATGAAAGTTTCTTCCGTTGATGTTGCCATAATCCATTGAAGAGTAGTCTCATATTCAAGGCCATCTGTATAAAATGAGCATAAAATCTGTTAAACTCTATTGCAAATTACCTGGGTGGATTTTTTTGAAATCCTACAACTAATACAAAATGAAAAATCAATTAAATGCTGAGGTTGAGTGGTATTGCCATGTGTAATATTCGAGTTTTACATTTCCCTTTTTTTTAAGCAAATACCCTTATTGTTCTCATTGATTCCTAACATACACGTTTACCTGCTTTACATACTGAGATCCTATACAAGATCTCCCATGAAGAAAGCTTGCTGTTGTTGATTTTAAAATTTATTTATTTATGTATTAAAATATTTTATTTATTTATTTATTTATTTATTTATTCATTCATTCATTCATTCATTCAAAGACACAGAGAGGCAGAGACATAGGCAGAGGGAGAAGCAGGCTCCTTACAGGGAGCCTGATGTGGGACTCGATCCCCTACTGGGATCATGCCCTAAGCCAAAGCCAGATGCTCAACCGCTGAGCCACCCAGATGTCCTTGATTTAAAAATTTAAAATGCATGGGAGTGACTGCAGCAATTCTTAGAGTCCTCTCAGTAGATCATTATGACAGTGTTGCGATTTCCTTTCCTTGACTGACCCCACGTTCGCCAGCCTTCCCACTCAGAAGCCAGCCTTCATCTCTGTCCTTAACAAGTGTTTACTCAGTACAGCCGACTTTAAATGAATATTAGGTCAACACTCCCTAAATCTAATTGGGGAGACTGGATACTGGGAAGAAGTGTGCTCAAAATGTCAGCAATGGGAGCTCTGAGGAACACATTAAATGGTGAATGGGGTGTGTGGAAGAATCGTTTTGGTTGGAAAATTGTGGAAGGAAGCCATCAAAAGCCAAAGTCCTAATATTAAAAACTTTTCCTGTACGACTTTAGTTCCGCAGTTGGACTACATGAACTTTCCTCAGTAGTATTCAGCAAGATTATTCCTACTTGGGGCTGGAAAACTGTAGTAAGACCTACAGAGCAAGTAATATGATTTCTGATCTGTGGTTTGTCATCTTATGTTCCTCACTAAACTCCACTTAGCAGAGATGAACAATTATCTGATTCCATGCATTGCCCATTCAGTAAGGAGACACCCATTTCAAAATTGTACTTTAAAGGCAAACTATATTCTTTTTATGTTCCTCTTGAAATTTTCAGAGTTTAACTCCATGTTAGATATCAAATGAAAACAGCACGGGACAGGAGAAAGAGTAAACACAAAAGGCTTTGATCTATGGCATCAAAACTGAATAAATTTTAAATTGATTTCAGTAGAAAACAAAAAAAATCAGCAGTTAAAAGGTGAAACACTAAAATAAACTGAACAATGCTGACAACTCATGGCACGATACCCAGAATGCATTGAGCAAAGAATATCCCCCCAAACTGTTAAATGCATTTGTATTTGTAAAGATGGTTATATCCATGAAAAACAAAATTGTCCTTTGGAAACAACATATCCATTTTGCTTAGAACACAGCACTTAATGGGTTAAAGCAAACTCTCATTTTCAAGGAGGACACCTAGATATTTTGACAGCACCAAGCAATCCCTTGGCCCTCTTGACTAAAAAAACACTGCATGCCTAGCCTTGCTTCCCGATAAATTATTTTTAAAATGATCAAACTGTGTCATATTATTTGTAATGCTATTAAGAATAATATCTAAAGTACTTAAACTAATTATGCCTATTTTGTAAGATTAATTATCATTAATAATTTAACATATTTTATCATTTAAGTCAGTATCCGTTCTGATCTTTAACTTTAGAGAGCACACTGTATATGTACCACATAATTAGGGCTTATGTATCACATAATTAAGGCTAAATACTAGGAAATCAGACTAATGAGACCAAATCAAACTGAATTATTTAAGCTTTTTTTCTTTAATTTTAGAGGTAGAATATTTAGTAATTAAACACTGATTTCATTTTCTTGAGCTTGCATGTGTCTTCTTTGTTTTTGTGGTCCTTGCTACGGAAGCCTCCCAAAATGTTTCCCTGGGGAGTAAAAATAAAGAATCGCTCACTGGCCTCAACTGGGAGTCAAATAATGAATAGAAGCAGGAGGTTTCATTCATTTTCTGTCTCTTCCTTCTTTTGCCTCCCCTCTTGTTTCCTGGTGTCTTCACTGTTTCTCTCCTAAAGATGCCCTGTCCTCAAACTGGAACCTGCTCAGCTTCCTGTCATTTTCTATCTTTCATTCTCCCAGGGCCCGGCTTCTATGATGGAGAATTGATAGCAATTCAACAAACAACATTATTCAGGATTTCAAGTTTAGGAAGGGATATTGTAGAAGGAGGGACTTTTGTGTTCTTACCACTTCACTCACTCATTCACTTTGTCCTACATTTGCATGATCTTTCTTTGAACAGACGTTGATGAGTAGCTGCTGTGTGCCAGACTGTTGTTCTACAGTGCACCTGGTGCTGGTGAGATGTTGAATATGTGACTCTGTCAAATAGCAAACATATTTGAGGATAACATTCCACAAATATTCGGAGTGACTTCCAGGTTCCCAGGGGCTTGGTTAGGGGTCAAGGATAGAGTAGGGGGAAGGAGGGGCACACCTTTGTTCTCAGAGCTGATGGTCTTTTTGAGAAGACATAAGTACATCGTTCAGTAAGATTTCTCATGATACAAGAAGTATAGGGCCACATGGGAGTCAATGGATGAAGCGTTTAACTTCAATTAAGTATCAAAGAAGGCTTCCAGTAGGAGGTGTCATTTAAGCTAAGGCCAGAAGGATGATGAAAATTAGGTATATGTATGTATGTATGTATATGGATGGAGGTGGGAAGTAGTTGGTTAACGTTAAATTATGATAGAATGTTCCAGACAGAGGAAACAACATGTAAGAAGGTTTGGGGGAGGAGAACCCATGACTTGATCCAGAATTAGAAACAAATTCAGTGTAACTGCATTAAGTTAGCCTGGAGAGGTCAGTAAAACTCATAGCTCAGAAACTGAGGCACTATAGCTAGTTAACTGCTTTAAGGGGACAAGCTATAAACATAATTTCTGATTCCAAAGTCTCTGTTACACATGCCAATCCTCTGTACAAAGAAAAGATAAAGTGATTTAATTTAAAAAAAACCTTTGTATTATTAAAAAAGAATGATTCTAAGAAAATTTCTCCTCTCAATGAATTAAAAAATGTATATGATTCAAAGAGGTCAAAGGGAAACATTTACCATCTTACTTCTCATCTCCAACTTGACTCCTCCATGATAATTTCTGTTTCTGGGCCTCACTTCCCTCATCCTCCCTCAGATCTGGCACCAAGAGAGCTGTGTCCAGGTAGTAGGGTCCTTTAGAAAGGAAAGCAGAAGTAAAGTGAGGGATGCCTTTCAGACAGAAATCAGAGCCGTAAGACCCATTAAGAGACTATCCCTGGAGAAGTTGCTAGGATTCCCAACTAAGACAGTAGTTTTGGTGGGAATAGCAAGAAGCAGCCAGGTCTAGGAGACACTTGAAGGAGAAGCGACAGCACACTGAACCAGTTGGGTGATGGCTGATGTGAATCGGAAAAGTCAAAAAGGGTCAGATTTTATCATGAGAACAATGAACAGGTTTGGGGAACATAGTGATTTCAACATTTTCAATAAATTTCATTGTTTTTTTGATTAAGCTTTTCTCAACAGCAGGAACATTCATCTTTATAGTGCTTTAAAAGCGTATTCAAATATCAATTGGATTTGAATGATCATCTTTATTTTCACCCAATTAAACAGAGCAGATAGGTCACTTCTCACATAGGCAAAGTATCTGCAAATAAGTTGTTGTTACCAGTCGATCTTGAAATCTCAACAAGTAGACCCATTAGCTGATTCCTGACACATGTCCTTTGGTGGTCTGGCCTTATTCCAGAAGGGAGAGGAGAGTAATTGGCAGCATAGCCCGTATCCCTGGTCCACTTAGGTAGTCCTTTGTCACCAGTTCAGCCCTTCTGAGATCTCTCTGCCTCACCACTGCTGTTCTCCACTCAGTGATACCAAGGCTTCAAAGAAATTAAAATCAACTTATCTTCTAAGAAGGCTGGTAACCCTTGTATGGAATAGGATGCAAACACTACTTCATTGGCAAGTCCTAGGCCAGGATATGCTATTGGTGGAAAGTAAAAATATTGCAAAGAGTAAAGAAGCATCATTATCCTTAATACCAAGAATGACTTGCATCCAAATTGGCATACTTTTTTACCCTATCCATTTATCACGAAAGAAATTTCTAAGTAATTCTTTGCAAATAGGTTTTTGACATATACTGGCTATTTCTGATGGTCTCAAAACTGACCATTGCTTGGAATTGTTTTTCTTTCCTACTAGGGAAAGAAAATAAGACCATCATTACCACAATATTCATCTTGGGTAGCACAAAATGACATACAGAGTTTGGACCAGGAGACAAATATAATAATACTTTACAAATGAATCTCTTTTTTTCCCCAAAGTAGATTTGGAAGAAATTATACCTAGAAAAAAGATCTTAAACCTGAGTCAAGGAAATAGAGTTCTTCATTCATCACAGAAACAAATAGTACAGTAAAGACATAATTTCCCATAATGTCCCTTGATCGAGTCAACCTATTTCACTCATTTTATTACACAGGCCCTTCAAATGTTTTAGATCTATCCCATCACCTGTCAATTCATGCTTCATTATCCTGCTCCTCAGTGCCATTTAAGGTTGACTTCCTCTCCAATAGTCACCCCTGTCCAAACAGGAGTCATGCATGCCATTTTTCTCCCCACTGTCAATCCAGAACATGGTTTCCTATAATTATATATTTCAGTGAGCTCCATTCTTTCTGCCAAAGAGAGGAAAGAATTCAAACTATCTAGGAAAAGTGAACCTTCAGCCATTTTACATTTGCTGGGAGATTCTCATATAAGATACAGTATTTGTTTTGCCTTATAGTTCCACAGAGTGCTACAAAGAAGGCCCTTAACAGTATGGGAAATCTGCAGCCTTGCCACCCAGTCCTTCTTGAGAACACAGTTGTGGCCAGAACAACAAAATCCTCGATGAGCAGTTTCCCAGAGAGGAGCCATTGCTTTAGCCTCCTGCAGTGTCTTCATGAGCTCACACAAGTCCGCCTGACACACAGGACGAGCTTGCAAAATAAGGATTTCAGTTTCAGAAGGACACCATCCATTCGCCCTGTGAGGTGAGGGACAAAGGCTGCTGTGACGGTCCTGCAAGGAGTCGCTGCTATGAACCTGTACATACTTTTCTGCTCACGTCATCCCTGGCTACAGACGTGCCTTCTGTCCCTCCTGCCACATTCTTCCATAGTCTTGTAATGCAATAGTCACAATGAAGCCGAGTGAACAAATATTTAAGTACCTACTATGAGCCAAAGACCATTACCCTTTAATCTTGACTACAGCTCTGTTGGATCAGTTTAATTATGCCAAATGCATTTGAAAAAAAGCGAGGATGGGAGAGGTTGATCTGGAACAATCACATGGATAATAGGTGATTACAGTCTAAATACTAAGCCAGGTCCCGCGGTTTCCAAAGCTCGTGTTTTCTCCCCCTCACAACGCTGTGTCTGTCTATACAGAAATTTTATCCTGCGAGATCGTTTTGTTGAACTTCCACACACTTCACAGATGCGAAAACCATAATGTCTTGGTTAAATGACTTAATCAAGGTCACACATTTGCATCAGGGCTAGCTAGCCGCAACACCTATGGTCATGATTCCCAGCTCAACTTTATGCTGTATCATATTCAACTAAAAAGATTATAATAGATTCTATAGTGACAATCATCTGTATCATCATCCCCACTGTTCGTTGAAACCACCCTGCAGTCAGCACGGGAACTTCTGCGGGCCTACCGCATCGTGCCCCGTGGTTGCGTTACCCTGAATGACTGCATTTTCAACCAGGACTATGCACCAGTTCAGTGAGAGTCGTATCATTAGACTCGGAGCTTCAGAAGTCTTCACTTTCAGTATCTTAAGACTTAAAGTCTTCAAATAGAATTGTGTGTCTAAGGATGCACAAGGTGGCCTATTTGATCTTTTCACTTCTCTGAGCTTTGCCAGGACTAAGTTCATTTCTAAACAAGAGGAAATAGAATGCTTTCATTTGACTGTCTTGATGAAATGCTGATGCTTTCTTTGTGCATTTTTAAGTTCTTTTTTGAGAAAGGAGGAAAGGATCTATATCATTCATTAGATTTTCAAAAGGTTAGACTTTGTACTGCTTGAGCACTGAGTTAGTTTAAGTCACATTATATTTTATATCCTCAACCCAAAATGTATGGAACATATAGAAACTATATGCAAATAGACGCATCCTACACATGTTTGCTCACTTGGTCCAGTAGGTGTAGTGCATATTCACCTAACCTTCCTCACATAGTGCTATGCAAACATCTCACTGAATTGATTTTTTTTTTAAAGCCAGGCACTATTCCAACATTGAAGTTCCATAGGAAAATGGAAATGCCAGTACAAATTTCTATTTTTAATTTAACTATCCACTGATCCAAGTTTGAACTGAAAAAAACCCCCACCTCAGGATATTATCGTGGAATGGCAGCTCTCACAATGACTGTTGCCTTATTACATCATTTGCAGATCAAGCACAAAGATTAATTTAGGACCCATTAATAGAAGACTTTTCAGAGGAACTTGAGCTCAAATTATACCAATCTGTTACTGTTCCAAAATAAACGCATCAGGTGGCATTTAAATGCAGGTGGTTAACCGTTTTATCAGTGCAGATATTTAAGCTATTAGAAATATAATTAGAAAAATTAAATTAAACACACTTACTGTAGATTCTAATTCTAGCAGCCCCATCCTTAGCATTATGCTATTTCTATTGTAAATTATGAAATGTGCATAAATTGCACAGGTTTGTTTCTGAGTGATAGCTGAACTTAGATAATTAAGCTGTTAGCCATGAACTTCAGTGGTCAACATGGTTATATATCTCTGTCTTGCGCCCGCTCCTCCTTCTTGTTTCCACAAGTCTCCGGGGAGGCAGATGAATGGCACTTGACTCTACCCAGCTACACAGTCGACTGATTAGACATAGTCCTGTACCACAGGTACGCTCAATTACATGCCTTGCAGAGAGTCAAGCATTTCCTGAAGCTAAAAGTGCTGAATCTGTTGGCTTCACACATTTTAGAGTAGGAGTAAACTGTGATCAAACATATTTAAACCTTCAATTTCATTTCATAACATACTTCCTCCTGCTTAACACAGGAAGTAAAGAGTTTATTGAGATAAAAAGGGATAAATCAATTTGCTTTCAAATAATTAAGTCATTAAGAACTGGGCAATGACTTTATTTTTAGTAATTAAGTCATCTGTGTGAAGGGAAAATGTGACATTTGATTCAAGACACAACTTGGTGTCCATCATGATACAACCCTATATTTAATTTTTAAGATGTCAAACAGAACACATTCAGTAAAAGGGTCACGCAAAAAAAAAAAAAAAAAAGTTGTATTTGCTGTCATTATCCTCATCACAGAGAAGTGCTGAGGAAGGACTGTTCTTAAGGCTGCTTGTGTGGTAAGAAAAATTGTTCATTGCTGAAGATAAACCTGAAAGCTAATAGTAAACAAACACTATATATAAAATAACTTTCGATGGATCAAGACCTAACATGCGGTTAGTTTCAAAATCTTTCTTTGTTATATTTATAAAGAGCTGGTTATCCCTTATATTTCCTTATCTACTATGTGTCTAAATGAAAACAGGCAGAGATATTCAATGAGCCAAACTTACGCCTAGTGTAAGGCGGGTTTACATGCGTAGTTATCTAGTGCAACAAAATGGCTCCCTTTTTGAGACTTAAAAATAACTACATATTGTACAGCTAGAAACCCAGTGAATTTTCCCCCACAATCTTAATATTCTTGGTTTTATCCAAAGCTTCAAGAAGCTCTTGAACGTGCTTAATTCTGCAACTTGGAATGGTTCTAGAAATGGCAAAATACTATCTTTTAACAAGACACCTGAAGAAGCCTGGCAAGAATCAATAGGTCTTAGAAATCAAGGGATCCTTTCCAGGAGCTATTTCCTGAGGAACAAGATTGGCAAATCCTTTGATTCCTGAACTCTCTCTCTTATAAGCTAACCACTAAACATTTTATGTCTATTTCGGCTTTAATGAAGGTAGATGTAATTTCTGAACAAGTTCAGGAAAGTACTTCTTTCAAGCAGGGAAACTGCTTAAATTAATTAAGCTAATTAGGTTAATGAATAATTAAGGTAATTCTTTCATTCTCCCCCCCCCCCCACAATTCAACCTCTTCATCTCTTAGTCATAAGTCTTAAATGGTGGTATGAGAACTCCTACATACTATCACACATTAGATGCCTGTTTAATATTCTACATAACTGAAAGTAATTTTTTTGTTTTTTTCTTAGTTTATAGCTTAAATAAGAATGGGCCATCTCTCAGATATTGAATATCTCTCTAATTAGGAAATGCAAATATCATAAATTAAAAATCAGGCTATACTAGAAAAGATATTTAGGTCTAAAAAACAATTTTAATAATCACTCATTTTACATACAATGATAGGCTCATGAACACTTATCTTCATATCCTAGGCTCTACAAAATAGTATTTCACGTGATTCTTTAACTACACAAGGAAGTATGTACTTTATCATAATATTTTCATATTGAGTAACTAAAGACTCAGAGACGTTAAGAGACTTGCTCAAGGTCATATAGCCTGAACAGAGTGCAGCCTGGATTTACCTGTTGCAAAGAAATTATTAAATCTTTTTAGCACTTGGCATATTTTGGGAATGCAAATGTAGAATTACTTCTCCTATTTAGAGTAGATTTCTATAATCTGTGTGTTTTCAGGGAGTTAGTAACTGGTAAAAAGAGGAGAAGTTCCCGAAAACACGACAGCAAAGAAAGATTAAACTGAGTCAAGTGGAAATTTATGTCTGTCTTCTGGACTCCTATTCTTCTGAACACATTGTCAGTAGTTATCCAGTATTACATTTCAATTTAGATGTAAAGCCATAAAAATTGGATTTTAGAGAATAGAGATATTTGGTATTTACTTCTATGATCACAGACATAATTCTGTCAGTCTTCTAACTTCAACTAACCTCTGTCATCCCCCTCACCACTAAGGGGCAATACAGCAGCACACATGTCACTATAATTAGCGTGCAGCAGCAATTTTCATTAGACCAATGATCTCCAATAAGATTTTCCCAAGGGCTGCATTCAGTTATATGTAATAGTTAGGCGGGCCACACATGTATTAGCATATGATTTGCACATGATTTGCATATGCATTTAAAGATTGCATCATATTTCTCTGGATATTCCAAGTAAAAATGTAATTACTACAACATTGAATGTTATGATTTCTATTTCTCTGTACGATCCCATCACATCTGGCTCTGATGGTTTATGACAGAACAGCTCAGCAGAAAACTAGGAATAGTCCGTGAGTAAGAAATAGTCAGAGATGGTTAGGGTCAATAGGAACCTTTTGGGGGGCAATAATGATGACTACTGAGGGTACAATACATTAGACAATTTGTCTCTTTGATAAGGATAAAGGAATAAATGCACACTGGGTGGACCTTCTAGAAATGCCCATCTAGTTACTGCTGGTATCTTGTTGAGCATCTTTTTTAAAACCTCATTACTGGCTAAATGGCAAATTATCTGTTATCACTTGGGAAATCTCAGTTACCTCTTAATTCTAATAGTGTAGTCACAGAACAACTTTAACTGAGTTTTCTTTGAAACCTAATTACTCTCTGTTTTGAACACTAATTTTAAGTGAAGAGCTTTCTATTTCCCTTTAGTTTCTTGATACATATGGAGCAGTCCCACCCAACTAGAGAGCATACCCTCTCCCACTTAACAAGCTTTCTGGTACATTAATGTTTGGGTAGGTTAAAAAAAAAAAAAAAAAAGTCACAAGTAAGTCAACAAGAACTGCACAAGGAAATATTTGGGGAAAAAAATTGGGACCCGCAAACACATCCCAATGCATATTTGCTCTTATATTTATGAAAAGAATATTTTCTTTCCTCTCTGTCTCTTTCTCTGCAGTGTATTCAAAGTCCACATCCCTTTATCTAGGAAAAGTATTGTAATGTTGATTAGATAGATGAGACAGAGAGAGAAAAAGAGAGAGTTAGGTGGGTATGTTAAGGAGGAAAGTCTTCCTCTGGCCTATGGTCCTTCTAGCTGGATTTAGATTCGAATTGACATGAGACAGATTAACAGGAGAAAATCAAATTTAATAGCATGTGTATGGGGAATCCACACAAACATGACATTCCAGACACAATGAGGCAACATGAAGTTTATCTGAGCTAAGGAAAGGGTTAAGTCTAAGGATACAAAGGAGAGAAAGACCATTAGCAAGAAGATGAAAGAAGATATTTGGAAAAACAAAGGTTGCCCTAATTATGCAGATAAAAGTTCTTCGGTCAAAAGAGTCATTGTTAATAGCTTTCTTCTTGGTATAGGCTCTCCTTTCCAATGTAAATGTAGGTAGGTTTGGGGAGGCAGAGAGCTTTTCTTGCATCTGCTGGGTTTTGACAACTTTTAATTTGAGATAATCTTTATGCCAAAGTGGTCCATCTTGGGGCAGCCTGCCCTGGGCCCCTACAATGGATGGATGGATAGATGGATGGATAGATGGATGGATGGATGGATGGATGGATGGATAACAAACAGATGTTTATAAAAATTGTAACTAACGATTGTAGATTGAAAACATATAACTTTAGTAAGAAATATAGCCCTCTGTGATTTCTACCTGTATTCTATTCATGCTTTCCTGTTTTAGATTATCAGAATCATATGGAGACAGTAAAGTATAATTTTCTTTACCTACTGTGGAGTCCTTTGAGCTAGAATTCTAGGGCCTGGCCAGTAGTGAGTGGAAAGTCTTCCACCAATTCTTAGTAATTAACTTACCCAAGGTCATACAGCTCTTGGATGATGGAACCAGGACTTGAACCTATAAATGTACAGTTCTCTATTATACCTTCAAGTCTGTTATATAATCTTGTCTATGTTTGTAATAAATAGACACATCTTCTGTTTTGTAAGCAGAGAAAATATAAGTAACTCTCAGTAACTTCATCTTGCAGGTCACCGAACACATTTGTTCTCCAGATACTTAGTTAACATCCTCAGCAATGATTAAATAAAGAGGAAATATTTATATTTTCCTTATCTTCATTTATTTAACCCATTCTTCTTCACTAAATTCTAGTATAATTTGGTATCATCAGCACCACAAACTTTTAAATATATAATTGTATCTTTGGATAATGACCATGCCTAGGATGTAGGAAATTCTCAGTATCTTTTTAATTAGATGAATAAACAAATGATAAATAGGCAAATGTTATCCAAGATATTTTATAATCATAGAAGGAAGTTTGTAAGATATTAAGTTAAAGTGTAGGATACAGAACAGTTTTTTAGCATGGCCCTTAAAGAAAAAATATATATGTCTACAAGGAGGGAAAAGTATTAACGAATTTAAAATTGTTTACAGTACAAGGTTACAGGTTTTCTTTTTTAAATTTTGTTTTATTTTCAGAAAAAGAATGTTTATTTTTATGAGAAAAGTAATTGTTTTTATATATATATTTTTTTAATTTTAGAAATGGTCTCTTTTATTACATTTCCATACTACTTTCTGGAAAACAACTTGGAAGGCTATATTATAACAAATACTCTAGGTTTGAAATATGGCCTTAACCTTCTTACTGAAGAACCCTATCTTTGTATTTCAATTATTCTCCACTGCTAATTGTGCACAAACTGTCTACAAACTGTCTCTTCCTTTAAACTGAAAATGTTTTAAAGACCAGAAGCCATATTTTATTTAACTCTGAGTCATCCTGTCCCTACACCAACCCTAATAATGGACTTATAAATAGCCAGTGGCCAAAAGAGATATAATAAATATTTGGTAAATCACTTAATTAAAAGAATGAGTGCCACATGGGATGCCTGGGTCGCTCAGCATTTAAGCGCCTGCCTTTCGGCTCAGGGCCTGATCCTGGAGTCCCGGGATCGAGTCCCACATTGGGCTCCTTGTGTGGAGCCTGCTCCTTCCTCTGCCTCTCTCTCTCTCTCATGAATAAATAAATAAAATCTTAAAAAAAAAAAAAAAGAATGAGTGCCCCAAAACTAGGGAGACTGTACTATTGAGTATATAAGTTAAGCATCCTTTTTGAAGATGAATTTAAAATTTTATAAAATGAGTGGCCTAATTTCATAAAAACCGTATTTCTATTGGTATACCATCTCCTAAATATGAGTCATTGATCAAAAGGAAAGCAAACTAAAGTACATCAATCATGTCTACTGGGGAAAAGTAAAAAACCTAAAATAATATATTTATGGTTGATTCTGTCTCTGGTCAGAAATCATTAATTTAGGACTCAAAAGTAGTCATTTTCTTAACTATGAAACTTTCAAAGATTAGGCAAAAAATTATAATGTGAGAATAATATATGAATAAACTTGAAATGTGAATGTTATATAAGAATGCCAGAATCTTGGGGCATCTGGATGGCTCAGTCAGTTAGGCGTTTGACTTTGGCACAGGTCATAATCTCAGTGTCTTGGAATCAAGCTCCACCTCAGGCTCCCTGCTCAGTAGGGAGTCTGCTTCTGTCCCACCTCCACCCCTGACCAGCTGCTCCTGCTCTTTCTCTCAAGTAAATAAATAAAATCTTAAAAAAAAAGAAAAAAAAGAATGAGGGAATCTTACCAAGCCCAAAGAAGTTATGTATTTTTAATTTTAGGTTAAGAGATACCTTTTTCTTTTCATAAAGGATGAAACTTAGACTCAATAGCAAGCAAATTAGAGTTATAATGACTTTTTATATCAGAGCTAAACCTTACATTGTTTATGCCACCCCAAATTACTCTTTGCAGAATAATCCGTGAACAGAGATTTTTCCATTCCAACTTACTATTTTTTTTCCTTTTAAAGTAGTGTTTAAGCTACACATTGGGCAGACTCATACGTGTCCCTGGGCCAATGTGCAGTAACAGCTTAAACTTCCAGATAACAATTGTGATAATGCCTGAACCCAGAGGAATATCTCTAATTATAGACATTTCAGGCACCATAGCAGAAAGTGGAAAAAATATTCTAAGCCAGTTGGATCTATAAGTATTTGGGCTATACTTACTGAATAGATGCGTTTGGTAGCAAAAACTCAATTAATAGTCTTCATGATTCATTCTGTTTGCTGTAGCCCTTGTATTTTGGCAACCTTGGTGTTAAACAAATGTATAAACATAGTAGTCAATCCAAAATTTTCCTTAGTACAAAGCCAATTTAATATGCTAAATTCTTGAAATTATAGAGAAGTATAAAAAATGAGTAGAAGGCTACTTAAACTAGAACTGCAGAATAACTACTTTAACAAGGTCAAAGCACATCATCATTATTCTTTCTCAGTCATTTGTATAGATTTATTTTTGTATTTACCTTACCAAGAATGTATAATAAACCAGAAATTTCAGCACAATAAAGAACAAACATTAGCTGTCTGTGAAAATTATTTGAGAAATAGTTTTTTCATAAATTCATTTGGAAAAAAAATAAATTTTAATACACAAACTTTGAAGTTCCATTTCTACTTTTTGTCAAACTCTGTTTTCAATTACCTATAAGCATAAGTAATTCATATAAATTTCTTCTCCTTCATTAATATTGAGCACCTGAGAAAAATCATATAAGGCTTTCAGAATCCAGATTTTTACTAGATAAATAGCAAAATGAAATGATTATTATTCATGATACTAGTTGGCCTCTTTAGATACGTACCTATGACTGTAGGTATGTAAATCCACCATGTTTAACTGAGTACATCAGCACTGAAGATTGAATTACCCACAACCCAGGGACAGAAATAATTATATTAGAGCTCATTTCAGACCATGTAGTTCTCTATTAGTAATTGTATTGGGCTATTGAGACACAATCATTAGAGACATAAAATGGTCATTTTGTATATTAGTAGTAAAAGAAAAAATCGTAAACCTTTAAGGAGAATTCATAAAATATGTACTTTTGACTCACAGTTAAAACATTGATTAAATTGCACACTACAAAAGAGGGCACTAAAAAATAGGAGGCATCACCAAGGAGGCTGACTACCAACAACCACCTGAACTTTTTACAAGCATCCAGTCACCAATAATGTAACATGCACAGGATTTTGAGACTCATATTCTATAAAATGTCCCTAAAAAAATGAAGACACCCTTCATCAAACTGCTGAATGCTTTGTCTGAAGAACAATCTGATAGTCAAGGAGCAACTTTGAACTCAAAGTGTTGGAGAATGTTGCCCTATTCTGTGACTCGGTGTACCCTTGAGAAACTTCAGAGATTTCTAATTAACATTACCATGCTATGGACTTTGCATAACATACAGCCTTAAAAAAAAAAAAAAAAAAAAAACAAAAAAAAAACATACAGCCTTATAACCATTTCAAGGAAAACTTATATAATAAAATATATAAATATATATATTACATTTATATTATGTTATATTGCATATAATATGTTAGATACTATTATATAAACAAAATAATAATAAAACTATTTTTATTATAATTTTTTAACAAATATAATGTACAGTGTTATATTCATTTCAGGTATACCATATAGTGACTCATCAATTCTGTAACACTGGGCAACTCTTTTTAAAGCCTAGACATTCTTGTTTAAACTGCAATTGTCCCTAAGCCTGGGATTTATATTGTATTATACTGGTTCCATGCAAACCTAGAAATATAAGTGGATGCTTGGCAAGCTTTACTTTGTATACGCCTCATGAAAAAATGTTATGAGTACTAAGTTAGTCCCATTTAAAGTGGAGAAAACTGAAGCACAAACATGCATAAGAATTTGCCCAAGTTCACACAACTAAGGTAGCAAATTTGAGATTCAAATCCAGATATTCTGGTACCAGCACCCACAAATTTACTTTCACCAGATCCAAAGTTCACTTTTAACAGTGTTAAGAAAAAAAATGATCACTTCTTATTTCTACTTATGAAAGTTTACATATTTAAATGTATAACATTTTCTCTTGTTCTCAAAAGAAAATGGAGACAGTGTTATAAGGCCAGTAGACAGAGGCTTTATCTCAAAACACAACCTTTCTTCATCCAACCCCTTAAGTCTCGACTATGGTAAAGTTAAATAGAACTGGCCACTTCTTTTTTAAGCTAAAAGAAAGAAAAAGAACGTATGATCCATTATGAACCATTTATTTTTTTGCAAATGTTCCATTTGCAATGGAACATTTATTTTTTTTTTGCACGCGTTGAAAGTGTTAAATAAGATCTCTATAAAACTTCCCAATGGCAATGTCACCAGACCAAAAAAAAAAAACCAGTCAAAATTAATTATACCATATACCCTTTAGGCAAACTGGTTCTTAATATTGAAGACTTAATCACTGGCGCTACCTCCACAAACTGGAGTCTCACCCAGACTCTGGCAGAACTTACCCTTCAGGAATGGGGTCTCTGAAAAGTCTAAGTCAGTGTAAGCATGAACGTGGCGATGGGCTCCTAGACACACGGTACGTGAGCAGATCCCTGGCCATGTACCAACTTCCTAAAGTGAGATCCAGAGTTCTCTTCTATGGAAACATATAGAATAGGCAATCACCTATGTCATAGAATTTCTGAACTTCAGAAAAGAGTTTTATGGCCCTTTTTAAATAAAGTCATTGATCTTACCTACAGTTTAACTTATCCAATTTCTGCTCTCATCTTGACCAGATTTAAATTCAGTTAACTCTTCTTAAATACCTACTATTTTGAATATTGAACGTTAGACCAGGGGCTTCATCAGTGTTATTTCATGATTATCCTCAATTTTACAAATAAGGAAATTGAGGCTCAGAGAAATGGAAAAACTTGGCTATGGTATGCCCAGCCAGTCTGTACAGGGTAGTGCTGCCACCCAAACTCACATCTGTTGACTGTATCATATAAATGAGGGTTTTAAGAAGAGTACTATTTTAGATGAGGTCTGAAATTAGATGTGCCTCCAGTGAGCCACCGTACTCTTAGGTCTGACCCTAGCTCCGGCGAAGATAGCCTTGCCGTTATAGGAGGGGTTAGGGTTCAGTTTGCCAAGAATTCCTTGCTCTGAGCCTCTGCCCACTTAGCTAGGGCCCTACGCCCTGTCTAGCCTCTGCCAGCCTTCTTTTCAAGAGGATGCATTTCTGTTGCCTCTCTCCCTAGACACTCCCATGTCCTAGTAAGTTCCTCCTCAGTTCAACGACTGCCTGTCATTTGGACTAATCCTCTTGAACCTTATTCCCAGAAGAAGGGGCAGTGGGATCAATGTTCAAGAGTAGAATGAGAAGGGAGGAATAGATTTAACTATTTCATAGTTAAATCAGACTAAATGGAGATAAGGAAATACAAATACTGGCTATCTGGGTAGGACTTGATAGTTTACACTACATTCCTTGTAAGTGATTAGTGTTACAGTTAATTATCCCCATTTGAAAAACAATAATGACAAAAGAAAAAAAATAGCCTCATGGAGGCTTAAATGGTTTAAGATTGTTTAGCTTATAAAGGCAGAAATTCTGAACCATTCTTAGCCCTTGCTATCCAATCTGAAATCTTAAATCATAAATCCACTTTTTAGATAGATTATTTTAATTTTAGTTTTTATCTACATATTCTTGGTGGTGCTATCAGATCGTATTTGTTGTATTGCAAATTATAAAAATGATACCTAAAAAGGTAGTCTTGTTACGTTTCTCAGTGTCTACTGCTTGCAGAATACATCAGATGCAAAAATACTCCTATTGGCTTTTTATTTCCAGAGTATGTGAATCTCAAATAGGCTGCATTTGCATTCTGGAGAAAATTTTGAGAGTCAAGTTCTATTGCATTTAACAAAGCTGATCTTGTGCTCTCTTCTTCATCACTACAGAGGGCAGCAACAGACAGCAGAGCTCCGTAGCATCACAGAGGAAATGTTAAAAGTTCCTAGTAAACAAGAGGGTTAAAGACGAAGTCACGCTTTAATCACTCCAAATTTTCTTTTGCCTTTGTGCTGCTTAAAATTAATCACATCTATAAACTTTCATATAAGTTAGCAGGCAAATGAATATGGAAAATATCAGGAAAGACTAGATTTTTTTAAAAAGTTGAATCTAAGACATTTTGCAATTATGCCAAAACCAGCATTAAACAATAAACCTAGACTGTGTGCCATGTAATATTACGACAAGTGAAATTTAGTCTGTTTTTTGTCTGGTTGTTTTTCTTACTCTTTGTTATTGTTTTCCTTAAATTTCTGTTTTCGCAAGTGAAAGTACTTGGTATAAAACACTTATTATAAGCATCATTATTAAACGTACCCAAATTTGTTTCCAGTAGCTAAGAACTTTAGAAGCCATGGTTTTATGATAGAAAGATTTGCCTGCAGACTGCCTTGAGAACAGAAACGATTGTGGCTAGCAGTTTGCAAGGAGGAGGACTGCACTTGCTTCTTAGCTTGGTTGCAAAACCCTAAGACTGATTGTACATGCAAAGGAGGGCAGCAAAGGTCTTATGATCAAAAGGGAAGAAATGACTGACAACACGAGCTAGTTCAAAGGAACTAATGGAATAATTAGTCCCAAAAAGACCAAAAAGACTGAAGAATTCATGATGTCATAAAAAGCAGAGCTACTTAAATTGGATTAGAAAATAAAAATGACATGAACATTGTAAATATTCACAGATCACATCATTGACGTGTAATGTGCCGTTAAATGATGTCAAATTAAAGGGGAAATTACATGTGTTAGAACTAGGACGAATAAAAAGAAGACATTTAAAGATACATGGTCCTTCAAGTGAAAATCCCTAACATATATTACATAGATGATCATCACCCAGACAGTGAGACTGAGTGAATGAAATGTACAATAAAATATGGGGGGGTGGGGAGGTACTGGCTAAAAACAACTCGTTTTCATATATCATAAATGGTAGTGAACTTTAAATTTCAGAGGAGCTATTTGAGGAATTTGTTTTATACCAAGCAAACCCAAACACGGTTACAGTAAATAACTGATAGTGCCATTAAACTCTTAAAATCTATCCCAGCATCAGCCCTAAGTATTGAATTAGTATGTAAATTTATCAGAAAAGGAAAGATTCTCTAGGTCTGTTTTAATTTGCACATGTTCAGTTTTCTCTTGGTAATTGTATATGTTGTTTGAATCATTTCAGTGATTTTGGACTTGTTTTGAAAGTTACATGTGACAGGAAGAGAAACAACAAAAACATTGCATGAGGCAAGGGTAGCACCTGCCCTCTTCCTGGGTCTCCCTACAGCTCTTGCTGATAATCATTTATATTATTAACACTTAACTAACCTGAATTTAACATGTAATTCAAATACTTCCCAAGCATATACAGATACTTGAACAACTTCAGGGCAGTGTACAAATGTTGCAAAGCACCATTTCCATTCCAGATACCTCTCATTTCTGACGAATACTCTAGAAAGTTTTTTTTTTTTTTTTTTTATGATAGGCACACAGTGAGAGAGACAGGCAGAGACACAGGCAGAGGGAGAAGCAGGCTCCATGCACCGGGAGCCCAACGTGGGATTCGATCCCGGGTCTCCAGGATCACTCCCTGGGCCAAAGGCAGGCGCTAAACCACTGCGCCACCCAGGGATCCCTACTTTAGAAAGTATTAAAGAAAAAGCCACCTCATAACTGACTTACTCTTTCCATTCATCTATTTTTACTATCAGGAAGTTCAGCTTTACCTGAATCTTCTGTCTTATTAACAAGATGGCAAGTCCTCTTTCTTATACTGAGGCATATTATTATTATTATTATTATTATTAACATTTAGCATATTTTACTGTATAAGACCCTAGTACCTCAAACTGACACACGAAGCAAAGTCCCCATAATCAGCAGATATTATACTCCTTCAAAATGATCACATATATTAACACTCAAAATGTACTCCCAGTATGCAATAGGACTTTTCCTCAGTCTCAGAAGTTCCATAGGGTTCATTATGGTACCTCTGAAAAGGCAAATGAATTAAGAAAAAAACTATAACCCAGTTTTCAATGAAATATTCACAAGACTGTTTTATCAATAGATATAATCTCCAGGTTTAAATGAGTTTATTTAGGCATTTCACAAAGCACGTGGAACCTGGCTTCTTACATTCCCCACAAAGGAAGAGCAAACGTACGCAAAATATGATTTGGCAAGCAGTAGTTTGGGAAATGGTGGCGAGTGTTTCTCCCTCTTTCTTGTGTAGTTCTAGTGAAATCTGTAAATCAAGATGCTCATTCGTAACACGCAGAGTAAAACAGTGTGGAGCAGTGAGTTTGAGGGTTTCTATTGGGGCACAAGCTAATTAATTAATAGACAGAAAAATAGCAGGCTTAAATGCTTCAATATTGCAAATCAGTACATGAAATGCTCAGTTCCTTTGTAACCTAGACCAAAGGGTATGGATTGCTTCCTCCTTCAGGCTTCAGCTACATGGAATAGTAGAGAAAAAAGAAAATAGATTATTTTTTTTTTCTTGTAGGAAAAAGAAAGGAAACTGACAGTAAACCAGGCTTTGCATTAGTCACTTTAGATATGTAACTATCTTAATTCTCATATTCCTGAAGAAATGAGATCGGAGAAATTAAGTAAAATAATCCAACTCCGCCATACAAGCTAACTATACTTCAAGCTCATTTTACCTGACTTCCAAGTTGGTGGCCTTATCAAAATTGTTCTCGATAATCATTATGCATGAGAATGAGTTTTACAAAAAGACAAAATAATTGGTCTGATTTGGGAATAAAGTTTTGGCTCTGTCCCCAGAAACTCCTACTTGACGATAATCCAGCAGTGCCCATAGCTGAGTGTGAAACCTGGAAGCTACACAACTTAAAGTTTGTATCTTTACCATCAACTGGCTCTTTGATCTTGAGTGAGTCACATATACTTCCTGTGCCACCTTATCTCATTTGTAAAAGTAGAATAATGATATGAACAATACTGTGTAGGGTTGTTCTCAGAATTACAGAGATTATTTATACAAAGAATTTAGAGCAGTCCTTCGCACACAAAAAGTGTATGTTAGGCCATTTTAAGTAATATAAATCCATAATTGGAAGAATTAATAAAAATTTCATTTTACATCTCAAGAATGTAAGAGAAAGTTGCAACTGCTATGTGGGATTTAAGAATTTTAAATTTGGAGTATATATATTCAAAAAGACCATGGATGAGAAAAATGAATAAACATAGAGAAGGAGAAGAAAATGTGAGAGAATGTAAATCAAATGAATGATTGCAATTTCTATAACACGTTGTTTAGAATTAATCGGACATTTAAACATGCATTAAATTCCCAGTACTCTAAAGAAGAGAAAATTTCAGATTCAGTTTGTATTTCTGAAACACACAATAAATCACCTTCCTAATATTATTTTTCTAGGATCAGTTTAAGCTTTCTGGGTACACTGGTTTGATTTTTTTTTTTTTTAACAGAAGCATAAAAGACTGAGTTTTCCATTTACTCCCCTTCCTTGCTAGGGACAGAAAAAGAAAGAAAGGAGAGAAAATTCACTCCAGTAATGGTTAATTTCTTCAAAGCATTCAGAATGTTTTAGATAATCAGTGTAGACTCTAGCAGTGTGGAAGCTTATGAAGGATTAATAAATCTGTTCTGAAAATTCTTACCGCAAATGTGGCAGGTAGGAAGGGTATATATGGCCTAAGGTAAAACCCTTGACAAGACAGAGGGTATCTGGATTCTGAATTGGCCCTGGCTATGACAAGGGATTGTAAATTTCCTTTTGCAGTCTATAATCTTGTCAGAAACTACTGCAATTCTCTCTGTTGCAATTTTCATTAATATTTAGACTAACTTTAATGTAGAAAATGGACTGAATACTGGGTATGAACTATTTTATTGACTCAACCAATAGGTAGCTTTGTGGATTTGCCAGCATTTCTAAGCCAGTTACAATGATTTCAAAGCTAATATTACACAAAGAATTTTTATATACAAACTCCTTTTTTTTAAATTTTTACTATTGAAGTATAATTGACATTATACATACTTTTACTTATAGTCTCTGAGGTTATTTTCTAAGTTACATTAAATCTCAAAGAAAAGCAGTTCTATAGGATATTAGAATGTCCCCATATTTGATCATGTATATCAATAACTAATGGATCTACATGGTGGTCAATAAAGAAAGCAATCTATGAAGAATAACATTATCATATTGTTTAAGTAAATTAACCTTTTCAAGACATGGTATGAAGAGTATAACTTAATGAAGAATATTTTCTTTTTTTTAAGAATATTTTCTTTTTAATTAATATAGGTATTCACAATAGAAGATATGGTCATAAACATACAGACTTATTCTACAACACTGAAGAAAAGCTGATAAGGCCACACTATCAACCATAAAGAGTATGTTTCCAAGCATTTCTGGAAAAATGCAATGAGGAAAAAAAATACCCACTTGTATTCTAAAGCATTCCAATCACACCTCGAGGAGAAAATTACTCATTGCAGATTAACATGCAATCTATTTTATCACAATATCAAGAATACAAATTCCAAAAAATAAAAATATTTAAATATTTCTCTTAAGGTCTTCTTAAATCTTATTCCTGATCCTTTGCCTTCATGTTATCCTCATGACACTGCATCTTCAGAAATGCTTGTATAGATTCATCTAAATTGATAGTGCTGAGTTCAATCAAAACAAAATAGTTTCATATAAATACATACCAAAAAAATAAGTCACTCAATAGATCTTTATTTGTAATCGTACATATCATCATTTGAGCCATATGAGTTCTTTCTAAATATATGCACAGTTCTCTGAGTCAAAATAATGTGTACTTTTCATTGTTGAAAGGAATTCAATAATATTAGAAATTATTATTTTTTAAGTGTATAGTGTGCGGTCTTTGAAAGCAAAGAAGTATGTGCTAGTTTTGACAAGCAGTCCTACTGAAGGAGTAGGCTTTCTTCTGATAAATTAGCACCAGAGCTACAGAGAAGAAAGTTTCAGTTTATGATAAGGAAAATTTTCACAAACATGGCGCAGGATAGCTTCTGAAACATTTATCCTGACACAGTGTTTAAAACTTTATTGGAAGGAGAAACATTCATAAATGGTAGAATTGATTAGAAAATGTAACCCCACTCTAATAGATAAGGCATATTACAGCTATAAATGGAAAATAATCCTACTAAACCATAGTCAGACTTTCACTACTTCTCAGGATTCTTTTCACCTTTTTTTTTTCTTTTTTTGTGGTGGAGGGGGGTGGGAATGTTATTATTTTTTCCCAATTGTAACTCTGTGAAACAATCTCCACCTTGGTCAAGAGAGTAACTGGTAACCAACTTACTTTGTGCAAATTGCCTTGTCTATTATTTCATGAGAAGATGGGGTTAATCTGCTGTGAGACCCTCTTCCATTTCACCACTAGCTCTTTTTGTTTGTTTGTTTGTTTTGCCTTTACTCTCTTTCTTTATTTAAGAAAGTGATGCTTCTTTTATTTGAATTTCATCACCCTTTATTTCCCACCAGTCTTTAACCCTGGGCATGATTCCTTGCCCTAGAAGATGCTTTCCTTTTCCTTTTCAACATGTAACCTTATCTTTGGTTTTGCTTTTATTGTCAAATATTTATGATTGCTTGTCTACCGATTTTTATACTCCTGAAATGTGGTTTTCTTCTCATCACTGGCCAAAACTGTTCTCATGAGCTTAGCAAACCATCTATAGCATACATTTCAAAGTAAAATAGAATCTCACTTTATTATTTACAATTTTCCTCAAACATGCTGTCTTCCTGATTTCCTAATTTTGTGGTAGCAACCACTATCCTCCCAATCTAGGGATGGTTTTGGATGCATCATTTTCCCCTATGCCTTCTTCCTTGACCAAGTCCCATGACCAACCTATGACCGAGATCAGTAGTAGAATCCCCTTTTTCGTTGTAGAATGTGGTTATTGTCCTGAGGAAAGCAGAGAAAACCTGGGAAAGAAACTTCAAGAAGTATACCCAGGTCGCCAAGGAATGAAATGCGCAATTGCCAAGAGACCTTGAGACTTAACTGAAATGAGGAGGAACCACAGACTAAGGATGGAATTCTTCCTGTTTCAAGGAAAGCTTGCCTTACTGGATTCAGAGGATATATTGATCGTTTGAAGCCTGACATTATGTTTTGCTCTGCACAGTGAAGGCTTTCTAGGAAAAATGAAGAGTAGACACTAAAGTAATGAACTTATATGCACCTTTCTCAGGGTGAACTCCGTTTTAAAACATGGCCCTTATTTTTGGTGTTGATTCTAGCCTCCAAACCTCTCTCTGTAGGAGGGCTACCTACTACATTGCATACCTTTTATCTTAAAGCAAAACATGTGAAACCAAATGTGAATTTTCAACTTTATTGGAAGTTGATGATATGAAGACTAAGCTAATCAACCAGGTTGTATGATATCAGAGTTTGGTTAAGACAATGGAATTTGTTTGTTTGTTTGTTTGTTTGTTTAACTCCATTTTGGATTTTTAGAAAAATAGTCAAGAAAAATAGAAAGTGGGCTAGAAAAATAGTCAATTAAATTTCTAGGATGTAGTCAGAATCATCCTAGTTACATAAAATATAGCTTAGACAGTCTTCTAAACATCTAAATATTTTAAGCATTAGAGACTTTAGTTCATTTATCCCATCTTTAGTCAGATCATCTATCTATCTTGTTTGTTGACATAATTATTCAATTTCAGCCTTCATTAGAATTTAGGCTTAAAGTCAAAGTCCACTTGGCATTACAGCATTTAGGAATGAGACATAAATTGACATTGTTGGCAATGTATATATTTTTCTTTTATCTCTCTCTTTTTTTAAAATTTTACATTAGTTCCTTGGTTATATCCTCTCAGGATCATACTCTTACAGACTACTCAAAGAAGGGACATCGAATTGAGTAATACAAAATAATAAGCAGCAAAAACATAATATCTCCCAATACGATTATTCTAGAGTCACTGCTTTATCTAATTCCATGATTAGGATGTGTCTCACAAATTTTCTGAGTGATTGATAAAAAGACATTGCTTTGAATTCTAAGTACACATGAAAATGTATTTAGAGTAAATATCATTATTTTAAATATTTTTAAAACGGTGCATTTTACTGATTTTAGAATCTAAGTGAAGAACTTATTTGCAAAAGAAACGAGCAAACAATAAAATAAAGTTTTTTTAAGATATAAACTTGGATAGAATTAATTTCATTGGCCATGGTTTTTCTCCTTGATATAAAGAAAACTGATAGTAGTTGATACTTGTCATCTGGTGTGTTAGTTTTATGCAGGAGGAGCCAAAGAGTCAAGTCTTATAAATCTACCTACTTCCTACTCAAAAAAGTTTTGTTTATAGAATAAAGCAGAGAGAAGGCTGGGCAATAACCCAGATATTTAATTTGTTCTGTAACGAGTTTGTATAATTTGGGAATGGAAAAGTTGATTTCCTTAGCTGCAAAAATTGCCTAATTTTCTCACTTATGATCTCTACTTCATATTATAGTCTTCTAAAATGGAAATAAAGAATGCACTAGAAATTCTTAAACACAAGTATAGCCAGCAAATAATACCATTTCAGAAGTTAGGGTAACTCTTAGCTTATCCCAAGAAGTAGACTTTGCCTCAGAGGCAAAGTCCTCTATTTCTCTTTATTCTCCCACTCTTACAAAACTGCTAGGGTTATCTTCCAGAAAGAGAAAGAAAAAATAGGGAGGAAAAGGAAAAAAGGTAAATGGAAAAAGAAGTGTAGACATTTGTAGTCATTCTTCTGGTAAGTATTACAGGAGACTCAAACTCTGTTCCTAGTTTGTTTCATCAGCTGTCACAAAGTTCCACCTTCCCATGATTAGCCATCTTTCCAGAAAATACTTGCCCTCTCACACCCTAAAATATTTTCTTTTCCTATGCTCTCCATTCATCCCACAATGGCTCCTCCTCCACCCACTTACCTCTTACTTAATTAAAAACTTGGTCAAATGTGATTTCTTCCATGAGGCTTTCCCTAATAGTTCCGTAAAGTTGGTTGTCCTTTCCAATGTCTTATTGCAACAAAATGGTAAGCTCTTTCAGAGAAGAGGTCATATCATAGTTGATAATAAATACTTGCTGAATTTCATTGAACTTAACTTCATCCTGATCTAAAATAAACCTTTCTCCATCAAGCACTTTTTGTTTTGTCTTGTTTTAAGATTGTATTTATTTACTCATAAGAGACACAGAGAGTGAGGCAGAGACACAGGCAGAGGGAGAAGCAGGCTCTCCACAGGACTGATGGGGATCTGATGCAGGACTCCGTCCCAGGACCCCGGGATCATGACCTGAGCCAAAGGCAGATGCTCAACTGCTGAGCTACGCAGGTGTCCCCATCAAGCACTTTCTGATTCTCTATTGAATATGGCTTTTTTCCTTAAGTGCTAAGGTTTTAATTCTTTTATGTCACTAACTTTATTCTTGTATTAAAATTAATACACAAAAATACTACTCCCCATATACATCATGAAACTTGATGCCAAAAAGATTGTGTTTTCTGACATACTCTAGAATAGGTTATATCATAGTTGCTCAAGTATTTATTACATGAATTTCATATTTTCCAGATATCTAACATATATGTATCAACATTAAAAACTCTGCCTTCAAATCCACCGAGTTTGCAACATTATATGATGTTTATAATATCCTAAACATCAAACATATAACAAGAGTTTTAGAGTAGGTATGTTTAGATATGACTATAAAAATTAATTTTGTTTTATACGTTTTCTGTTATTTTTGAACATGAATTTTTGAATTATGTATTACTCCATAATTAAAGATATAAAGATTTTGAAAGTAAGATCCATAGTCTGTACATAGAATTGCTATCGGGTCTTTGAATCTCATAAAACTTTTCCCCTAAACTTAGCATATTAATGATATGATTGTATTTTTTAAAAATGACTAATTTATGATTAAGAAAGACAAATTTTACCCACCTATGAGTAATCTAAATGGTCTTCCCCTCTCAATATAATGTTATTCTCATTATTAAAGAATTAAATCTTTCTTGGGTACTTTTAAGGTGAAAAAAAATAATGAACCAATTCTGTTTTACCCAACAGAGAAATAGTACAATATGTTATTGTAATCTGACTTGTATCCTCCTTGTAAAGCACTAGAAATTATTATTTTAAATTGTTAGATTAGATTTTCTGCAGCTTAGTATATCGTAATGTAATTTCTAAATGCAAATGAGCTACTGTACAGCTTTTCCATAGAGTTGTTCATGAAAGCCAAGCATTTTACATATTACAGTGAAGTGCATGTTATTAAGAAACAAATTATAATGAAGCTTAATTTAGTATGAAGACAAGATACTGTAGCTTTATAATGGAGGACAGTACAGTAGGGTATGTATACAGCAAATACGTCCCCTGCTGAAAAATTTAACTGTCAAGAGCACTACATACACCAGGAGTGGTAGTACTGCACTTTCCAAGATTTCCATTTGTTCCCATTACTTCCTGGTGGAATTACACCTGAAAGTTATCTTAGTTTCCAAATACTGACCAATGTTCTTTTTGCCGAGTAAAACCTGAGATCCATCCAGTAATACTCCAAGGAGATTTGAAGGAGTTAAATGCTGCCTTTCTGCTTTCAGGCTAAAAAGTCCCTATTTCATTCATCTGTGACGAGTATTAATTGCTGATTAGGTTTTTACAGGTAAATATCTTGTCTTTCCACAGTACTTTAAGTAGATGAGGACAGTAGCCATAGCTTGCACTGCTTTTTTCCTGGCCTGGAGCCGATTTGGAGTCAACCCAAATCTGTCTGTACCTTGCTGTACAAAATAAGAAGCTAATTTAATCTTGCAGATAATTTTTTTTCTCTAAAAAATAGCTTGTACCAAATGCTCTCTAAATTCTCCTAAAAATAAAAAGATTCTATGAAACATGACCTAATAACTTCTCAGGGAAACAACTGTGAACTGATTAAATTGAGTAACAAAACTGTTAGGAGCCAAGGGTCTATGGAGGAAAAGTATATAAATATACAAACAACGGAATCATGAACTATGTCACTCTTTAAGATCATAGTATTCCGTGGACTCTCCAAATCACTCTTGCAATTGGTGAGGATAAACCATGTAACTGCAATTCAATCACATTGAAGCATCTGGCCTGGTCTAACACATCCCATCTTTATACAGATTGTGGAGAGACTGTCTTTGGGAGAAGAGGAACATAAACCATAGTAATTAGTACTACAAATAGCAAAATGGCCTACATATTATAAAACAAAACTCCTCAAAGATATGTTTCTTACTGTTTCTAATCATAGTGTTCATTAAATAAAGCACTGTTAAAAAAAGAAAAGAAAAAAAAAGCAGAGACGTCAATGGGTTTGTTGCATGCAGAAGAAACCAGCTCAAAAGCAATTCATTATTAATGCCTGAATATTCTTGCTAAACAGTTCTGATTATTTCACAAGAAAGAGGTCAAGGTAGTGGAGAAAGGGATTTAATCAAATAAACTCTCAATCTCTCTCCAAATAGCATTTTCATCCAGCTGCATGTAAATTCATCAGATGACTAGCCTCCAAAAGCACAGGCAAGGTTAATCTGCTATGACTGTTAAAACTTCTATGATATGCCTATTGAATAAAGATTTAAAATGGGATGAACCATGCAAGTTACCCCAAATAAGGCTTTTTTTTTTTTTTGCTCATAAAATAAATGAAATTTTCACTGTTAAAAACAAGCAACGAATTAGTCATATTTCTTTTATCTAAATTGGGATTTATTATTTATTTCTTAGAAAGGGTCTCTGTGATGTTGTGTAGCTTTCATTTATTGGGATTTTTAGGACTTCCTACCCTCGGGTCCTAGGAATTCAAAATGTTTCTGCTCTGGTTGGAATTAGCTTAAAAACTTTAAGACCTCAGAAATCATATAAAAGAAAAGGTTATAATAAGTTTTATGATAGTTTTGAAATCATGCTGATTTACTTTTACTTATATGCAAGATCATAAAATTCATCACATTTTAATCCAAAGGCAATATTGCTGGCAAACATTACCAAGTATTTTGGTGATTTATTACTTAAAAGATAAATGTAATTTCAATTTCCAATCCTCAAAATGTAAAAATGGATGGCGATAACGTCGGTAAAAAGGCATACTAGTGTGTATTTTTACAGAGAAGGAAAATACATATACAATTACTGCACATGCATTATTTTACTGACATATTATTGTCTGCTTCATTCTCTATGAAACTTTATAATTGTGTACAAATACATTATAGAAGTTAAAAGCACGTTTTCAAATATGGCCAGGCGTTCAATGCCTTCTACCCTGAGAAGGAAGAACTCTGAATTCATTTAAATATATACATATATATATATATATATATATATATATATATATATATAAAATTCTGCTCTATAGATGTTTCTAGAATCCAAAAATAAATAAATAAAAGCATAAAAAAATCTCTGGCAAAAATACACAATTCACCTTTGGTAACAAATAATCTAAACGGAATTTTCCAGGGAAGTCGATGTCATAATTATGAACCTATGTAAAGATTTTTAAAACATCTATGATCTCTTGACTATTTGAATGCTCATTTTGTGCGTTTTTAAATTTATAATGTCAAAATCCACACGACAACATACTACACTGTGATGTTTAATTCAGCCTATTGCTATTTCAAAAATCCTCATAATACCTTTCTTCCTTGCTAAATTTATACAGTTTCTTTTGCATTGCATATTTCATTTCTGTATTAAAGAAATCGTGCAGCTGTTAATAAATCTTCTTTAAAAAATTAAAGTGTTTTTCTGCTGGCATTCTTTGCCCTCTTGACTCTCAGCACCTTTCTTGAATCATAGACACCATTTTACATGAGGACAATTTCTAAAAAGCAAAATATAACTGTCTAATTAAGGGCTGTGTGATTGGCTAGTTCGCGGTCCCTGTGACAGTTGTGACAAATACACATATTGGCACAGCCCTAACCTCACTTCACAGTTTGCAACACAAAGATGGTATTTTCAGAAATGTGAAGAACACTCTGATACAAAGCTTCACCTTGTCTAGTGCTATTCCATTTAATTTTTTATTAACTGCCTGAACATATGCCATTCTAGAAGAGGGTAATAGTTACAAAATGTCAGCAGAAACATTTAAACTGCTAAAATGTAAATGATTTTATAAATTCGTAATGAAAGGTAATTGTCATGTGGGCAAAGTAACAGAAAAACAGATATGCGTAAATGCAAAACTGGTAAAAAATACATCTTATTGGTTGGAGGTAGGAAAACCTGAGTATATTTTAATGAGTTCTGTAAGTAGTATTTAAATAAAATTAGATTCATAAGCAGAAAATGTGAATTGTATGATATTTTATTTTCTAACATTAGGAAAGTCCATGATAATGACAGGAACTCATGGAACTTTAATGTGCTGAACTCAATAAGCAGTAGGATATCGGGATGCTCCACGTCGTTCGAAAAACAAATAAATCAAAGTAGGATAATATAAAGAAAAAGCGTCTTCCTATCCGGATGCCTAAGGCCTTCAAAGCACGGAATTCAGGCCCGCTTGGCAGGCCCCGTTGCTTGGCAGGTGATGAGCGTCCCCGGCCCGCCTGCCCTCGGCCCAGGTGGGCGGCCAGCATCCCGAGCCCGCATCCCGACATCCTGAGCCAACATCCCGACATCCCGAGCCCGCATCCTGAGCCCGCATCCCGAGCCCGCATCCTGAGCCCGCATCCCAGCATCCCGAGCCCACATCCCAAGCCCGCATCCCGACATCCTGAGCCAACATCCTGACATCCCGAGCCTGCATCCTGATCCCGCATCCCAGCATCCTGAGCCTGCATCCCAGAATCCCGAGCCTGCATCCCGAGCCCGCCCCCCCCCCCCGGCCTCCCGAGCCGCAGGGCCGCCCGCCGTTCACACCCGGTCGCCGCAGCATCACGTGGCGGCGGCCAGGCCCCCGCTGTCCCCGCTGGCGGGTGGGCTGGCCTCGGAGGGAGGCCCGGGGGGGAGGGGGGCGCCCCAGGCCCGGAGGGGAGCGCGCCTGCACGTGGTGGGTGGCGGGTGGCAGGTGGCCCGGCGCCCTCGTCGCCAGGGGCCCGCGCTCAGCCCCGCCCGGGTCGCACGGATCCAGGCCTGCGGTGGCGGCGGCGGCGGCGGCAACTGAGGAAAGCGCCCTCTTCCTCCGGGCGACCGACGCCCCATGTCTACCGTATTTTGAAGGCGAAAGTTCCCGAGAGATTTGGGGGTTTTTTGGCAGTTTGATAAATCAGACTCCAAAAGTCTCTTTCCCGGGCCCTCGTTTTCCATGTAAAAATTAATTGCATCACAGGTCTGATCTGGGCAAGAAGCACACTTACAAGGTACTGGCAGATGAATCTCGAGGTCCTTTGTTTGAGACAAAACGTTAAAAGACTAATGTGGTAAATAGAAGAATTTTACCATCTGTGGGCACAACATTTTAAGGCATAATATGTTTTGTAATCTAGCCTAACGTAATTTTATTGGCTATTCTGTGCGGTTCTTACATCAGACACTCTCAGAGGCCCTGGGATCATTTTATATTCACTGGAAGACAGAAAGAAATCCAAAACCTAGTTAAATAAATTGTTCATTTATTCCTTCCCTTTTATGCACCAAGATCTACATGTGGTCATTAATTATAAAGAGACTATTATAGCACCATATTTTCATTCAATACGATGTCCTGGTATATATCAAAGAAGTCCCATAATTAAAACAGAAGGGCCACAATGACAATTAAAATTACAATCTATATGGGGAAAGAAAGTACAGTTCTGCAATTTTTCACCCTGTCACTGTCAGCTGCGCGGAATATTCTGGTCACGTCTCTTGTAAAGCAGCCTAAATTCTTCTTCACCAATGCAACCTCAAAAGCATTATCAGCACCTAAGCAAAAGCCTATGCAAGTATAATTTAATACGAAGCCACAGTTTGCAAGTAATAGCGTATAAAGTGATATTTAAGTGGTGTTTTAAGCACACTTCTGATGGCTACAGCCGCTTTTCCCTGGTAAATGCGTTTTCCTTTGAGTAGTGATTACGAGTCCTGGGTGAAGAGGTCCTGTGTGCAGGTCTGTCTGTAAGCCTTACTTCCAGCTGCCAATCTTTACTTCACAGTGAAGAAAAAGCCACATAGCACCTTGTTCTTACTCTTGTATGCTGTCATCCCCGGAGCCTGATAACACAAAATCATTTCCACATAACACTTCCCTGCTTCTGCCTCTTAAACCTTGAGACCTACACATTGTGCGTGCACTTGCACCCTTGGCAACCGGCTCCCCGGAAGGCCCTTCCTTTGAACCGCCCGAGTCTTCCAGCGGACTCTTTCTAACACTTATCTTGGTAAATATCTGCATTAATGGAGTACAAAGCTTTTTGGTAGCAATATGTATTTGCTACAATTTATTGTCTATAAAAGTCACGAGCAGTGAATTATTACTCTTAAAATTGTGTTTTTCTTTATAATAACTTTAAACCGAGCACTCATATATGAAGCATGCAATGGAGATTGAGAAGGTTTTGTATAATAAAACTGTGACATGGTCATTTTTCCCAGTTTTGCATTACAGAGACACACTCATGCATGGTGCTTTTTAAATTCTTATTATGTGTGAGGTCAGGGGGTCGAATGTCAGAAAGTACTGTTAATTTCACGGGGTTAGGGGAAAGTAAATTCACAGGGAATACAGATCACTTAGCACAGAAAACCAACTCCTCTGAAGTTTGGTTTTACATTTGTTAACCATATCCTTCAGCTGACGAACCATTGAGACCACGGTGACATTCCGGTCCCAGATATAATGGCTTGACATGCTGCAGTGAGAGCGCGGCTCTGACGCCCTGCTCCCCGTGCCAGCCTCACACTTCCTCGGAATCAATGAAGCACTAAAACTCCACACAACTGGAACTGAACAAAGCATGTTGCCATTTGGGCTGTGATGTTTAAATTATAGAGAAAGCAGTCAGGATGTCTTAAAGTTCAATCTGACAAGAAATGTAAAATATATTTCTGTCTTCATTCTCTGGGAAGGTAGCATCTTACCCTGCACAGTATCACTACCCAGAGTCCTTTGGAAGTGGTTCATAAGAGAACATCAGAGACAAAATTCTTGCATTTCAGGGCTCTTTCCCTGATCACAATGACACGTCAGCGTGGGGCAGAGTTTCGGGGGGAGGGTGCCAATAATTGCCTGGATGATACTGCTTTATTCAGTTGGCAGTGTAGGGATATAGTTCCTGTATTTTACCCTTTGTGCTGAAAGAAAGAAAAAAAAAAAAAAAAGGCGAGCCCGCGGGCAGATCCACGGGGCCCAGGTCGTGTCCCCACCCGCCACCAACGACGAGATGAAACAATGGCCCCTCGCCTGCCTGTGGCCGAGGAGCAATAATCAAAATGTGTTTTAACGTGCGGATTGTGAGCGTGCTGTTGAACTCTGGTAAAACCTGCAATTCTCTTTTAAAGAAATAATCCGACGGCTGGTGGAGACAGATGCTAATAGATTTGGTTGGTACTTTCATTTTTATTTATTTTTTTTAACAAGATTTTTCAGATTCAAAACTCAGACTGGGCTCAGCTGCCCCCGTATAATTAAATTTTAATGACATAGGCTGAGTGTTTGTGTTTTGGCAGCATGCTTAATACTGTTAGCATTTAAACGGTTACAACTAGACTTTGAGGGGGGCAGTCCCGTTGCAAGCCATAGGTGACGTCCCTCCGAAGACACTGGGCTTCACTGGGAGGCCGCGGGACTCAGGACAGCTAGCCACAGGTCATCCAGTTGCAGTCACTGTTAAACGAATAAATTAGATTACAGTCCTACATACTTGAAATTCCACGGTAGCCCGAGGGCCAATGCTTTTCCATTTTAATGCCTTTTCCCCAGAAGTAACAGTTCTATATGTTTTGTATGCCAAATGGTCTATTGGTAAATAAAAGCAGTATGTGGTGCTGCTCATAAAATCACCCTTTCTCCTCAAATGGCAAGAACAATCCAGAGTACATATTTTAATCAGGAATTTTTTTTCCCTTTGGAAGAATTATTATTAACTTTGCAGTGGTGTACTTCACTGGCTTCCTTTTGTAATTAAAAACTTTTCCCCCTCAAATCCCCTCTCCAGCAAGCCGCCTGTTGCCTGAAGTTTTAATCCTTCATTACTAGTTAAAACAAAATCACCAATTAGGCACATGAACACGTCTGTATTAATCTCATTAAGGTGATGGCACCAAATAAATTGGAACTATTTTTGTGCTTTTAGTGTGTTCCTATGGCTTTATCAGGCCCTGTGGTCATATACAAAGACCTCGAAGCTTAGTCATTTAGAGTCATTCGGTTGTGGACTGAATGTGGCATTACCATCTATGGCTGAAAATTGCTTTCAGCTTTTAAACTGCACTGACTAGTCTGTAGTTAATCTTAGATCATTCACTCGCAAAATTAAATGAGCCAGAACGATGGTCTTTTTTTTTTTTTTATAAAATAATACATCACAAAACACTTATTTGCCCTGCCCAAAAGAGAGATCAAATTCATTTAAAATCCCATAAACCAGAGTTGTGAATTTTTAATTTTATTTAGTAACAGAGAAATAGAGGGTAAGCTATCTTTCTACAGCACATCATTGCTATAAATTTACATATGGAACATGGTTTGATGCTTAACCAACCTTTAATCTACCTTTGATGTATACTACTTCAGTGAGGTCATGTGACACCCTTATTAATGCAAATGTAAAAAAAGAGTGTTTTGGATCTCTGATGTAATTAGCCATAAACCATGTTAAAAAAAAAAAAAAAAGGAGTGCCTACTTGAGTTACTAGAGTTGCATATAAAGTTCATAGTTACCATCACAGAAGAATAACCTTAAGAAACTAAGTTTAAAATTTTTACTTCACTCATTCCTGTATTTTCTGCCCAAGTGACTGTTAAGGACCATTTTACTATACCGGTGATAGTCAACTAAGTGTTGATTGCTAAATCATTCATTTCATTGGAGTAAAACATTTTAATTTTCATAGGATTTTAACCTGTTTCCTGTAAAAGTAAAATCACATTGGGAGAAAAATGCTAATTGAGGCAGAGGAAATGTGACTTCTTTTCCTTATTAGTGGATGTTATAATTGTTTCAAACATAACCATCTTTTAAATGAAAGCAGTGGATGTGTTTGCTGCTGTGGCTCCCTCCCCTCCCACCGCCGTCCCGCACAATGTGGACCAAATGTATATGTTTTGATTTTGGCAGCCACTAATTTTAGGCTCTAAAAAACTTGTGCCATGTCACAGGAGGGGAGGTCACTTCATCATGCCAGATGGAGGCAAAAAATTCAGATATTTTGAGGGGCTGACCCAGTGTAATTCCCTGGTGGATGACAGGACGTTAAGGTTAGATATTGGAAAATAAGGTCCATGCTACTCTGTCAGTGGGGCTCACGCAAGCTGCCTGTTTGACAGAGAAGGTGGTGTGTGGTCTGGACCTCAAGAAAAAGGAAGTCAGCCACCCAGATCAAAAATTACTCTGTCGGCCATCCAAAAATGATTCTGACATCAGCTTAGAGAGGCAGAAAAAAAATGGTGAAAAAAATGAAAATTGTACTTTATTCCGGGATAGTCTAGGGAAATTCAGGGCCCCGTGATTGCCAAAGCCACATTAGCAACATCTCTTTATTTTTGCTATGTGTTGCAAATGTACCTGACTCAAGTTATGCGATTCCAAAGTTAACCATTCATCTCATTCTAAAAATAGAGTGTCATAAGTATATTACGGGAAAATAAAATGCACTGTCTTTGGACATTCTTTTTCATTTAAACAAAAACAAAAGTCACTGAAATTGATAGAAGCCACTCATTAGTTTTATAATTATTTTGCCCACTATGGACATGTCCTTCCCTTTCATTTGTAATCATTTAGAAAAATAATGATTTAGTGGCCAACACATCATACTCATTTCATTGAGATTGTCCCGTCGGTCTTAAAAACTTTCTTGAGACTCCTTGACCTGATTCTAAATGTAACTACATTCCTTAAATCTTATCATATTGCCACAGTAAGGGATACTCTGCTTATATTTTTCAACAAATTTTAATGATTTAAAGGAACTTTAAATCTACCCAAGAAGACGGAGGAAGTAAAAGGTATGTATATGTTTTTAAATATCTTCCAGATATAAGGTGACCATTTAAATACTTCACACTATTAGTTTTTCCATCTCAAGAAAAATATCTGCATATTGTTGTTTATTCTGTAAAATATTCCTTTTTTTTAATAGCCTGAACCAAATAATTTCTCATTTTTACAGGCTTCACTTCACTTTTCTCACAGTGAATAAATTGCAACTTATTTCCATGAAATTCACAGATGACACAGATCTTTATTTTGCATAAAGGCATAAAGAAGTGTCTAATATCTTCAATATTCATCTGCTAAGTGGACATTTGCATTGGGTTAGAACGGAAAAAGAGCCCCAACCCTCCCGCAGTGACAGCTGTACAAAGGGATGACATCTGACAGCTGTGACAGTGCTGAAGGGAAACTCAGATGACTCGCAGCATCCATGATCCAATTACAGCACACATCCCTCTGACAGACCCAGCAGCTTGACTCCAGCGTTTGGAAGGACAGTATTGATCTCTTGTCAGAAACCAGTTGCCTGCCTGCAATTGTGCGTTGCTGAACTTTGAAAAGCTATAGTACCCTCTTAAATGATAGGGGCAGTCAGGTTATAGTATTCAGGTACAAAGAGAGGTGCAAAGGGTATCTGCTAAATGCTCTAAACTTGAACAAATCATAACAATATGACAGTCCAATCATACTCAAGGAGCCCAGCTGATCTAGCTGGCTACTGTCTGTGCTAATGGAAAGACAGCTCTTTGTGTTTAGTGGGATGATCTTACTTGATGAAAAGGCCACTGCAATTAGTGCATGCTGGTTGGCTGTGCTGGGTGACAGCAGCACGGATGGTGTAATGGCAGCTGCCAATAACCCTAACTTCAAGAAAACAGACAATTAGGCCTTTGGTCCTAACACTGTTAGTCCCTCTACTCCAGACCTCTGCTTGGCTTTTACTGTAAATCTCACAAGGGCAATGTGGTACAACCTCACCAAACACAACAACTTGGTCAAGAGGTCAATTACCTGTCTCCTCTTGCTTTCTGTTCCTGACTTCCTTAGACAGACACACACACACACACACACACACACAGAGAGAGAGAAAGAGAAGGAAAGAGAGAGACACCCATGCACAAAGTTAACGGACATAAATATTCCTTGTGACTCTAATTTAAAGGAAGCTAATGTGTGAGCATCAATATTTTAAGATGCAAAATTTTAAAATACACTTTTAAAAACAGGGTGGTAAGAGCAAGATGCTAAACTTTATAATGCAGGTAACAGATATCTAATGGCAACCGATCTAATATTTTAAGACACGTGTAACACTCCATATTAAAAAACTATCAAAACCCTAGAATAATTAGAAGTTCTCTCCAGTTTAACTCTATTATTTTAGGATTTGATAAAGATGGATGAAATATGCTAAAACTTAGAGCATACACAACAGTGATAATGCAAGTCATTTCAAGGCTTTTCCTCAGTGCAACTCCGATAGATAAAACGCTTAGCTGGGAGTACAACAAGTTAAATTAAGTACTGGAACACACATAGAAATACTGAAATACATACACAGCAGATTGTACTAGAATAGATAACTCTGTGATCGGGAAAATTCAGTCCAGTGCCCGCTTCAGCAGCACAGATGCTAAAATTAGAATACAGAGATTAGCATGGCCCTTGTGCAGGGATGACACACAAAATCAAGAAGCAGGCTATATTTTTAAACAAATATTCTTTTTTATTGGAGTAATCCTGACACAATGTTCCATTAGGTTCAAGTGTACAACACAGGGATTTGACAAGTCTATGCATTATGCGACGGTCCCTACAAGCGTAGCTACTGTCTGTCACCATACGACACTAATACGACACCATTGACTATATGCCCAATGCTGTGCCTTTCATCCCCATGACTTATTCATTCCATAACTGAAAGCTTGTACCTTCCACTCTAAATACTCTTTATGTACCTCAAATTTAGAACTCTTCTTAACTTTAAAAGTTTTTCTATACTTGTTGAATAGGTAATAAGCATTACTAACTCTAGGTAGGCAGGTGGCGAAAACCAAAGCTATAGAATGGGTATAATGCAAAATGGCAGACTGACGTTTTATAAACCATAGACGTAAGTTTCAGATAGTCAAATGTTGAAGAACAGTTTGGTATATTTAAAAGATAAAATATGAGAACTAAGGCTTCAGAAATGAGCAGAGAGCTAACAATCAAAATCATGAAAAAATAAACTTTGAGAGAGCCGTAGAGCCGAGGAAAACTGAGATGTAATAGTATCTAAGATAGAAGAAAATACATAACCAACATACTTCAGAAATACAAATCCTTAATACACATGCACAGAAACTCATGTTCACTCATATGTAAATAAATGCTATTTAAAACACCTGAGTCACCCAAATATATAAGTTGGGTAATACAAAATTAATGAGAGCATGGAGACACAGACATTCTCATCTTCTTTAGGGGAGTATAAATTGTGACAGTCTTTCTCGAGGTTAATTTAGAAAAATCTATCCGAAGTCCATAGTGAAAAAAATTACTCAAAGATTTCGATGCAAGAACATCCACTGCAGTATTGTTTATAATGAAAAAAATGAAAATAACCGGAATATCTGGCGGGAGGGGATTAAGTGACTTTATCATGTCACATGCATAAAATAGGATAACCAATAAAAGGAATGAGTGGGTTTATGTAAGCTGATATGAAATGTTCTCCAAGACATAAATATAGAATTAATTTATTTGTATGAAAGTGTACATAAAACAAGAACATATATAGGGATATTTAGATATTTATGCATATATATCTGCATATGCATGCTTTATGTATATTAACATTTCTAGAACTACAATCAAGAAACTAGTAATAGTGGTCATCTATTGTGAATTGTAGATGGTAAGATATACTTTTAATTTGTAATACCTTACACTACATGCATATGTATTATTTTGATCATTTTTAAAACTAGTTAATTAAATGTTTTAGTGTTAATGATCTCTTAACCAATATAAAACTATCCTAAACATAGAACCTAAAGAATATGTACTCTTCATTCCTTTGGCAAACTTTTTGTTGTTGTTGTTATCTATTGTAGATGTTAGATTTATGTTCATTTGGGAACATGTAATTAGTAATTTGCCTGACCACAAGAATCTCATGGTCTACTTGGGGAGATTTAAAATAAAAGGGTGCTATGAAGAATGCTGCACATCATAGCAGACATAAGGCACAGGATGTCAAGGAACTATGCCTAGAAGACCCTTGATTTAAGTCTCAGGTGGCAGATGGGGTCAGCCACGTGAGGGCATGCATAGGCCCCAGGATTTAAAGCACAGAAAACAACATGGACAAAGGAAAAAAGGAGCATGCAGGTACTTTGATGTGACTCATCCTCAGAAAACAGATAAGTGGTGAAAGATGAATCTGGAGAAGAAAGTAAATATTTCAAGGGGAAAGATGATGTGTAATGACCAAAAAGACCTGCAAAAGTTCCAAATTATTTCATTCATTGAGATAGTATAATGATGTAGTTTTCAAATATGTTGAAAACTAAGAATCATCTGGGTTCCATATTAAAAAAGGCAGATTCACAAAGTCCAACACAAATTCATCAAAACTGATAATCTGCATGCATAACATGTATTCTTGGTGATCGTTATTATCTGACAACTTCAGAAAACATCCGTAGAAGGTTAAAATATCCATTAGGCAGTTTATCTTTAGCCAAAACTTGATCCACCAGAGAAAAAACGACCAGCCCAAGTGAAAAACTCCATCTTTGAATTTATTTCCACAGTGGCAAATATTAAGTAAAATATATAACACAAAATCTTAATTCCACCAAGCTCTTATTATGAGATGATTGTTTACTTTCTTGATAAATAAGTTTAAAAAATGTATTTCCTTGAAAGCACCTCATAGAATGAAGAAAGTCCATAACCTTTATTCATCTGACTTTTTAGGACAATTTATTGCTAGTCCAAATTATAAAGTAGTATGAACTTATGAACATTTTATTTTTTTTCTTATGAACATTTTAAACTAAATGATTCTACTATGAAATTGAAAATATAGATATTATAAAATTCCTTTGAATAGTTCACATTTTTAACTATTTTCAATCTTACTCTAGTTCCTTAAATTTTTGAATTGTTTTATGACTTTAAAATACATTTCATTCATATTAATTTTACCTTCTCCCCTAAACAGGTGAATCACTTTGCCAGTAACAAATTACTATACCTTAATAGTTACTCTTTTCTAGAAGTCTGGAAATACAGATCTCTTACAGGCCAAGCCACAGCAAAGAAAGAGAAAATGTATTTCTAGCTTCATTTCAGCCCTCAAGATGGTGTGCTTGTTGGTTTGAGTATTAGGCTTCTGTGGTCTAATTGTAGGAATTGATCTCTTTGTGGCTCATTTAACATTGTTCTGCTCCATTTCGAAAGACTATGCTCTTAAACCTGTCCATCTCTCACATACCTGCCATTGGTCAGAAGGAAAATGAGAAAAGAGTGAAGATGATTTCATAGAAAAATACACAACCAATAAATTCAATTCAGTTCAATTCAGTTGAACGAAAATTTAAAGAATTCTATACCAAGGATACAAAACTATGAACCATGAACTGGAACTCAAAGATGTTATGGTTAATAAACACATATAAATATGTAAAAAGAAATAATACAGTTTAGTGTAGTAAACATGATAACAGAAATATATACAAGGCACAGGAGACAGGATTATCGAGTGAGAAAATAAAGAAGAAGAATGTATTTATGAATTTAAGATAATTCTGAATGATAAGTAAGCATTCATAAAATTTATATGGTTTCGAGAAAGGTTAATTCTGAGTAGAAAGAGTAGCCTGCCCAAAAGTACATGAAAGTGCACATGTCCAAAAATGAGTATTTAGTATTGATGGAATGTACATTTTGAGGAGGAGAAGAAAAGCTACTCAATCTTACTGAGGCATTTTTTCAATTTTTGAGGTATCTCATTCTGCTATATTCATGCTCCCAGTGAAAATTTCCTCCAAATGCCCATGTACTCATGTAATCTCAGGTCCTAGAGAAAAAAATGTGCAGAGGGACCATGCTGAATAAAATTGCATTATTTATAACTAAGATTCTCAGATAAATTGTTGTGTTACATTAAAAATATCCTAATTTCAGACTTATTATAGAAGGAATCCTGATGCAATCCTAATATTCAATTATAAACTTTTTCCAATAAAATAACAGTGTAAAGAATCACAAAATCTGGAGAAAATCTAACAGTGTATTTTTCACTAGGACTTTGAACAGCTTGTGTAATCTATCCACCCTATGATTTTTTCCCCTATACCACACCTTGGTTCTTGCCTGGATTTTATATCATATCAGCCCTTGAAACAGAGAGAGACAATGGTGCATATGAATTAACAAAGTCCTGGTAAAAGCTCTCATCAATCACTTAGCACTCTGGAAACACCATCTCTTGACACTGTCACCATAATATTGTGTTTGTAACAGTACACATCTAACTTGGGAAACTCTTAAAGTTGAAACAAGTCAATAATTTCTCCCAGGTTTTGGTTCTTTTCTTAATCTAATTGGCATTGTAGGATCATAAGTCTATTATGGCATCCTAGACACTTTACACATCACCACATCGACCACATAGGCAATGCTTGGTCACAGTTTTGGTGGAATGGCATTCAATTCCTCCTGAACCAACGGCAGACATCCCAACAAACCTCTGTTGCCTACAGTTTCTCTACATTCAATGGGAGATTTTCACAAAATCATTTCTCATCCCTATTCCTACTTTTAATAGTATGCATGTCTACCTTGTCCTCATGTTAGGGTACAGCCACAGGTTTCTGTATGAGTCTACAAAACTGCTACATGAGTAATAAGCTTTGTATTTTCATCTGGACTCATTGTCTCACACATTTATGAAAGTGAGGCAAGTAAATCTAGCATCTGTCACCACAGTGTAGCTTATGGGCTGCTTGGTCACTCTACAGACTTAGTTACTCTTAAGGTCCATGGAAAACATTGCTTCCCCTTGAAGGAGAACTTATGTCGGGAAACACCGCTAACAGTAATTTCCAAGTCATATCTGTAAAATATCACTATACAGTTAGCATAGAAACATTCTATCCTGTAGTATGTTAAACCTCACTTACCATACTAACATCTATTGAACACTTACATATGCATGTTCTAAGGGATTTATACACACAATCTATTTTAATCCTCACACTAACTCCTTTCTTAGTTCAAATCTATAAATGAAGAAATTGGGGTTTAGAGAATTTAAGTAACTTTCCCATAGTTAGTACAGAGCTAGATGAGCCATAGCCAAAGTTGGAATATACAGTCTAATTCAAATGTCCTTATTTTTAACTATAAGGTGATTCAACCTCGCCACTCACAGTGATCACACCAAGTCTGATTTGTGTACACAGCAATCTGTCTTACTGTGGCTTTTTACAGCAAACAAAACTGATCAGCTTATGTGATCAAATGTGATTCCCTCATTTCCTCAGAACATCAATTTCTCTAGCAACAGTCACTTAACCAATAAGTCATTTCTAAGTCATGTGATTATCTTCTACATGATAATTAAACATTTTAACACACATCTTTCAAGGTTGCCCTTTGTGTGGGACCCTGGGTGGCCCTGCTGGTTAAGTGATCTACTCTTGGTTTCAGCTCAGATTCAGCTCAGATCTCAGGGTCATGATCTCAGGGTTCTAAGATCAAGCCCCCTGTTGGGCTCTAAACTCAGCACAGTGTCTACCTGATATTCTCTCTTCCTCTCCCTGGACCTCTCTGACTCGAGCTTTTTCTGTCTCTCTCTCTCTCTAATATAAGTAAATAAACTTTTTCCCCCTTTTTAACATTTAAATTAAATTAATTAACATATAACATTATTGGTTTCAGAGGTAGAGGCCAGTGATTCATCAGTGTTATATAATACCCAGTGCTCATTACATCATGTGCCCTCCTTAATGCCATCACCCAGTTATCCCATCCTCCCACCCCTCTCCTCCAGCAAACTTCAGTTTGTTTCTTATGATTAAGGGGCTCTAATGGTTTGTCTCCCTCCCTGATTTTGTCTTGTTTAATTTTTTGCTCTCTTTCCCTATAATCCTGTTTAATTTCTTAAATTCCACCTATGTGTGAAATCATATGATAACTGTCTTTCTTTGATTGGCTTATTTTGCTTAGCATGATACCCTCTAGTTCTATCCATGGCCTTGCAAATGGCAAGATTTCATTTTTTTTTGGTGGCTGAATAGTATTCCATTGTATATATAAATACCACATCTTCTTTATCCATTTATCTGTCAATAGGCATCTGGGGTCTTTCCATAATTTGGCTATTGTGGGCATTGCTGCTATAAACTTTGGGGTTCAGGTGCCACTTCAGATCACTGCATTTGTATTTTGGGGGGATAAGTAAATAAATCTTTAAAAAAAAGATAAAGTGGCCTTTAAACAAATTAGCCCTTTAAACACATCACAATTATTTAGGCCAGTTTTAGACCTATCTTTATGAAAACATAAGGAACATGGCAGTGAGTGATCCCCAGTAATGGATGTCCTATCTGTCCAAGACTCAAAATCAAATACTGACCTATGTTACCACATATATACTCTGAAGTTTTTATGTTATTTGCTGTGTGCTGCTACCTACTTTCAGCTTTTTAAGAACAAAATTTCGAGGAAAACTTTCCTTGCCATGTCCTCTGCATAGTAGAGTCACATTAGAAACAGCCACCCTTCTACTCTCCAGCCTCCTTGGATTCTCCTTTGACTAGACAGAGATTATGCAGTCATCATCATTTGAAATGACCTTGTTTTCCCTACCAATACAGAGTCACATTAAAATCAAGGAAAAAAAAAGAGAAATGAAAGAAAAGCATTTTCAGAATAATGTAATCTCTGGTTTTATAATATTTATGAGAACTTTGGTTTAATTAATGCCTGTGTATGCAAACAAAACCTTATTTTTATAGTTGTTTTTTTAGTAAAATATTATTTTAAACTGTATCTATATACAGTTTAAGATATTAAGAATGTTCCCAAGATAAAATTTGCTAAGGAAACTACAGGAAATTCAGTATAGACTTTGTGTATGTCAATCAAGCAGAATAAAATATTTGGCTCCAAAAAAAGTCTTGGCAGATTTTGCCAATAAAGAGATTTGATAAACACTAAGAGAATACTTGCCAATGACAAATCTAGAAACTAGTATATAGGGTATCTTTTGGATTGAGCATATTATTATGCATATAAAAGAGATAAAATAATTGTTCAAATTCTAGATCACTAAGGAACAAAAAGAAATAACAGTGGAGAATTGTGAAACAGATTTACATGAAAAGACTTGCCCTTTATATTTTGTGTTGACATGTTATTCATCAATATAATTTTTATAAATACTATTATCTGAAAATTCATAAAGGGGCACACACAGGATGATATTTTGTTATTGTCCATCTGTACTTTCTGGTTAATGAATAAAGTCATACTAATTTAAATGACCATAACAAATATCTTAGTCTTTGAAAATTGACAGAATTAGTTTTACATATTTTTATTCATTTGTTTCAATTTGTGAACTGCAACCCATGGCCTCTGAGTACATGTGCATGATAAAATTATCAGAAAACAAATTATAAATAGTAATCACTGACCTCTTTCTTAGCCACTGAACTTTATCAATGGCCTGACCCAAGATCCCAGGCCTGGAGGCCAATCAACTTTCCCCTATCAGTTCATAAGGCAAATAAATTTCTAAATATAATCCCCCACATGAAGAACTGCCAACCTCTAGTTTGATGAAGCTAAGATTTACTGAATGTTGTCTGTAGTAGTTATACAGCAAATTTTAATTATGAAAATATAGAAGCACAATTTACTACAGTGATCTTATGGGAACTAGTTTATGCATTTAATTCATTTTTTTCTAAGTCAATTTACACCAAAAATACAATTTGATCATTTAGAATTTCTATTCTAAAAATAAGTTTACTTCAAGAAATATAGTTTATTTTTAATAAAACTTCATATTGACAGAATTAGCCTAACAACTATTGGCCTGAAAGCTATAATAGATTCTGAATTTTTCAGCTGTTGCATTTTCCACACTTAAATATAGTGGTGAGAATTCTGGGGAAATACAAAATAGTTACCTGATATTTTGAAATAAAAGTAAATACTTCCTTTTACTCTTTAATATTTAATAATTGCAGTTATTGTTTTTCTTCCTATCTTTCTCCACGTTTATGATCTTTGCAACACTTTGATGTCATTCAAAAGTACAAAATATTTGTTCATTAGGACCTTACTCTCAAAGAATAAGAGATGAGGGACCATGAGGGAAAGAAAGAACACGGACAGAGAGTCAGAAAACATGTCAAGTCCTTCTTTAAAACTGTATTCACGTGGAAGTGGAGTCTCCTGGATTAGATCAAAACAAATGAAGAAATAGTGAAAAACTGCACAAACTCAAGGCTTAAAAAGAGTACTATTAAGTATTCAGAATGTGTACTATAGGTAAGGGAAAATTTTGATATTTTAAAGTAAGATTTTTTTGAGTAGTTAAAGAAAGATAATCTATCCTAGGACAAACATGAAAAGATGTAACATATTTATATGGAGACAGAAAACACCAAGAAGAATCAACACAATATTGAAAAAGAAAAACAGAGTTGGAAGACTGATGGTACATGACTTCATGACTCATTATAACGATACGGTAAACAGAACAGTGTGGTGTTGCTAAAGAATAGACAAATAGATCAATGAAATAAAACACAGAGCCCAGAAATAGACTCACATAAATATGGTCAACTGATCTATGAAAAACACGCAAAAGCAATACAATGGAGCAAAGATAGTCTTTTCAACAAATGGTACTGAAACAACTGGACATATGCATGACAAAAAGTCAATCTAGACAGAAAACGTATACCTTTCAAAAATTAGCTAGAAATAGATCATGGGCTTAAATGTAAAACACAGAACTATAACACTCCTAGGAGATAACATAGGGGAAAACCTAGGTGACCCTGGATATAGTAAAAACATTTTAGAAATCTTTGATAAGCTGGACTTCATTGACATTAAAAACTTCTGCTCTCTGTAAGACTCTGTTCAGAATGAGAAGATAAGCCACCAATTGGGAGAAACGTTTTTAAAAGATACAGCTGTTAAAGGACTTGTTATCCAAAATGTACAAAGAATTTGTAAAATTCAATAAAAAAACAAATAAACCAATTAAAAACTAGGCCAATGACCTTAACAGGCATCTCACTAAAGAAGGTATGCAGATGGAAAATAAGCAAATGAAAAGATATTCCAAATCATTAAAATAACAATGAGATCCCAGCACAAGCCTATTAGAAAATCCAAAATCCAAAATGCTGGCAACAACAAATGCTGACAAGGAGGTGGCACAACAGCAACTCTCATTCATTGCTGGTAGGAATGCAAAATCTTAAGATCACTTTGAAAGACAGTTTGGTGATATCTTCCAAAGCTAAACACACTCTTACCATGCAATCCAGCAATTGCACTCATTGATATTTACGCAAAGGACTCGAAAACTTATGTCCACATAAAACCCTGCGCTCTCATGTTTATAGCAGTTTTGTTTCTAGCTGTTAAAACTTGGAAGCAACCAAGATGTCCTTCAGAAAGCAAATGGATAAATTGTTGTATATCCAGACAACGGAATATTGTTTAATGCCGAGAGAGAAAGAGAGAGACAGAGAGAGGCAGAGAGAGAGAGAAAGAGAGAGAGCTAACTATCTAACCATGAAAAGACATGAAGGAAACTTAAATGTATATCACTAAGTGGAAGAAGCCAAAGACTACATACTGCATGATACCAACTATATGACATTGTGGAGAAGGCAAAGCTATGAAAATAGTAAAAAATCAGTGTAGGGGAACCTGTTGGCAATGTATTCAATAATATGTCACAGAAATGTTCAGAAGTATTTGACTTTGAAATGACATTAAAACCAGGGCTCAATATTAGTATCCAGTTCCAACTTTTGTTAGAAGTTAAGTTACTTTGGGTTGCCTGGGTGGCTCAGCGGTTAAGCAACCGACTCTTGGTTTTGGCTCAGGTCATGATCTCAGGGTCCTGAGGTCCAGCTATTGGAGGGTTAGAACTTACTGTCTCAACCTCAACCTCTGGACTGGGCAAGGGGGCCTGGAGATTGAATCACTCACCAATGACCTATTATTTAATTGATCATGCCTATGTCATGAAGCCTTCATAGAAACTCAAAAGGAGAATGTTCAGGGAGCTTCCAGGTTGGTGAACAAATGGAGGCACTGGGAGCGTGATGTGCATCCACAGGGCAGGGAAGCTCAATGCCCTTTCCTTATACCTTGCCCTATGCATCTCTTTCGTCTGGCTGTTCCTGAGTTTCCTTTTATAGTAAAAAGGAATATATATATATTTACTATAGGAATATATTTACTATAGGAATATAGTAATTAAAATGTTTCTTTAAGTTATAGAGTTAGAACTGCTCTAGCAAATAGATCAGACCTGAGGAGTGGGTCAAGGGAACGTATGATTGATAACCAGTTGAGAAACCTCAGCTTGCGATTGGTATCTGAAGTGTGTGTGTTGTGGGGAGGGGCCGGAAGTTCTTAACTTGTGGGATCTGATGTGATCTCTGGGTAGATAGCGTCAGAATTGAGTTAAATAGTAGGACATTCTGCTGGTGTCTGAAGAATTGCTCGCTGGTATGGAGGAAACCCTCCACCCCCTGTACACACACACACATACACACACATACACACAAGTGTTGGAATTGGATCTAGAAACCCAAAAGAGCTTGTCATTGTAAAAGTAGTTTTAAAAAGTCCTTCTTGGGACACCTGGCTATCTCAGGCATTAGAGCATGTGACTCTTGATCTCAGGGCTGTGAGTTTGAGCCCCACATTGGGTGTAGAGATTACTTAAAATTAAAATCTGAAAAAAAAAGTCTTTCTTGAAGAATATATTAAGTTTCAAACATGATGAAGCTAAGATTTTTCTCAAATATTCCTCATATGTGTGATTTGAATGACAAACATCATTTGATTCTGATTCCCTAACTGGTAAATTATAATTGTTGACCTTAAAATGAAAAGGGGAAAAGTGCTGAGGCAAGCAAAGCATAGCATTCTTGTTTCTATATACTTTTCTTCTTTTCTCCAAATGTGCGCTTAATTTTCAGAGTAGCATGATAACTTCTCTCAAAAGCCATCATTCTTCCCCAAATATTCGATAGGTGACAAATTTAAATCTTAGCAAATAGGCAAACTTGGAACCTTAGGTTAGAATACAGGTAACTTACTTAATCCTTAAGAAATGAATATTTAGCAAAAAGAAATGGACCTAATTATTCAGAGGATATCATTTCAATTCTGTTTACTTCTTACTAGCATGTACTATCAAAACTGACCAGAGTTATTCCTTGAGAATTTTATCTACTAATATCATTCTAAGATATTTTTGTTGAAAAAACCACCCAAATATTTTCTTGTGATCTTATATCTTTGTTATAAAGTTATAGAGACTACTATAATAAAACATCAAATCTAAATATAACAGTAATACCAATAAGTCTGGAAGCGCAGATTTTTAAAAATTCTCCCAATTTAAAGTATTGCTTCTTATTCAACGCAGATTCCTCTCCCCCTAAATATCTGTGATGATATAAAACCAACACAATAATTAAACACTAATCTAAGTCATGCTTTGGTTGTATTGAGAAGTTTAGGAAAGAAGAGGTGAGAGGGAATCTCTAACAGGATTGAGACCAGAGTACCACACAGGAGGGAACACAAAACAAAAATCTTTTGCCAGGAGCAAAATTCTATACCTACAATGACCCTCACTCCTCTGGAAGGGGGAAGTAGAAATGGTTATTTTACCAGCAGGACTCAGCTGAAAATACATACATAAAATTAGACAACTACTGCTGATTATTATCCAATCCTTATTAATTTGCCTCATTAACTGAGAACCAACAATGGACTGAGCACTGTCAAAGTTTTATTTTAGTATACACAAAGATTTTGTGGGGCACTTGGGTGGCTCAGTCAGTTAAGTGTCTGCCTTTGGCTCAGGTCTTGATCCCAGGAGCCTTGCATTGGACTCCCTGCTCAGTGGGGAGTCTGCTTCTCCCTCTCCCTCTGCCACTCGTCCTGCTTGTGCTCACACACTCTCTCTCTGTGTCAAATAAATAAATAAAATCTTTTAAAAAGAAAGGTTTTGCAATAGTCAGAATATGGTTAGAATTACAGATAGGGACAAATAATAAGATTTTGCCAAGATATTACCTCCTCCTTGAAAATTTTATTGGTTATCCATAGTGTAAAAGAACACCTTAAAATTTAGTGGCTTAAAACATTAATAATGTATTATTCCTCACAAATCTGATGGCTGGCTATATAATTCCTCTGTCGGATTTGCTGTCACACTAGAGACAGCCAGGATGGAACGTTGAGGATAACCTCACCAACTACCCGGCTCCTTTTCCCTCCACAGGGTCTCCCACTGGCCTCTAGGCTAGAATGACGTTTTTTACATGGAAGCCATAGGGCAGCATTTCCAAAGGATGAAAGTGGAAACTTCAAAACCTCTTGAGAAGTAGGCTGGGTGGTTCACACGGTGTGATTTCCACATTACATTGGCCAAAGACTAGACCAGATTGAAAGGATTAAAGAATTAGCCACATTTTTTAATGGGAGATGGCAAAATACTGTGACTATGTTTTCAATTTACAACAGAAATAAATAAGTTTTTTTTTCATAAGTACATAGTAGGTAATGAAGTCTTTGTTGATTGATAAAGATCAGAACTGTGTGTCTAACAGGACAGCTGGTTTGCCTGCTTCCTCTGATTATTCCGTTTTTACCTTATATTGTTTTCTTATGATGAAACTGCATTATGGCAAGACTTTGAATATTCTTCCATAGTCTTATAGAAATCACACAAATAAGGGATTCCCGGGGGGCTCAGTGGTTGAGCACCTGCCCTGGCCCAGGGTGTGACCATGAAGTCACGGGATCCAGTCCCACGTTGGGATCCCTGCATGGAGCCTGCTTCTCCCTCTGCCTGTGTCTCTGCCTCTCTCTCTCTCTCTCTCTCTCTCTCCCTCTCTGCGTGTATCTCATGAATGAATAAATAAAATATTTTTTTAAAAAGAAGTCAAAGGAAAATAGAGTAAAAAATATCAAATCACTTAATAAAAGAACAGAATTTAAAGGGATATATCTACAAACAAAAATAATTTTTATATATTGGTTGGCAAGTTTAGAAAGTGCTTTTAAGTATTAAACTATTTGATTTGATTCTTAATTACTCCCTGCAGAAGAGAGAAAAAGTATTTTTACTCCTATTATACAGCTTGAACTCAAATATTTAAGTGATTGTTCTGAGAACACATTCTGAATAGGTGGCAGAAGCAGATCTAGAATTAGGTTTGTTTGTTTTTTAATTTGGGTTTTCTAAGTTTAAAAATTGATCCATTATGTTTCCATACTAAGTGAAGTTTATCTCTTTCATCTAATGAAAAGTTACTTAGAATATGAATACTTAGAACACTTTCTGAACTTTTTTTTTTTTTTTTACTTTTCATACTCTTTATGGTCTTTCTTCTTTCTTCTTTCTATCTTTTAATTCTCTTTTAGGAGGATAAAGTCTGATTTTTGTTTGGTTAACCATTACACTCATAGTGGTGTGCTTCCTGTGAATGGATATAACTGTCTAATAATTATGATAATGTGGAATACCAGAGGTCTATGGACAAACTAATCTAATTATTTTAATCAAAAATTACTCATATCATCTATTTCTTATTGTTTGAGATCTGTATTTTACAAATTAAAAAAATAGTATATCCTTACTTAATTCAAAATGAATACACAAATCTAAAACGGTTTCATTTGTTTCAAAAAATTTAATGTTAATTCATATAAATATATACAGTTACTCTAAAAGAAATAATACCTTACCTAAAATATTTATTTTGATCACTTCTTATACATAAAAAAGATTATATATCAAAACTATTAATTTGGAGTTGTCTATTTTAATATTTAACTAATTTAGTATCAACTATGGTTTTAAGATTCTATTGTCACTGGATATTAAAAATTAATTCAGGACAAAGGTGTCAAGGAATATTAAGTTATAATATACTTGAGAAAGATACAATGTAAGTATCACATTAGGAGCTTCTTTACAATTTTGGAAAGCAAATTGTTAACTTGTTTAGACTAAACCATGCTGAATATTTAAGAGTGAAGAAAATGCCTTTTTACCACTTAGATCATAAAATTAGTGAGCTATAAACAGCTACAAAGCATCTGTACTGATGCCCACTTATTTAAAAAATGACATTAAAGAAAATGACTCATGGAATTTTAGACACACACCAACATATGAAACAACGGATTTTATTATAATGTGTCGTATAATGGAATCCTTAGAGTATAAACTTACTTGTGGAAATGTGGAGAAAATATCACAATTGACTCAGCACATTTGGAAATTAAAGACAACTAATTGCGACACACTAAAATTTTGCAAACAAATAATTTACATTACCTGCTCTTATGCAAAATTTACTTCTCTCAGTGGATATTTACTATATACACTATAGTAACCATAACCAGTAGTTAAGCAATAGATTATCACCATTAGACAATTCACATAACTTTAGAAAATAGGATTCTATCAACATATTAAAAATATTCATCCCCAAGAAATAATACATTCTCAAAAAAGTCAGGTAGAAAGAATGAGCAATGGTAGAATTCAAGAACAAAATGAGTAGGAGAGAGAATGTCATATTACATTAGAACAGCTATAACAATTATGAACCTTTATGACCTAAATAACATAGCAATAAATTACATCATGAAAAAAAGAAAAAAATTAAAAATACAAAGAGAAATTTAGGAAAAAAATAATTACTATCTCTCTATCCAAAAGAACAATAAAACTAAAAATGATGATAAAGATTTAATTAACAAAATTAGGTAACATAAATACACTTGTATACACAGGCCATATTCACAAACACTATATAAAACACCTTCCATATATTTGTGGAACATTATAGATCTCAATAATGACAATTTCTACCCACAAACTGAGACTTTTGCAGGTGACATTTATGATCTGCACAGAATATAAAGAATAACTATTTTGAGACACTAAAAGCTAACCAAATTCAGACAGAAATAGGGAAGCCTGGTCCTTGAAGAAAGGGTACTGTACTGGATGGGACTTGGATTTATACAGTTTTTACATGACTGTATCCTCCAGTTCCTGAAGTAGAGGGCAGCTCAAACCGAAGTAGAAAGGCACAGTCCCTAAGAAAAGAGAGTCCTAAGGAAACAGAGGATACAATTTAGGGTTTCCTAAATCGTTGGGAAATGAAGGAAGAAATCCCTGGAAGGAGATAACCAGAGAAGGAGAAGTCATAAAATTTGCATATAGATGCTACCGAATTCCTTGTCTGACCCCTAATCTTTGCATGCATAAGGAAGGTTTCAAGGTGAGGTGACATAGCTGGAAGGCTAAAAACTGTGCAGAGATTTCACCTTCTGTCAAGTAAGTGAGAATTGAGTTTGAGTTCAGCCAAGTTAACTGCATAGCAGATCAAAACAATACACTTCAAAAGAAGATAAAATACAGAGATTCTACAACATATTTAAGGAACCACATAGAGCTGACTCAAATGGAAATTTAACAATGGGTTTAAAGCAATTATAAGTCTGTTCAAGAACATAAAGAAATATATAATCATAAAAATGCAAATATGATAATATTCATAATAATGAAAATAGTTCAATTTAAAAACCATAAGTATAACATACTGAAAATGTTTCAAGTATGAAAATTAAAAAACTGAATAAAACCAGAGTCCCTGAAAAATGATAAAGAAAATTAAATATTTTGAAATAAATAATGAAATATACCACATGAATATTTTAAGGACACATAAGACATTGCCTAAACAATAACAAAAATGAGTGCAGAACATTTTGAAGGAAAAAACTCCAAGAAAAATTTAAAAAGTTAAAAAATAAGCAAAAGTCACTGTTTTAAAAATATTTGTAATATATATTTACATTTATATATTATTTCTATATATATTTTTCATATTTATATTTACATAAAAGCCTTAATAAGGGTGATCAAAGAAAACAAAGAAGTGAAAATTGTGAGGGTTTTCCATTTTCCCCATCTTTCTGCTTTGAGGGCAGCATTGGACATGGAGTTATATAGCAGTATACCAGTGATGGAACATCATGAGAGAAAATTCACTTTTCTGGCCAGAGAGATTAGGAAAAGCAGAATTTGTGATCCAAATACATGGGTGGAATCCCTGTTAATTTTTTTTTTCTACTTTCTTTTCTCTTGCTGCTTTGCCCTGAGAGTGACCAGAAGTGTGGAACTGAGTAGCAGTGGAACTCAGAACTAAGTTTCTGAGAGAAACCTTATTTTTCTAGCTAAAGAATCAAGAGAAAGGGTTTCTGAGAACTGGATAGTATTAGAAAATTTCCAGAGGTATGATCTGGAAAAAAGGATATCCTAATTCTGTGTATGAACTGGTAAAAATCCCAGACTTCCGATTTGATATGCACAAGATCAAACCAAAGCAATAGAACAAGCTGAGAACTAAATCAGATAATTAACTACAGCCCAAATCCAAGACTCTAACCTTGGAGAGGAGTATGGGCAAGCTAGAACTGAGACAGTAGGAGAGGTTCTAAAAACTGAAGCAACATTAGAACTATTTGCCACAGATTTGAGGTCTGTGCCTAACCAAGTCGATTGTCTACTGAAACAGATAAGATCAACACTTCCCACAAGATAAGAGGAGCAAAAATTTTAAATTTTCAAGATAAGTCCAAAATTACCTGGCATGTAAATAATCAGAAAACTATGACAAATTCCAAAGGGAAAAGATAATTGATGTCACCTTCAAAATAGCCCAAATTTTGGAGCTATCAGTCAATGATTTAAAAGCACCTGTTATAACCATGCTCTCTAAAGTAAAGATAAATGCTTTGAGATAGAAAGGTAGAAGTGTTCAGATAAATAAAACCTGTATTTAAAAATGAAAAAAAATTAATACTAAAAAATACAATATGTGCCATTAAAGGATATTGACTTGATAGAATCAGGATGACAGAGGACATGGTTCATTCACTTAAAGATAGATCAATAAAAATAATGAAATCTCAAGAACAAAAATAATTGAAAAATAATAAAACCTTAGAAATTTGGGAGGCAATATCAAATGATGTAGCATTTATCTCAGAAGGAAAGAAATTCATGCAGAAAACATATTTGATGAAATGGTGACCACTGTTCAAATGTGGCAAATGGCATACATTCACAAAAATAACAAATTCAGCAAACCTAAATAGAATAAACTTAAGGAAGAGGATTCCCAGGTACTTCATAAGCAAAACATTGAAAAACAGAAATAAAGAAAAAATATTAGAAGCAATCAGAGAAAATGGCATGTTAGAGGTTTACACTGTTTTAAATACCAGTGGATTTCTCACCAGAAATACAAGCCAGGGGCCCCTGGGTGGCTCAGTCCATTAAGTGTCTGCCTTTGGCTCAAGTCATGATCCCAAGGTCCTGGGATTGAGCCCCAGGTCAGGCTTCCTTCTCAGCGGGAAGCCTGCTTCTTCCTCAACTCCCCACTCACATTCTCTCTTGCTATCTCTGTCTCTCTCTCTCTCTCTCTCAAATAAATAAACATCTTTAAAAAAATCATACAGGCCAGAATATATTTAAAATATTGAAAAAAAATGTTAGTCCAATATTTTATACCCATAAAAATGTTATTCAGAAATGTTGGTGAAATGAAGTTATCCTAAAATGAAGGATAACTAAAAGAATTTCTTTCCAAAAGATCTTCTGTAGAGCAAATAATTAAGTTCCTTAGGCTTAAGGAAAATGATAGCAGAAGAAAACTTAGAATTTCAGGAATGAAAGAAAAACAAGAGAAATGGTAAATATCTGGGTACATTTAACAATATTTTTCTTCGAAGTTATTTAAAATATATATACATAATTACAAATGACTGTATATAATTAATATTATGAATGAATATTATGAATAAATATATTGAGTGTAATGAGAGTAAAAATTCTCACCTTTGGGAATTTGAATTATTGGTATGAACTCATGATCTTTAAGAAAGAAAAAGATTAATGGATAGATAGGAAAATGATATTTTATATGTCATATTCCCATTTTTTGGCCTCTGAGACAGCCTAGGAGCAATGATATAGGTAGTAATAAGCACACATAACACCCTGATCTTGGCTTTTAAATATCTTTTCCACTAAAGGTAGTGAAGCATTTCTGGAGAAAAAGCTAATTCCAGAGCTGGGATATGGATTAACAAGTAAGCCTGAAATGTCTTCTACTGCCCTCAGTAAGAAAGTATTCAAAGAATGATGGGAAAAAAATCAAAAGGACATAAGAGCTAGATTCAAAAGGCTCCCACTGGATAAATCAGACACAAATTGAGCATCAAACATAAATAACTGTATTAATGGAATGCAATCCATTGCATACAATAAGAATACATGAGGCATTCTAATGTAAATGAATAAATAAGTAGACAACAAATAGACTATAAGTAGTTTATAAAGCACTCATAGTTGTGCCTAAAGCACTCCCAAGTTGTGCTTGGGAGGTATCTATTTAGCCATATTAGTGAAAATGGAATTTCTAACAATTTGTTTTGGATCTATAAACATATACCACTGACTTACACATAGTATAAATTTAATAAATCTATGTAAAATCTAAGAACAAAATACAGCAAGAAAAACAAATACTATTGCATTTATTTAATGGTATTATTTTCAGCAATTTATGCAATTATAAATTTTGCAATAAATGTTAAAACAATTTATCCAAACTACATGTTTTTATCACCTTTTGAGTAACAGATTACTTAGTCGGCCATATAAAAAAAACTACTCCCCCAAGCAGCATCCTTCCCTTCCTGATGCTTTCCATGATAGAGTTCCCAAATATTTCACAAGGGAATCCCATACAGAGAAAATGAGACACACACACTGCTAGAAACGGGACACCGGGGAGCTTACGAGGATATTAATACACGTGAGTCACAGTAAATTAAGCTAAATGAAGGGTTGTCACATAAGGCATCGTGTCTACTGATTACATGTGAGCGATCCTGGATGAACTGCCAGCTATCACCTGTTCACTCAGCAGCCAATCAGGAAACAGTAACGTTGCTTCTAGGGGTAGTGGAAGTAAAGACCATGATCTGAGTGGATTTTCTCCTTTTGCCCTGTTATGTTTTCAAACACTGACTATACATCAAATGCTGTTGATTACTTTTGTTTTAAAGATCAGATCCTCCGAATCACAGGCTCACAATATTGTTAACTTAGATGCCTAAAAAATGCGGTATATTTTTCCTGTTTCAATTTATAATGATTTTTGTCTTCATAATCTTTTTATATTCTTCCTGGTTCCTGTATTTTTCAAATAATCATATTCTTTTCTCTTAATTAAAAACATTGCAATTTAATATGCTTTTTTTGGAAAAAGAAATGACAAAAGACAGACACTAAGGCAAGTTTATTCACCTGGTTATCCAATGCTAGCTAAAGTATTGCTACACTAAATGTAAGCCTCCGCTAATATTTTTCTCTCTGGTAACTGACCTTTTACGATTCAATATAAGTGATTGGTTTCATCTGCTAACTTTGAAGTCAACATCATAGCTTTACCTTTTATGCTGAACACCATTCAGTTCAAGTTCTATTTTATTAGATACTATATTTGGAAAACAAAGCAGATAGTTCAACTTGTGTGTCATTTGAAATTTTACAGCTTTTCGTGCCATCTTATGCTTTTTTTAATTGATATATCCTCATAGAGCATAAGCATAAAATAATGGGAAGTCCTTTGGATTTTATAATGGGTTAAGAACCAAATTCTAAGGCTAAGGAAATTAAGTAAAGCAAACTCTTTAGTATCAACAAATTATGCAAGTAATACCACCTTTGCGAACCTGAATTCTTTTATTTTTAAAATGAGAGTGTTAAACCAGATAATCTCAAGAGTTTACTGTATATATAAGTGCGAGATATATACATTTAAGCAAAATGAAAATTAAGAGAAGAGACATGAGAATACACTGTCTATAAGACTTCCAGTTAAGATGGTCTTTTGAGTTCTGATATGTACTTCCCCACATCCCCACCTCTTAAGGATATCCTCAAATTTACAGTGTGACTCACTTCCTATAACACACTGCCACACACAGTTCCAAATATCCACTTGTCTTAGAAGTGCCAGTCACCGGTCTTTGGCCACCACCTACATATCTCAGCCAACTAGCTATATACCTGGAGTTTTAATGACATTTCTAGCCTTGGTTGAAGCTCTGTACCAAGAAGATGGGGTATGACATCCTGAGATGCTGTCCCAGAGGTTATGCAATCTTTTAGTATTGGGACCCCATAGATTGCTCCAGAAAAATCCCATATACTAAATGGACATATCTATACAGCTCTTTCCCTTTGAAGCTTGTCATGAAGTAATGCCCATATTGAGAGCATGTCAATTAGTTTACATTCATATTTCTTATCTCAGTTTCCTTTCCTTCATCTTTTCTTCTTTAGTCCTTTCTTCAGACTCTATTTTCTAGAGTATTGCCAAAGCACTGACATATAAATTGTTTATATACATCTTTTTCAGGACCTTCTAGATCAAACAGACAAAAATAAGTTAAAACATGTACAAAATTTCACAGGTTAGTCTAGTTAGCTCATTCCTAGCCTGTTTCAAAAAAGCAGAAAACACACAGATACCTTTACTGTGAGGTTGTATGTTAATCTGGTGGACTGTAATTACTGGTTGCTAAAGTTGTGGATTCCAAGGTTTCAAATTCCTCTATTGTTCTTGGTTTTTAGCTCCCCTGTTGTCTTGGGTTTCCCAAAGAACTTCTTAAATAGAATTTATGTATTGCAGATTCTTCAGTTGCAATCAACTGGTAGCACACAGGAGTTCTGCTGATAAATTCTTCAATAAATATTAAAACAATTTATCCAAACTACATGTTTTTATCACTTTTTGAGTAGCAGTGGTGGTAGCAGTAAGATGTAGAGAAGGGGATTATTTAATATCACCATTAAATCTCATTCTTTTTCTTGCACTTTTGTCCTTGGACTGTGACCTTCACTGTTTTGGATCTTTCTTTCTTTCTTTCTTTCTTTCTTTCTTTCTTTCTTTCTTTCTTTCTTTCTTTCTTTCTTTCTTTCTTTCTTTCTTTCTTTCTTTCTTTTTTTCTTCTTTCTTCTTTCTTCTTTCTTTTTCTTCTTTCCTTCTTTCTCCTGAGGTGAGGCAGAAAAGCTAGATTTGGCTGGAACTGGCTAGTTGCCTTTCTGCAGACTGGATGACATAAGACTCTGACAAAGTATTTTCTCACTGGAGAAAGGGCCTTTGTTATGCAAAACTCATTGGACACATTTCAAATGTTTACTTTCCCCCTCCTCTGCCAATGATCAAGGGTGCTTTCCCTTGGTTCTTCAGAATGAGTATTTGGTGGGGTTCTTGGAATGAAAACCTATGAAAGTGTGGGAACCTCTTAAGGCTGGATCTTCCAGAACTGTTTCACTCTCCGAATAGCCCACAGTCTCCAGCAATTTATCAAAACTACTATTTAAGTCTTCCTACCAGGTTATGGCTCAACGGGCTTCCACTCCACAAAGGTGATCTCAGTGGTGCTTCTTTTTATTCACTCCTCTTTCCAGATGCCAATGTGTTGACTTTCCCTGTGATCTCAATTCCTTCATTGGCCCAAGAAAAGTCATTGATTTTCAGTTTGCTCAGCTTTTTTTATTGTTATAATACAGAATTGCTAATTTCTAAGCTCTTTATAGTTAGAAGCTAAAATCAGAAGTGCCTAGAACTACTTTTTATAAGAAAGGACCATGAACAATTCCATGTAGATATTTGAACACTTTCATGTAATAGATAATTTTCTAGAAAAATATAGATTGTCAAAAATTGATTTATAAAAAAATAGGAAATATAAATAGGATTTTACTAATAAATTTATTTGGTGACTTAAACTTTCTTGCAAAAGATAGTAAGACAAAGATTCTTACATTAAAATTTTTAAGGTTTTTATGAAATAAAGAATCCTTAACTATAAAACATTTTTTCCCCACAAAATAAAGAAGATAGAAAAGTTCCCTATGAAGAACCTAGGAAAAGAGGCACCTGGGTGGCTCAGTGGTTGAGCATCTGCCTTTGGCTCAGGTCATGATCCTGGGGTCCTGGGATCAAGTCTTGCATCAAGCTCCCAGCAGGGAGCCTGCTTCTCCTTCTGCCTGTGTCTCTGTCTCTCTATCTCTGTGTCTCTCATGAATAAATAAATAAAATCTTTTTAAAATTTTTTAAAAAGAACCTAGGAAAAGAAAGAAGTTTTTTTTTAACCTAATAAAATTTATTTAACAGAGGCCTCTAGAAAGCATGCTAGAGAATGGTGAAACTTATAAATATTTCTATGAAAGTCAGAAATAAGACAATGATACCACATAATACCAATTATATTCAGTGTTTTACCAGTACTTCTACTTAAATAATAAGACAAGAAAAATAGATTTAAGGTAGATACCTCATTGTTTCATTTCTTACTGTAATTTTTTAAAAGATTTTATTTATTTATTCATGAGAGACACACACACAGAGAGAGAGAGAGAGAGGCAGAGACCCAGGCAGAAGGAGAAGCAGGCTCCATGCAGGGATCCCAACGTGGGACTTGATTCCGGGTCTCCAGGATCACACCTTGGGCTGAAGACAGGCTGAGTCACCCAGGCGTCCCATTTCTTACTGTTATTGGCAGAATTTACTTCCTTTATGTTTCTAAAAACTGTCCCCATTTTTGCTGACTGTCAGCCAGAAATAGATCTTATGTCCAAAGAGCCTTTTGAGGCCCTGTTCACCTCAACAAAACAAAACTTCCTTCATTCTAGTTTTGACTATCTCTGACTTTGTCTTCTGCTGATAGCCTGAGAAAATACCCTTCTTTTAAAGAGCTCAAGTGATCCAGTCATGCCTACTGGAATAATCTGTCTAATCTTAGTCTCAGCAGATTAATAACCTCAACTACATCTGCAAAATCCCTTTTGCTAAATGACATAACCATGATAGTAAGACCACAGGGTGGAGACCTTAGGGGAGCGAGGGTTGAGAATCCTACTAACCAGAGTACTCATGCCACTGATTTCGAAATGCAAGGATAGAAAGGAGGGAGCAAATTATCATCAGTTTAACGTATCAGGAAGTTGGGATCCCTGGGTGGCGCAGCGGTTTGGCGCCTGCCTTTGGCCCGGGGCGCGATCCTGGAGACCCGGGATCGAATCCCACGTCGGGCTCCCTGCATGGAGCCTGCTTCTCCCTCTGCCTATGTCTCTGCCTCTCTGTCTCTCTCTCTGTGTGACTATCATGAATAAATAAATAAAATCTTTAAAAAAAAAAAACGTATCAGGAAGTAGAATTAATGCATTGTGGAATTATGCTCCAAACTGAACAAGGACATCGAATTCTCCTCTAAGACAAATTTCCACTCTGGGATGATCTTAGAAAATATACTCTATATACCTCCATAAACTAGACATAAAATGATAAGACAAATTCTTGATCTTCCTGAGCCCCTTAAAAGTAGGAAATGTTTCTTTGAATTATTTTGTTCCTTTAGCCTGCAGTGGCTAGAAGGCAGTGAACTGATCAGAGTACCCCAAGAATGGTCTTCACCACTGTTACAAAATATTGGCTCTGCCCAGCTCATAGGCTTATTATCTTTGGACCATGCAATGACTTTTAAACATTAGAATCAGATGCCAATACTTTTAACATTAGAAGATTTTATATTTTTTAACAAATACAGATTTTTTGACAGATCCTGAAAAATTGGTAGGTCCAGCAGCTCAGAACACACATTCACATAAGCTACTCACCCTCTGACGGTGCTCCAGGCCAGCTGACACACGTTCTCTTCCGTTCAGCATAGCGTACTACCAGGCTGATTTGCTTATTTATATTACCTCCCTGGATTCTATGAAACTTTAAGTTTTCTACCATTTCTCCTCTCTAAATGTTGTTTTCATGATATATTTCAGATATATTAGTCTCAGTGGATGCTCTGAGGAAGGGGGAAAAAAGCAATATAAATCAAAGCTATTAAGTAAAAAACTTGACTACACTTGTTTTACCCAACATTTTCCAAACACCATTGGCCACAGACCATTTTATTGAGTAACACTTATTAATATATAGCAGAACTGGTAATTTACTGTGATCTAATTTAATTATTCTTACCCACTGAAAAAATATAACACCTTGTCCTAGCCAGGCCCCTCTAGAGGCAGTTTATACCCTAAAATTTTTGCCAAATAAAGAGGAGGAAGGAGATTTGCAATCCCATGGCTACAAGATTAAGGGGAAAGGGAGAGTAAAACACAGAAAGAGGAAAACTAATCCAAGGTGGTACTTCACCAAGTCAGTGAAGGCTTTACAAGAAAACTTAACCCAAAGTTCAATAACATGAGCCTTACTGCTCTGGCCCTATGGAACTATAATGCTTCTAAATAGCCATTGCTGGTTCCTTCTTGCCTCCTGTATCTTCCCCTGTAGTATTCCGTGTCTTCTTTTTTTTTCCTTTTTTTTTCTTTTTTTAAAATGTTGGTTGTCTGTCCCCTCCAAGTAACCATTAGCTAAACCTTGTACCACAGTAGAATGCTTCAGTAGAATCCAACAGTGGTAGGGGTTTCCAGAATCTTCAGGATCTGGTTGGGTTGAATCCAGAAGCCAGAACTGCTACTGCTACCTCTATGACAGGCACAATTTAAGCTTTGTTGGAGGTTTACACTTATCCAAGGTCAGGCTGATACAGCCAAAAATGTTAGGAGACGAGGCATTGGCAGTGTCACCCAGGAATCTCCACTGCGCAAATGATCCAGAAGGCAGATAGGACCAAATGAATTGGGAGGAGAAATACTTCAAGGTTGATAGACTCCCTATCTGGTGATGCTTAACCCTGAAAATTCAACTCAGCAGGGAAAAAACAACTTTAGAGAAACTGGGAGTCAGTTTTTCTTGGCACAAGGATCATCTGCAATAAGTTGTTTGAACCTGTTTTCTCTAGTTTTATTGTTTGTTTGTTTGTTTTTAGTTTACTTATTTCCTTTACATACTAGAAATTCTTAAAGCTGTATGTAAAGCAACACGAGTTTTACAGTTTTTAGGCTTGGCATTGTTGTTTTCCATGCTGGCTATCTTCCATCTCTACATGAAAACAAAAATATTGCACATTTACTCACAATGACTATTTTTTAAAATTTATGTAAAGAATATTGTACAAAAGAGTTGATGGTAACTAAAAACTATCTTCTTCACAGATAGACAATAACTCTGAAAAATGAAGATTAAATAGAACATCCTACTTACAGTTTGTAGGATCTACATTAGAAGAATACTCACATGTAACATATTTTCTACTAATTACATGAAAATTTCACAGTTGTTTTTTGACAGGAAAATGCCGTAGCTAGATAACTGGTTGTAAAAAGAGTACAAAAGTTCAATTGTTTCCTTTTCTGACGGACACATTTATTTTTTCTTCCTGTATTTTTTTCTCTTCTCTGTGAACTCTCCATTCTTTTTTATTGATCTATTTGTGTATTCTTTCCCCAATATCACACTGTCTTGATTTCTGTAGCTTTATAGTATGACTTAAAATCAGGTAGTGTTGGTGCTCTGACTTTGTTCTCTTCCTCCAATATTGTGTTGCCTCTCCATATAAACTTCAGAATCAATTAATTGATATCCATTAAGTAACTTGCTGAGATTTTGATTGAGATTGTGAGGAATCCATAAATCAAGTGGGGAAGAACTGAAATTTTGACAATATTGCATCCTCCCATTATGAGCATGAAATATCTCTTCATTTATTTAGCTCTTTGATTTCCTTCATTAAAGCTTCATAATTTTCCTGATCTAAAGTGTGTACATATATTATGGATATTTTTTGACATCCCTAAGGATTTCATTTTGGGGGTTATTGATTTAAATGGTATTTATTTTAATTTCTAATTCCACACATTCATTGCTGATATGAATTTGACTTCTAACCCCCTCCTTAAATATATGAAATTATAAATTATTTAATACATTATTTTTATTTTAAATTAGTGAATTTAATAACTCCTGATGAAGAAGATATGTATGTTTATTATTGTTGTTTGTTTCAATTTCCTTCTTTTCTCTCCCTATCATGGATCATATCAAAGACAATAGCTGCCCCTTAGACTACAGCTAATTGTCTTATGTTCACAGCTGGTGCCTACGTCAGAGAGGAAGCCTAGCTCTTCTGAGAGTGCACACTGTGTGTGAAGGTCTGAACGGGGGACCTATTAAAATTCACATTAATATAAGATGAGTGCTACTATGCTGTTAGCACAGATGAGACAGCTGAATCTCACAGAGGTTCTCACCTCTCACAGAGGCATGACGTGGTCTGGGTCACATTAACAGAACATTCTGGCTCTAGACCTTTCCTAAACATTCCTACAACTCACAGCCCACATGATAACAGCATGCAGTAATACACGAACAGATACCAAAAGCTTAACAGAAAGTTACAGGTATTGTACAACTACAGAAATGTGGACAGGTTCAGTTTCTGAGTATCTGCAGGGACATGATTTAATAGAAAACGGTTTTTGATAGTCTGTTTGCAAACTCCATTCATCTCTTCATCTTCTCTGAGCTAAACTGATCCAGCAAAAAAAAAAAAAAAAAATTAAGTCCTGGGGCAGCCTGGGTGGCTCAGCGGTTCAGCACCACCTTCGGCCCAGGGTGTGATACTGGAGACCCAGGATGGAGTCCCTCATCAGGCTCCCTGTGTGAAGCCTGCTCCTCTCTCTGCCTGTGTCTTGCCTCTCTCTCTGTGCCTCTCATGAATAAATAAATGGAATCTTTAAAAAAATCAAGTTCTGAAGTCTCTAAGCACCTTAAAAACTTTGCCAAAAAAAAGGGGGGTCTGTTATATTTTCCCAGTTCTCTCCTGTCAGCTCTCAGAATATGACCACAACACAGAATAATTCAGAGAGCAATTAGTTTAGGGAATTCAACATGGTATTGCTTTCCCCAAACTGCTCTGAAGTTGAGACAATTTTAATGAGTTTTCAAAGACAGAACAACTTATTTTTGGCAACAATACATCTTACCTATTGGGACATTGAGAAATTATGTAAATTCTGAAATATGCAATGGTTATGTCTTAAATGTTCTATAAAATTTGTATGTGAGGATACTTTTGTTGTGTTCTCCTCTCACGTTTGCCTTCTCTTCTTATTAGTGTCCTTGGCAAATTAGACCAATGAAATGGTAAATGTAAGTTTTGTTTTTACATTATTTTTTTTTTAATTTCAGATGAAGTATTTCTATTCCAGTGGGTTAAAATGCACACACATACACACATCTGTGTATTCTCATACTTGTCTTAAACACTCACTCTGTATCTTTAGGTAAATGAAACTACTTTTGCAACTTTTCTTCTCACTCTACATATACTTTTCCCAAACCCTCCTTCCTATCCATAGCTTCAATTATCATCTGAAATTTAGATTCTAAATACCATTCTTGCCAATTCTGTATCACCAGCCCAGAGCTCAAAAGATGATACATTATCCAATGTGATCTCCTTTTATTTTCCTTGGCTTTCTTTTTAAATTTCTGTTTGGCTATATTTATTGTCTTTGTCTTCCTCCTCTCAGAAGATGCACCACTGTACCGTTCCTGGATATTCCCTATACATTTCAGTTGACCCCTTGTTATTCTCATCTGTGGGAACTTGTTAGCCTCTGCACGATTTCTTTACTAGCTTAGCATTCACTCTATTGTCTCTGGTTGCCTTACCTTTTAAAACTCAGAGTTTTCTTTTTAGAGGTCAATAGGATAATGGTCATTAAATTCAGAAGAAAATGATCTTAAACCATATTTTTATACTCAACAGGACTGTCTTTAAATATGGGTGCAAACTTTTCAGATATGCAAACTCAGAAATTATACCATCCACATAGACCTAGAAACCTTTCTAAATAGAGTACTTGCACCAGGGAATGTCAGCAAAATAAAAAAGAATGCCCAACATTGAAGCCATAGACTACAAGTAAAATTGATGAATGAGTACTAATAAAATTTATAATTACAATAAAATACTTATTACTGTTACTATTGTGTAATTTTCTTTCAAATGGAAATTCCTAAAACAGAAAAGGCATAAAATGGAAAATACGTATTAACAAAATCAAAAAACTAAAAGAAGGCACGGACGACAGGCAAGTTGGAGAAAAAAGTCTTATGTTCTTGGAAGGAAAGCTTTGTTTGCTGACTAGGATACAGCCTTAAACTTTCAGTATATTTTCCAAACCACTAAAGGGAAAAGAGCAACAATTTTTAAAAGTAGGAGAAAAACAACAAGAGAAAATAGTAAAATAAAAATCAAACAACGAGAAAATAGAAAGAGAGAACATTGACTGTAAGACCACACATAAAATAAACTTGTCAGTGCCCAAGTGTAATGTCAGAAAGGAGACAAACCTATCAAGGACTAAGATGAATGTGAATATTTAAAACTTCTCCCACAACCGCATGTAAGGCATGCAGAACAGGAGCAGTGTGAGCCCCTCCCCTAGGTCTCACCTCCCACGGGCGAATTTTCTAGTGGGACACCAGCTGTGCAGTGTGCACAAAGGTGGCTGTTGGCAGGCTTGGGGTAAGTAGCTGGAGCCTGGATTTCCAGGCTTGTAGCGTCTACACACATGCATGCCAGGCTTATCACTGTGAAAGATGAAGGAGCCTCTGGTAGAAAAAGAAACACAGATTCCAGGCAAAGAACATGTTATTTACCTGAGTTGGAGTTCTAAATGACCTCGAAATCCAGGTCATTTGTAGGTACCTTTTTCAGGGAGGAGTTAAGCGGTATTTTATTTCACAGCTTGTTACTTTGATGTGTAACTTTAAATATTTAGACATGCGCTAGCTAGGCTTCCCTTTATACTTTTACTCAAAGCCCTACTGGGCTACCCCCTGGAAGATTTCCCTCTGCAGGATCATGAGCCTGCACAGCTAAGAGCTAAAAAAGTCAGCTCTTGAAAAGCATTTTTCCAATTTGCAGCTGTCCTTTCTCACACCTTTGGATTCATTTTTGTTTGAAACAGCGCATCCAGAGACAGACTGTGAACCCAGCCCAAGAGATACTCTTGTCCTTCTCTTCTCTGCTGCTTAATAGCCTCACTTTGCTGTGATCCCTCTCACCTCCAAGGAGAAAGTTAAGACCTTGAGTTGAGGTTTTCAAAGGCAGGAACTTACATCATCTTATTCCGTCCTCGCAGCAGTCCTGGGAGGAAGGCAGCTGGGCATCCTGGCTTCTAGGAGCCAGAGGGTGGAGTTGTGTAATGGGTGGGGCTGGGACCCAAGTCTACAATGTGGATATGTAAATGGATAATTTGTACTTGGTTTAAAAGGTTTTCCAGACTGATTTTAGCTGTGAAATCAGTAGGGCAAAAAGTCCCCTCCCTCTGTAGTTGTGTGCTTGGGCTCCTTTGAAACCGAGGGAAAACAAATGAAAAACAGATCTTGGTGTTTCCTGATCCAAATGGGAAGCCTGCCCTGTGCGGCTGAGAGGGATCCCAAAGGCCTGTGCCCATAGGAGCTCAGACCTCCCTCTGACCGCCTGCTCCTTCTTGCCCCTGGGGCCCCCTATAGTTGCCCTTTCCTACAGCCGCTCAGGAGCACTCCCTGTGGAGCCTTAAGTCCTTTCAATTAAACAACCAAGTAGAAACTGGTGCAAGTGCAAAGCAAATAAAATCTGTAAAATGGCATTCTATTTATTGAGGGTATATTTAAAGGAATGTAATCCTACCTATTTTACAGATAGAGAAACTAAACCAGAGACGTTACATGGTTTGTTCACTAGCCCACAGCAAATTCTAAATTATTGTATTAGTTTTAAAAAGTGCAGAAGGGAGTGGTCACTGAGTTAAGAATGGTTCAAGTTAGGTTTTCCCTTCATCTCTGTTATAAGCAAGCTATGCCACCAGAAATAAACTGCTGAATCATCATATTCTTAATATGGTAAATTGAAGTAATAATATAGCCTGTCTGCCTTAGTGTGATCCAGCAAAAATAGAAACATTTCACAATAGACAGGCAATGTCTCTCTTTCAAGGTGACAGATGGTAGAAAATGTCCAAATCAATTGACTTTACAGAATAAAGTACATAGCTCTAATGAAAACCATGTGTACACACACACGCGCACATACGCATGTGAGAGAAAGAGAGACAGAGAGAGAAAGAGATTGAGATTTGGGAGTAGAATTTGTAACCACCAAAGAGGAAGTAAAATAATTTTATGATGAGAAGAAAAGGTATTTCACCACAAACTTAAGCAATATGTATTGATAACTTTGATTATTTGAAAAAATTGAGTGGAAGGAAGTGATAGGTCAAGGAATGAGGATAAACAAGAAGACTAAATTGAAAAAATAAAAATAAACTGAAGAATTGGGGGAGAGGAAATTTAAGAAAGAAACAACTAAAAGGGCAAGTAGCATGGTGTCAAAAGAAGTAGTATAATTTGAGGAGGAAAAAACATGATTCGAAAGCAATTATTATCATAGAAATGAGAACCATTAAGCTATTGAAAATAGCTTAGTGGTTTAATGATTCCAGACTAAATGATATGGTTTTCAATAATATAAAAGATACAAGTGAACTGAACAACACAAATGAAAAACACTAGCGAACAATAAAAAGGACATTTAATATATATTGTACATACATATGCAAATGAATATATAGATTAAAAGACAATAAAAACCATTCTGCTCATTCTCATGAATGAGCCCCAAAGAAAATAATCTCTTTTACAGAATTCTTGTTTTTAAAAAGTCTAAAATATAGAAGAAGCAGGAGCATAGCGCTGACAGCTAGTGAAAAAAGTCAATCATTCACTGCAAATAGAGATTTGAGAAGAAAATTTTCTAGGTGGAAGATATAAAAAGTTTTTGATCAAACTCACCATATTCTCCTTTTAAAATTATTTAAATGGCACCCAATGTTAAGTAAGTACAAAGAATTGATACTAATTTTATTCATAGGTTAATAGTAAAAGAGAGATTAGCACACAGGAGGTTACTAAGTGTTGAAGTGAGATTTAATGTCACTAGAATAAAAAAAATTAGCCAAGACCTAGAGCTGGAATCATCACTGTGTTATAATTAATTGTCTACTCTTTGGGGCAACCAATAAATATGTGTGCAAAATTATTTTATAATGAGTTAAATTAAAATAAATTAAATTGACTTAAATACACATGCAGTTTCTAGTAAACTAGTGGAGAAGGCAAACTATTATATATTTATGATATTTTTGTTTTTATTATAACTCTTATTACAAAGAACATTTGAAAAATGGCATTTGCCTATATGCCTATAGCCTTAGGATAAAATACAAGGAATTATACGCGTGTTTGAAGTTATAGGGGACATGTAAACTAGAATAAACAGTGATTAAAAAAATAGTTCAAAAGACAATTGTTGTCCTGCTCAATATAGGAACATAGAGAAATCTAAATTGAACATAGCTTTACATTTCTTTCAGAGAAGGATTAAACTCATTTAACAAATTGGCGTCAGGTCCTATGCCACTCAGGTTTTGTGCTTACTCTGCTTTTATGTGGGAAGTCCAAATTTGAAAATTCTTACTTGATTTTATGACATTCTGTTACACTCTTACTGATTTAGTCATTTTGCCTTATAATGCCTTACAACTGGCTATTGCATCCCTTGGGGAAATGTAAAATTTAAAGAGACATTAAATTCAGGTAACATCACTCACTGCCTATCAGAGACACGACCGGGAAATACTGTTACACAGCATGTCATTTGATGACATTTGTGATTAAGATGAAAAATATTTGTCAAGTGCTAAAGAGCTGGTCATGTGCGTGTATTCCCAAATTTTTAGAGAGTGGAAGGATAGTTGAAACAAAGTGGTAAAATAAAGTGGTAAGAGATAGCAACTTAAACTTGCCCGTGCTTCAGATGCTGACAAGAGAACTCTTCCAACTTTATTTTGTTTTCTTCCAACTTTAGAAGGTACTCTACACAGTATAAATTTATAACTGTACATAAGACCAGGATGTCCCACAGTAGATGATTTCAACTAAAATGGAACTAATTTATAAGTCTTGAGGGACGCCGGGGTGCCTCAGCGGCTGAGTGTCTGCCCTCGGCTCAGGGTGTGACCCCAGAATCCCGGGATCAAGTCCCACATCAGGCTCCCTGCATTGAGCCTGCTTTTCCCTCTCTCTCTCTCTCTCTCTCTTTCTCTCTCTCTCTCTCTCCGTGTCTCTCATAAATAAATAAATTTAAAAATCTTTAAAAAAATAAGTCTGGTAGTACTAATTTGAGATCTGGATATTATAGACAGGAGAGAATCAGAGGGAAATAAGGGCACTATTCTAAGAAAAAATTAAAATGTGAACACTTCTTTTGGTTTGTCTCTTTTGCATCACTATTATTTTATTTTGTTTTCAAAAGCTAATGTGATCATATTGTTCTACATCCCTTCCCAATTTCTCAGTCCTAGCTCATGTGATTTAAAATTACCTACTTCACCTTTTCTCCAAATTTGGAAACTACTTTTCTCAGAACAGCTCATCTCTATGTATAGCCAGGTTTAAGTTAATCTTACTAAACTAATGTAACATTTTTCAAACCTAACTGATGATAACAATTTTCATATTAAATATTAGAAGTTTTAGAAACTCCCAGGCCCACCCCAGACCAATTGATTGACCTGTTTGAATTAACTCATGCCAAGCAGCGCATGTACATATATACCATGTGTGTGCACATATGCATATATGTTATATGTACCACTAATATGTTACAGTTATGTTATATATACTATTAGTAATGTGAATTTATTTACCCTATGCTGATCTATTATTATGTATCACTGTACATATGAATACAATAACTATGGCAAGGTGTAAAATGCACCTATTAATTACGTGAAATACATTTTGATTGCTTCATCTTTTAGAAATATATTATAAACAACACAATTCAAAAAACACTGATGAACACCTTTATAGATAAATCTCTCTTTGCATTTGTGACTTTTGCTCTACCATAGTTTTCTACATTGGAGCAATAAGAAAAATACACTATTAAATATTTTCCCAAAAAGCCCTGACACTGCATCTGCCTTTCCAATCTAGGAAAGTGTATACTTTATACCAAAATGTTGTTGCTTTGTGGGGGGGATTTGCTGAAATATGGTATCGGTATAAAAGGCAAAGTTCTTGAAGGAGAGGGTAGAAAATAAAGCAGGACTGAAACCTTCTCCATTGAATGAAGAAAATTAGAGGAATTTGTAGTTTGTTCCCAATAGTTTGAGAAAGAGAGAGTGAGACAGGGAGAGAGAGAAGCTCAGGAGAAAGTGAGGACATGGACCGAAAATGGAAAGGGAATTTTCACTTGGCAGAGCAGAAGAGGGGAGAGATGAGGCACATGGTTAGGAGAGGGAGATCACGTAGGAACCTCAGTCAGTGGTGATGGAAGGGAGGCTATTCTATGCCAGGGTGTGTGTGTGTGTGTGTGTGTGAGAGAGAGAGAGAGAGAGAGAGAGAGAGAAATATTCTAATATCTTTCTGATTCTTAATAAATATGGGGTAAATTCAATGTTGGTTTTTTAATTGTTGTTTTTTGTTTTCTTTTTGTTCGTTTGTTTTTTGTAAAAACCTGTTGCTAAAATTTCCCAGGGCTTTAAAGTTTCTTGTAAAAGACTACATTTAATTGTTTCATAATACTCCTTTGTAGACTTTCCACAGTGTATTTATCCAATATGATATTGTTTGATCGCAGAAATACAATTTTAGGGACACCTGGGTGGCTCAGTGTTTGAGTGTCTGCCTTCAGCCCAGGTCGTGACCCTGGAGTCCCAGGATCAAGTCCCACATCGGGCTCCCTGCATGGAGCCTGCTTCTCCTCTATGTCTCTGCCTCTGTCTCTCCATGTGTCTCTCATGAATAAATAAATAAAATGTTTTTTAAAAAGAAATACAATTTTAATATTAAAAATTATGCCTTGATGAACATTTTCATAACTGAACATTGACTTGTATCTTGACCATTTCCAAAAATTGAAATTAACATATGTTAATTATAGTAGCATATGTTGCAACTTTTTTCCTTAACTGAAATTGGTCAATGAGATAAAGGATGTTTTAAAGATTCTTTAGTTTACACTTCCAAGCTCTCCCCTGGCTAGTAATGCTGTGTTATTTTATATTCCATCTAGGGTACATGGGTTTGTTTCTGTACTTACTCAAACTTTACTAGGTATAAGAAACTTTTCTCTTTTTTTCTTAAACTCAGCTAATTTGAGGTGAAAGAAAACATATCTTGATGTGAATTGGGGGTACATTCTTTTGAATACTTTTTGCACATTTATAGAACAGTTGTATCTCTGTATTCCATCTTTTACGAATTATCTACACACAGAAAACCTTTCACTCCTATTGGTGATGGTGTAGAAGCTTTTCCAATATTAAAATTATTAATAATTTATATGTCAAATATTCTGCAATGTCTCCCAGCATTATCATTATTCTTCTAATTTAAGTATGGACGTACATTGTCTTTTTTATGTTCATGTCATCATAGCTATTAATGTTTTTTATGTATATTTTCCCCTCTTCCTGTATCTTTAAAAAGATTGTTTATCCTTCTGTATAAGACATTTTATCCTCCTAATGATGCCTAAGGTTTTCTCCTACTGGTGTTATGATTTGAATTTTATTTTATTAATGTATCTTTAATATACCTAGGATTTATTTGGATAAAATGTTTGACAAGACAGTAACTAGCATTTTCCAAATTGCAAGTCAACTGCTCCAATAATGTTTACTGGAAAAGACCCTTCTTTCTCACTGGTTTTAAATACTCCTCATCATATATAAACTTTTCATATATAATATCAATATTTTACTATTCTTATACAACTATCAAGCATCTAAATTATTATAACTCTCTTTCATCCAACGATACTGGAAGGTAAACACAGTGGGAAAAACTTAGGAGTCATCCAAATAGAAGACAAATCAGTACTCTTAGAAAGTTTAGTATATAATTTTGAGGAGGAAGGAGTTTCTGGGATAAAGTGATATTTTGAAAAATTCAAGGGTGTATGCTAAATAAATCCAAAATGCCACTTTGGCATTTCTAGAGAGGATAATGTGGTTTATCTCCTCTAAGTAATTAATGTGTTGTGTCACATTAATAGATTTTCTAATATAATATTCCTCATGTTCCTGAAATGAATACATTTGGTCATTTTGGATTATTTAAAATAACATGTTACAGTAAATTAACTAATGTTCTCCTTAAGATTTCATAAGCAAAATTAGCATGTAGTTTTTTCATTGTCTACATTTTAGTAAGACAGTCATTCATACCATTCCATTAAAATAAATTTGGGATTTTTTGTTGTTGTTGTTTTTTCCATCCCCAGCATATGTAGCATCGAAACTAATATATTGACATTTTAAACTTCTTTGTATCCAACTACCTTTTTTAATATTCTCATTAACCTGCTGAGTTCCCCTTTAGAAATCTAAAATTTTAGAGGTATAAAATCGTATTTAATCTTTTATATAAAGATATATAAAATCGTTTATTTTAAATTCACTATGCCTTAGAGCAATAAACAAACAGCATATTTAAGATTAAGGTAATATAAGAGTAGTTCTCCTCACTTGATTTATGATTTTAAAGGGAATGCCTCTATTACCTTATTATTAACATAATATTATGTGTTTAAATAATATACTATTTACATGTTAATTAGTAATACATACTCATGTATTAAATTATTTTAATTAATTAAGGGCCATCTCTTTTTATCTGTATTTTACCACATATATTTAAAAGCACTGAAATACACCAACATCTATTGATGCTTCAATTTCTCCAGTGTGGTTTGAGCAGCTTCTCTGGAGCTACAATACCTAAGTTTAAGTTCCAGCTCCACGGTTGCCAAGTTGTGTGACTTTGGCCAGTTTGCTGAACTTCTTTTTTGTCTTAGTTTGCATACCTGCAAAGTAGAATAAAAATAAACCACTTACCTCACAGAATTGTTGTGAGATTTAAAATTCTCAATATATGTAAAGCACTTAATTAAAACTACACTTGTCACATAACAAGTGCTAAATGTGTTATTATGAGATGCAATGAAATGACTGATAATATCTTCTAATATTAGCTCCATTAATCCACTTGATCAGTATGTATTTGTCTAAATATGCATACATACAAAGCATACATACTGTGAATTTAAACTAATAGGTATTTTGGGATCCAGCATCCTTATATTAAAAGTACGGTTGGACAAAATATTTTCTTTGAGAGCTATGCCAAGTTTTGGCATGTTTACATCATTTTCATGTGTATTTTTTATGCTTTGGTCCAAATGTGTAGAACAAGATTTGTATTTGTTTTCTGTTACTGCGTTAAGAATTCACCACAAACTTGCTGGCTTGAACAACAAAAATGCACTATGTTACAGTTTTGTGATTCAGTAGTCTGACGTGGGTCACATTAAAATCAAGATGGCAGCAGGACTGATGTTGTTTTCTGGAGGATCAAGGGAAAAATCAGTTCTCTTCACGCTTCCACCTTCTAGAGGTCACCCATTCCTTGGCTAATGGTTCCCTTCATTCATCTCGGAAGAACTTCCGTCATCTCATCTCTTTCTCCGACTACAGTCAAGAAAGTTTCTCCATTTTAAGGACTCATTTGATTGGATTGGACTCACCCAAGATAATCCAGGATAGTCTCCCTAACTCAAGGTCTTCAAGCTAAATCATATCTGCAAGGTCCCTTTTGCCATGTAAGGTATCAGATTCTCAGGATTAGCGTCAATATCTTAGATTAGTTCTTGTTTATTGAATTTTATGTAGCAAACTTAATTTCCCATTTAAAAATCTCTCTTTTCCTTTTCCTTTTTCTTTTCTTTTTTTCCCCTCCACTGAATTTACTAATTTACTAATGCTTAGCTGTGTCTCCCATTCACACCATCTAAAATCTTTCAAAGATTTTTTTGTAACCATGTTTTGTAGTTGTTGGCAGTTATCAAGTACAGACTCTAGGATGATTTTACTATGAATTACCTGTTTCAGAGACATTTCAGGGGGCTCTTGTTCATTACTTCCTAGATGCAGATATTAAATTAGAAAAATCATTCCAGTGTGTTTTCTGATATTTTCCTTCTCCTCTGCAATTAAATTGTTTATAACGAAATAATCTTCCCTACTCAGGAACAGCGAAAATATCTCACACTTTCCTCTCTGCACCAGTTGCTTGGGCTGCCATTACAAAATTGCACCGGCTGGCTAGTTTATAAAACAACAATTTATTTCTCACAGTTCTTGATGCTCGGAAGTCCAACCTGAAGTCGTTGGCAAGATCCAGAGGCCTCTTTTCTTGACCTGTAGGTGGCTGCCATCTTTTTGGGCTCATATGACCTCTTCTAATTGTACTACAAGTGGAGAGAGAGATCTCTGGTGTCTCTTCCCCTTCTTAAAAAGACATCAGTTCTATCAGATTTGAGCTCTACTCTATAGTATTTATTGCTCCACCTTTAAAACGAGTCTAGATGGAGCACTCGGGTGGCTCAGTGGTTGAGCATCGACCTTTGCTCAGGGCGTGATTCCGGGGTTGATCCTGGGATCGAGTCCCACGTCTGGCTCCCTGCATGGAGTCTGCTTCTCCCTCTGCCTGTGTCTCTGCCTCTCTCTCTGGGTCTCTCATGAATAAATAAACAAAAACTAAAAACTTTTTAAAAATGAAACAAAATAAAATGAGTCTAGTGACTTTAAGTTTCTCAGAATATGCAACTTAGTGTTAAGATCCTTCTCCTAAAATCAGTTTTAGATCATGCCACTCGTTTTATTTCTTCCATCAATTCAATTTTATTCTTTTCTGGTTGCCATTCCTTGCATCATTCATTTATTTGAGATTTCTCTTTTGTTCCTTTTCTGTTATCTGAATTGTTTAACTCATTCAGGTTTATCTTTCTTCTTTTATGATATGAATAACTTCAGGCTCCAGATTCTCCACTATGAATGACTTTAGCTACCTCCACTGAGTATTTATAAATAGATTTGTGTGTGTGTGTGTGAATAGATTTTTAATTCATTCTAACTTTTGCCTATTTTCTTTTTTAGTCATCAGGTTCTTTAGGTATTTCTTTTAGATTCTTTTAACTTTTCTCTGAAGTATATGTCTTAGTTTATTTAACTGGGCTTAAAAAGTGTTAGATTTTTCTTTTTTTTTTTTAATCTCAGGAAGGAGAAATGCACAATCCTAGCAAAGACTGAGAATCCTGCGGGAATAGCATAATTGGAAAAGCACAAAATCAAAATCAGATATGGTAACCAGCTATCAGAATCTTAGAAATGTGAAAATGTAAAGTAAGCAGATGAAACTCAAAGGAAGGTTCAGGCCAGAAATATGTTTGAAAACTGTTGGTGTAGGGACTGGTTTGAACATAGAAATGAACACGATTCCTAGGGAGAAGATGAATCACATGAATGACCAGAGCATGAGTGGGCCTAGGACCAAAGGCTAAAGAGCAGCCCCCACATAGAAGTCAAGAAGTCTCAAGTGATAAAGTAGAAGCAGCTTAGTTGATAAAATGGAGAACCTTAGTTGTGAAGGAGACTAAATAAATGATTTGGTAGCTGGATGGAGATTTTTGGTCAATCTCTTTTTTTGTTTTGCTTTCTTTGTTTTTATGGGAGAGAATACTAATGCATGTTTGAAGGCTGATTAAAAAAAATCACCATCAACATCTTGAAAAAAGCGAATGACTGAAGATACAGAAAAGATGAAGGAAAAACAAAAAAGTAAAAATGCAAGGTGGCCTCAAATAAAAAACCTGACAACATCAGATGTTGTCAAGGAGATAAAACAACCACCAAATTTTTATTTAGTGAGGACGGAAGATCCACTGGCACAATAATTGCATGTAAAAAAAATCTATCCATTTCTTACATCAACCATACGCTTTATGACCCAGCAATTCTAGCTACAGATATTTGTCCAAAAGAAGTAAAAATCATGTCCATAAAAAGAAAGCCGATACTGGCTTTATTCATAAAGACTCAATAAAAAAATAAAAAACCTAATACCGCAAAACTAGAAATAACACAATTATCCATTAAGAGGAGTGTAAACAAACGGCAGTGTATTCAGAGAATATAGCTTTACTCAGCCATAAGGTACATATAACAACGGGTGAATCGCAAAAAAATTTCTATAGTGAAAACAGTCAGACACAAAGGAGTGTCTATTGTATGATTCCATTTTATAGGAAGTTTTAAAACAGGCAAAACTAGTTTTTGTTGTAAAAAAAAAAGTCGGAATAGTAGTTTCGTCTGTTGGGGGAGGAGGTAGGACATTGATGGGGAAGGAGATGAGGAAAAATTCTAGGGTGATAACAGTGTCTTATATCTTATGATAGAGGTTCGGGTTATACAAGTGTAATGCATTTTTTTGGAAACTCAACAAGTATATATTCCATTATGTATAAAATTTAGGTCAAGGGATGCCTGGGGGGCTCATCAGTTAAGCATCTGGGTTCGGCCCAAGGCGTGATCCTGGGGTCCGGGGATCGGGCTCCCTGCATGGAGCCTGCTTCTCCCTCTGCCTATGTCTCTGCCTCTCTCTCACTCTGTCTCTCATGAATAAATAAATAAAAATACAATCTTTAAAAAATTTGAAAATAAAAAAAATAAAATGGAGGTCAAGAGAAAAAAATGACAAAAATAAGTATTAGGTTCTAGTTAATGACAAGCATGCTCAAGTATTTAGGGGAACTATAATTTACTTGGAAATGCATTCAAAAATTACCAGATGGATTGATGATATTTGGTTAGGATGCTTGATGAAATGAGTGTAGTAAAATATCAAGGGGAGAGTCTAGGTTAGCAGCTACCGGGATATTCACTTTCTGTGTGCTTGAAAGTTTTATAGCCAAATGCTGGGGAAAGAGAAGCAAGGAGAAGGTGTCTGGAACTAAGTGACTGGATTTCCCTTTGAAGGGAGGAATGCCACTGCAAGAATTTGGAGGGGAAAAGGCAGTCAGAGAAGCGCTGCTCCTGGAATAAAACATCCTTGACAGAAAGAGAAGAAATGAACGTAATTAAGTCATTTTGGTGTGATAAAAGTCCTCAGAAATGTCAGCTTATAGAATTACAAGAAGTGTCTGGACATCTTTGGGGGCCCAACTGCTCAACGGTGAGGAGGTTTGTTAAGGGCACAGTCAACATATTTGTACTTTTCTCCATACACTTGGCACACGGTGGCCAATCATTGACATTTCAATTAATCAAATGTCCCTCATCCTCCACCATCATCTTGAACCGTGGGAAAGGACAAGAAGCCTCGTCCTCTGACTGCATGAAGCATCTTCTCTCCCGTGTCTTAAGTCCATTTAAAATCTATTCTTCACTATGTAACTTAGGAATCTGCTTTCTTGCTCTCAAATCCTTGGAGTCCAAGGCACCTTTGGTGCATTTCTGCAACTCCCTCTGACAGCTGATGTAAGCTGGCAGAGGACGAAAGATTTTGCAAGCGTGGCGGGAGGGCTGAGCTCACACACAACAGTCACGCTGCCCTCGGATACGCTCGGGTCACTCGGGGCTGTGCCAGGCCAAACCAGCTCAGCCTCTCCCTGCACCTCGCCCAGGACTCGAAGGCTCCCTGGAGGGCATGCCCTCGATCACTGGCTCTCGTGTTTGTATTTTCTGCAGCAAGCAAGGATAAAAGAAAAACGAAAGGGAGGGTCACCTCTAATGGAGAGACGCTGGAGGGGACTGACCCCAAATGTGCCATTATGCACAACAGGGAAACCCTGAGCGTCTTTTGCAGTAAAGGGAAGCAGCGCGCACATTTCCCCCAATCCAGCCTGCAGTGTGGAGATGGGACCTGAAAGCAAGAGCAAACAATTCTTTTAGTTTTCTTTCTCTAGTGACCAAAAGATTCAGCAAAATCCCACCAACCAGGTTGAGGAGCGGAGAAAGTAAAAGCCAAATGAGTCTTAAAAGTAGCATGTACATTCAAAATTTAAATTTCTTGCCAGTTCAGCAGTGTAAGATGTCATGGGTAACATAGGGAATACTTATTTAAATTTTTCATATGCTCCCAGAATGAATCAAGATTAGAATGAGGAGGTGCACATAATGGCGCAAAAGGAGCGAAATCTCAAGCTTTCCTCCCGGTGAAAGATTAGTCTTTGAGGTCCCTCCTGTCTAAAAAAGCAAAAACAGCAACCGCTATTTGCTGGCTTTACGAACAAGCTTGTCAGAGATAGTTCTCTAGACATTTCTACTCTGTTAGGTAACTAGTGAACACTGGTTGAAAAACCACCCCTGTCTTTAATCCTCATAAAAACAAAACAAAACAAAACAAAAAACGACCCACCGCTTTGCAACAGCACATACATTTGATCTGAGCAGCTGATCAGACCCGGATAGATTCACATGCTCTGGTTGAAGTAGCCTGACACAAACAGACATTTTAAGATGTGTTTGGGTTTTTTAGTGTACCTCGTAATAGAGAGTTTTTTTTTGGGGGGGGGGATGGTTAGTGCCGGGTACAGGGTAGGTTAGGGTGCGCTTTTATGAACAGAATGTACACACACACACAAACCCCCAAATACCTGGAGACAATGTCTTTATTTCAAATTGCAACTTCGCCTTGCACACTGCAGTCGGTCCTGGTAGTAGGCACCGTGACATACAGCCGGGGAAGGGACATAACCTAGATAAAGCAAACAAAAATTGAACAAAACACGGGAAGATGACATTTATAACGCCGCTGACAAAGGCAGTCACTTCACTTTAAATAACGTGGCAGGTTGCAAAACTATAGTAATTACTAGAATTTCATTTTCATTAACTAATAAACCAAGGAAAACAATTTAAGTATCTGAATGTCATTTTTCAAATGAAAATAAACTGTAAACATTTGACTAACATCACAGCAGGGATAATATACCTAAGGAAATCCATTGAAATATGCGAGCGGGTTCATCCTCTTCTATCACATTAAAACCGCAATTGACTGTAAACCTCCTACCACTCTCCACTGAGACTTTAATTGTAAAGATTCCTGTTACATATCATATTAGAATTTAGTTAAAATTGTAGAACACATTATTTCCAATGAGACGGCCAACCATCACTCACAAAGATTTTTAAAAAGGTGATTAATAATTCATCTCAGATAAGGAAAAGATCTATATTTATACCATCTTCTCAGCCACCATAAACTACCTGACAATTGTTCAGTAATGATGCCCAGTAAATTCTTTAAAATGGTAATTTGTCATTCTGTCACTTCATTTGTGACCTAAAATTCCTCACTTGAGGCATCATCAAATAAATTAATCACTTTCCAGGATCCATTTCTCTGTTCCGCGCGTTATTATGCGCGGCTCTCCCGTGTTTCTCTTCATTTACATAGATTTAATGGCCGAGCCGTGGCTCGCGATGGCACAGAACGCACACATCTCATTACAGGTGAAATATTCTAACTGCCACTATCACTGGGAAAGAAAATAACTCTCCCAATTTAATTTTCCTGATGTAACAAAACCATGATTCTTCACTATGAAATGTTGATGCCATCCATCAGTCACAATCAATAAAATCATCCTGGAAGTAGCCTCCGCCCGCGCCGCTCCTCCGCGCCGCAGTATTTGAGGAAGGTAATTAAGCTCATCATAGCTAATGAATGTAAATGAAGTCGAGATCCGCGCCGCCCCCGCGGCTGGACCCCAACTGCCCCCCGCACCCGTCCGCGCGCCCCAGGCGGGTCGGCGGGCACCGGGCGTCGGGCGTCGGGCACTGGGTGCCGGGCACTGGGTGCCGGGCGTCGGGCACCAGGTGTCGGGCACCGGGCGTCGGGCACCGGGGGTCGGGCGTCGGGCGTTGGGCGTCGGGTGTCGGGCACCGGGCGTCGGGCATCAGGCGTCGGGCACCGGGCGTCGGGCGTTGGGCGTCGGGTGTCGGGTGTCGGGCACCGGGCACCGGGCGTCGGGCGTCGGGCGTCGGGCACCGGGCGTCGGGCACCAGGTGTCGGGCGTCGGGTGTCGGGCACCGGGCGTCGGGCGTCGGGCACCGGGGGGTCGGGCGTCGGGCACTGGGTGTCGGGCGTTGGGCGTCGGGTGTCGGGTGTCGGGCACCGGACGTCGGGCATCAGGCGTCGGGCACCGGGCGTCGGGCATTGGGCACCAGGCGTCGGGCACCGGGCGTCGGGCACCGGGGGTCGGGCACCGGGGGTCGGGCACCGGGCGTCGGGCGTCGGGCACTGGGTGTCGGGCGTCGGGCACCGGGCGTCGGGCCCGGGCGTCGGGCATTGGGCTCCGGGCGTCGGGCACCGGGCGTTGGGCATTTGGCGTCGGGCACCGGGCGTCGGGCGTCGGGCACCGGCCAGGCTCCCCGAGCAGTTGCCACCCAAGCGCACGGCCAAGCGCAGCCTTGCCGCCCCGTGCCGTGTGTGGCGGGGGCTGCTGCCAGGGGATGGGGGGAGGGGGGCAGGGGCCAGGGGGCCGGAGGTGGGGGCTACCTCGAGGGGCGAGGGTCGGGATTGTCTCGGGAGCTGGGGGTGGCGGGGTATGGGGAGCAGGGACCAGGGGCCGGGGGTGGGGGCTACCTGGAGGGGCGAGGGGCCGGGATTGTCTCGGGGAGCTGGGGGTGGCGGGGGATGGGGAGCAGGGACCAGGGGGCGGGGGGGCGGGGCTGCCTCGGGGGCCGCGGGGCCGCAGGGTCCGTGTCAGCCGCGCGGGGAGCGGCGGAGAAGGCTGCGGCGGCCGGGGCGGAGGGGCTGGGCACGGGGCGCGGTCTCCTCCCGCGGCGCAGGGGCGGTCCCGCAGGAAGCAGCGCACAGCAGCCGCGGCCTGGGCCTCGGGGCTCCCGGGAGCCGCTCGCGGGTCACGGTGGCGCCTGCGGAGCGGCCCAAGCAGGACGGGGCCACTCGGCCGCCCGGAGACGTCCCCACCCCCACCCAACTGCCCCACCTCCCTTCCTCGCCCAGCGGCCAACCACCGTTTCTCAGGGGCCCTGATTTAAGGGAAAACCCCCAAGAAAGACTGCGTGCGCCTGTGCATGTTCTAAACAGAGCAGCGCTCCCGCTCGCCTGGAGCCTCGGGTCTCCTGCACAGCCCCTCGGCCCGCGGGCAAGGGCGGCTCCCCCACCCCTCCATCCCCCTCCCTCTCCCCCTCTCCCCCTCTCACTCCCCTCCCCTTCTGTCTCTCCCCCCTCCATCCCCCTCCCTCTCTCCCATCCCTCCCTTCTTCTCCTTCACTCCCCCTCCCCCTCTCCCCCTCTCACTCCTCCTCCCCTCCCTCTCACCCCATCCCTCTCCCCCTCCACCCCCTCCCTCTCTCCCCTCACCCTCCCTTCTTCTCCTTCTCTCCTCCCCTCCCTCTCACCCATCCCTCTCCCCCTCCACCCCCTCCCTCTCTCCCCTCACCCTCCCTTCTTCTCCTTCTCTCCTCTACCCCCTCTCTCCCCATCCCTCTCCCTCCCCTTCCCTCCCTCCCTCTCCCCCTCCATCCTCCTCCCTCTCTCCTCTCCCCCTCCCTCTCCTCCCCCCTCCCCCCCAGCCTGGGGGAGCCTGGGTGCACCTGACTGCCGAGAGAAGGAGGGGGCAGCTGGCGCCCAAGGCCAGCACCGTCGCTGTCCCAAGGGGCCGCAGGCCAGGCGGCCGACTCTGCAGGCCGACCCAGCAGGGACCGAGTGACGGGGATGCGGAGGAGGCCACCTGCCACCAACAAAGCAGGTGCAGGGGCCAGGAGACCGGGGTGGGAGCGGTGGACGCCGCCCAAGCGGGGTGGCGGTCCGGCCGCCTCCTCCCGCGCCTCCTCCCTGGGCGCCCGCTCCGTCGAGTAAGTACAGAGGACCTTCCGAGTAAGTGAAAGGTTAAGCCATAGGGTTTTTAAAACATTCCCATGAAAACTGTAGCCAGGTGACACTTTACATGTGTAGTAACACAAAGAAATAAAGCAAATAGAAAAAAAAAACACATTATTTATGACCCATTAATAAGTTTTAGCAATTTGATGCTCTGACATTCAAAACAAAAGTATATTTTAAGGAGAGATGTGAGTAGCCAGTAGAGAAGCCTGGCCTACAGGCAAGGTTCATGTCCTGAACAAAGGAAAAAAGACAGATCCCTGCAAATACAGATGCCTATATTAATTATGTTAAATGTAGCACGGAAACGAGTAATTGCCCACAGTGTGGAAGAGTGCACTTAACAAGCCCAAACATCTAATGGAGGTGGGAGGAATTTCCTTATTACTTAAACAACCATCTCTCGGCTCCCGGGTCCTACAGGCCATTCCACTACCAACAGCTCCCGGACCTGAGAGGCCTGGGGGTCCCCGCGTATTCCTGGAGACCTGGCGGTTCACACGCGGGCCAAGCGGGCCTCAGCAGAGCACCAGAAGATACTGTTGCTACAGTCGTCGCCTCAAATGCTATTTTCTAAAACTAGAAAATGTGAGCGCAGTGGTAAACTGGAAGCTATGGCTGCTGACATTAAAACTGTGTGGGAGGGATCCCTGGGTGGCGCAGCGGTTTGGCCCCTGCCTTCGGCCCAGGGCGAGATCCTGGAGACCAGGGATCGAGTCCCAATTCGGGCTCCCGGTGCATGGAGCCTGCTTCTCCCTCTGCCTGTGTCTCTGCCTCTCTCTCTCTCTGAGACTATCATAAATTATAAAAAAAAAAAAAAAACACTGTGTGGGAATTTTCGATTAGGTTGAGTTTCCATGAGGCAAATCTTAATAAACCGAAGGTAGTAAGCTTAGTTTGCGTGTCCTTTTATGCCCCAAATCCAGTGTTTTTATAGGCTACTTAAACAACCAGTTTTGCCGGAGAGGACTTACTACTGAAAATGTGAATTACCCCAGAACACAAAGTAAACATTATACTGAGTTTGAAACACTAATTAGCTAGATGACTTTGCATAAGTTACATTTCCTCTTCAGAATTTCTTGTCTGCTGATCTATAGAATGGAAATTTAAAAACAAACAAACCTATGATTCACAAGATGACCACCCAAATCAATAAGCAAAGAAGTGAGTGATGAAGCTTGAAGTATTGAGCTAATTACATTTCTTTTTCTTTTGTGTGGTATTAGTTTGCTAAAGCTGCCTTAACAAAATATCACAGACTGTGTGGCTCAAAAATAGAAATTTGTTCCTAGAAGTCCAAGATCAAGGTGTCAGCGCATTTTGTTTTTCTTGTGAGAGGAGGCCTCTCTCCTTTAGCTTGCAGAGGACCGTTGTTTTTGCTGTGTCCTCACATGGTCTTTCCTGTGGTGCATCCCTGGTGTCTCTTCTTTTTATAAGGACACCGCCTGCGCACCCGGGCGGTTCAGTGGTTGAGCATCTGCCTTTGGCTCAGATCCTGATCCCGGGGTCCTGGGATCCAGTCCCACATAGGGCTCCCCGCAGGAAGCGACTTCTCCCTTTGCCTCTCTCTCTGTGTGTCTCTCATAAATTAAATAAATAAATAAATAATAAATAAATAAATAAATAAATAAAATCTTTAAAATAAAAAATCGTAAGGACACCAGTCATTGAATTAGGGCTCTACCCTTAAGACCTTAGTCTCAGTTACAGATTTAAAAGCCTATCTTGTACAGTCATGTTGGGGGTTAGAGCTTGAAAATGAATTTTGAAGGCACACAAGTCAGTCCATATAAAGCATATTGATAGTAAAATAAATTCGTATACGTACCATCAAAAAATTTCAGGAAAATTTCTTAGGATAGCTGGTAGAAACCAGGATTGCTTACTCCTATCCAGCTCTTTCTCTGCTCAGGCGTTTGGGGAGATTGCACGTCTTATCTTTTCGTAGTAAGGTGGGGACCTGAGACTAGTTTTGGCCACTGGGTCTCAATGATAGATGTATCCTCAACAGCCGGTGACTCTCCACCTCTCTGCTCCCTGCGTGGTAATTGTGACGGGGACTTGCGGTGAAATTGTCACAGGGCTGGGGCCGCCTGATGGCCGTATCTCCACGTGGAGGAAAATCCCTGTGCATTTACTCAGAACGGCAGCCAATTTTGCATGCTTCAGAAATAAACGCTTCATTTTGTTAAAGCCTGGTGGCAGGCACAGCCTGAAGGGACTCCGAGCGAGCCGCGGCCCCGCAGACTCTCCAGTGCAGGCCGCATCTGTGTTTGCGTCTTACCAATAGGATATGGCCAAGGTGAGGGCACAGGCCACCCCTTGAAAAGGTTGTGCTACCTGGCGCAGGAGAGGGGACCCCATACCCGTAACTATGTTCCATTGTAAGACTCTTACGTTCACAGACTGCAGGGGAGGGATTCGGACCCTTTCTGGCTTTGAAGACGATAGCTGCTTTGGCTTGAACAGCCCCAAGAAATGGCAACGCGGCAGAGAAACCAGGTGAGGCCTGGGGTGCTGGAGCAGCCCCTGGGCAGCCCCTGACAAAACAGCCTGGGCTCTTACAACCCCAGGAACTGAATTCTGCTAACAACCACAGGAACTTGGAAGAGGACCCCAACTTCTCGAAAGGAATGTAGCCTGGCCAACCTCTTGTTTGCAGCTTTGTGAGATCCTAAGCAAAAGATTCTAGTAAACCTTACCTTACAGTTGATTTAGTAAAAGTGTGAGATCATCTGGGACGCCTGGCGGACGCCTGGGTGGCTCAGCGGTTGAGCCTCCAGCTCAGGGCGTGACCCCGGGGTCCCGGATCGAGTCCCACGTCGGGCTCCCCAGGGGGAATCTGCTTCTCCCTCTGCCTGTGTCTCTGCCTCTCTCTCTGTGTCTCTCATGAATAGATAAATGAAATCTCTTTTAAAAAACTGTGACATAATAAATGTATGTTGTTTTGAGCCACTGAATGGTAGTAAATTGTAGGCAGCAGTAGAAAACTGACACAGCCACTGAGGCTTTAGGACTGCTAGTCATCGTAGCATAAATCGAGCCTATCCTGACCGGTACTGGGGCCACTGGGAAGGTGGAACCACGAAGGGTGGATTGCCTGAGCCATGACGTAGGTAATTAATTGAGGAGTCATAACCCAACATGACTCCAGAAGAATGCAGACAACATTCAGAACGGAGGTGTCTACTGTATTAATCTCACATTTTTTGTCCTTTGAGCGAGGTAAAGAAGGCATATTTCTTGAATTTCAAGATGTCACAGGATCAGAGGGCTATCAAAAGCACTGGATTTCGAAATCATCTGTAAAGGAAAGATCTGTCAAATATTAATTAAAATGAAATTAAAGGTAGGGTCTTTGGGGCACCTGAGTGGCTCAGTGGTCGAGCATCTGCCTTTGGGTCAAGGTGTGATCCCGGAGTTCTGGGATCGAGTCCCACATTGGGTTCCCTATAGGGAGCCTGCTTCTCCCTCTGCCTGTGTCTCCGCCTCTCTGTCTCTATGTGTCTCTCGTGAGCAAATGAATAAAATCTTTAAAATATAAAATAAAATAAATAAATAAAATAAAATAAAATAAAATAAAATAAATAAAATAAAATAAAATATAATAAAATAAAATAAAATAAAATAAAATAAAATTTAAGAAACGAAACAAAATAAACGTAGTCTTTGTTGCCAAGTCCAGCACTGACCTTTGACAATTACAGGTACTTGACTTGCATGCCATGGTTTCAACTGTTGCTTCTCTTACCTGATATAAGGGAAGCACAAGCTGAAGCCAGTATCTTTCATTCGAAAATATTTGGCCACATTTAACCGAATATCATCTTCCTCCTCTTCCTCAGTGTCATCATCAGAAAATATGCATTAAGAACTGTACTGGCTTCTGTAGAAAATAAATAACAGACACAATCTCTACATATGGAAAGTCTCACATCTAAGATATTCATGTGCACCCATTAGAAAGAAGAGAGAGTTGAAATAGTTAAATACACAATCCAGCACACACAAGGAAACAAAACCTCTAATGCTTAGAAAAGGTTTGGCCAATGAACCACAGAATGGAATCGAAAGTCTGGCAAATTCAAAAGAGAATTCTCTAATAAAAATCTTTGTTTATGTGGGGAGTTGAAAACTAAATAAAACACCTGAGACAGCTCTAGTTCCTTCAAAATGGCAGCATCCCAATACAAACAATAAAGTAAAATAATCTCTCTAGTTTGTAGAACTGTAGAATATCAATAAATACACTAAGTAAATAAAATCTTTCCTGTACATCTTGCCGCTGGAGTTCACGAGGGAGCTTCTGGAAACTCGGCATATAGATTTAATGATGGGGCATATATTCTACTGCTTAGTGCAATATAAGCACAGACCTGATTGACAGCATGGTACAGTCTCATCTAGTCTCTGATTCTACCAGACAGATGGACAGATGGATAGAGGGATTGATTGATTTTTTTTTCCCTGAAGGATATTCCGACACTTTTTCCCCAAATGCTAAAATGTCCTCTTTCTCTCTCTCCTTTGACATTTGACTGCAATAGGTGTGTTGAGCTTTATACCAAGGATTCTGTTATCATTAGAGAAACATGCCAAAGGGAGAAGTTGTCCCCTGTGAGTAATGCTGCTGCACTTGAGATGGGCAGGGGTATGCGGGCTTCAGCATTTTCAGGGCAGTGGTGTCCAGTAGATCTATGAGCCTTGTACCGCCTCTGTGCATTTCACAGACTAAGCTGAAATGAAACCGTCAAGTGCAGCTAGCTCATTCCAAAGTTTCTCCCCTTTCAGTGGTCTCAATTCTGGGGAAGCGAGCCTAAGCCCTGAAACCTATTTTCCCTGTTTTTCCTATCACACAATGTGTGAGATTCTCCTTCTTCCTCTTCTTCTTTTTATTACGGACATTACCATTTGTTGTTTTGGCTTTGTGTGATACTTCGTTTCAATGACAACAATTAGTAGTAGATGTGCATTTATTCGTCAAGGCTGGGAATTGGATTTTTTTTTCTTTTTTTACAGGCACATCCTGTTTTTAGTAATTGGATGTACCACCAAGGAGTAAAACAAAAGATGAAACATCCTTCAACGGAAGACAAATGGAATTAATATTCCAATTAGGTAATTACAATCCACCAACCTAAAAAAGCTCACTCCTTTCCTTTTCCAACACAGATTACTGTGCAACGTAGCTCTGTTATACTTAAAGCCTACTTTCTTATACACGAGAAAGCTTTTTAAGTTTGGGTTAAAATAATTTCTTCTTCTGTTTAGAGTAGCTAGTTCTGACTTCTTTGCAATTTTCCGGCAAGAAACAGCAAATGAACCAATTTTTCTCAATGTTTTCACTGTCCCCACCTAATTTAAGGATCAAATCATATGAATCATTTACATGACACAATATAACATGTTAGATTTCTTTTACTGAAAAGATGTATGGAATTAGATGTTAAGAGAAGGAGTCAGACTGCCTTGGTTGGAATCCTTATAATGTCATTTGTCAGCTTCATAGCCTTGGGCAGTTTCCTTAAACTTACTTAGGGCCTCAGATTTTCTCTAATAGACAATTATAATAGTTCCCACCTTGTTATATACTGTAATAGAAGGAGTAACAGTAGTCAATACTTGTGAGCATTTAATATGCACCAGGCACACTTCTAAATGCTTTACATATATTGAGTCTACGCATGTATAAACCACCTGGAAGAGTTTCTGGTGTAATCTGAGCACTCAATAAACGCTACTAATAATAAAGGCCATTATTAGTATTAGTAACAGTCATAGCACTAGAAAGACATGGGATTGAGTTCTTACACTTTTTCGGACTCTGTGTGTTGTTATAGATTTCAAATCTAGCTCTATACCAGAAGGACATTATAAAAGTCCTGTTCCATTCTAGTCAGAAGTTAAGAGACTACGGTAGGAGTATCTATGAAGTATGATGAAAACTTCACATTAAATCCTTTATATTTAAAAATTGTCTTAAAAGATAATAAAAATTGGTACAAAATAAGTGTCACCTAGATAAGTACAGAATAACAAGATGGAAAAAACGGGAGCAGTAATGACAGTCCCCTCAACTAACAGAGCCTCGTACTGGACGCGTGTCACCAACTTCCATTTTCTCTATTAAAAATACTGCTTTTGTGGTGATGAGGAGGAGGGTTGTTGTAGGAGTAAAAAAATAAAAAGTTATTAATAATAAAAGTTAAAAATAAAAAGTTACTGTGTTCCTCTCCTTGTGTATATCACAATTCCTCTGTGTCTGTCCCCCAAATGCCCCGCCCCTCCCAATAGAGACAGAGTGAGAAGCAGACCTCACTTCGCTTTGTGCACCCCCACATGTCCTCTGGCACTAGCGTGCATGTTCTCCTCATGCACTCCTCACTCTTCTGTAGAGAAAAAATGTAATGCAATAAAGTTATAACTCCAAACACCGACCTCAACTTGAAATTGCTGAAGGATATCAGTAAGTACAAGTAGCCATCTATTTTAAAGATAATGTCAGCATTTGGTTGTTCTTGGATATGTTAAAGTGTCAAGTAAACACATGTTCCGCGGCAAAAATTAAATCAAGCAGTGGAGTGTGAGCTAAAGCAAAAGGGCCACGTCCTCATTCTACTCCTCTAAAAAGATCATTGTTCATAGATTGGTTTATGTTCCTGCAGGTTTGGTGATTTGTTTTTTAATCTTGACAACGTGTTATGACTATCCGTTCGTGACAGTATTGATAGATGTCTTTTAATAAATATTGGAGCGCTCCTCACATATTGGGAAACACAACAAAATCTGAAGCCTACATTAGACAAGGTGATCAAGAAAGCAGCAGAGGCTGTTTGAACGGAGACTTGAATAAATATGCCTGCATGCTATACCAGGGAACGGAGTTATCATTAGGACACACAGGCTGGTTCCATGGCTCCGCTGTTTCAAGAAACTGAATGGACTTTTGTCTTGGAAAAGCTGTGAACTCCTTGGAGTCTTTCAGTTAGACTTCTGAAAGTGCAACAGATGCACATTTAAAACGTTAATAAATATTTCCAAATTGTCTTCCAATCTCGTTTACCTTGCCCTGAACACCAAGACTGCCCGAGTATTTCTATGCTCCCCAATGCTTGGCAGCCCTGCAGATTGTCACAATTTTTTTTTTTTATGTTCCTTAATCTTACTGGTAAGAAATGGTATTTCTACTTCCATTTTGCTGAGCACTAGCAGGTTTGCAAACCTTATATATTTTTTGCATTTTTTTATCATGACTTTTTCTCTTAACTGTCTGTTTACATGTGTATTAATGGTCTTTTCCTGAGGGTTATGTAGGAGCTCTTTGTGTATTAAATTACCTTGTTCTATGGTAGAGGTTGAAAATAAATTTACCCAGTTTAATGTTGGTCTTTCGTTTCTACTTCGCTTATTTTGCTTTTTAGGAATTCTTTCAACTTTTATATAATCAAAAATTCTTTCCTGTATCTATTTATCATTAAGTACCTACATCATCCCAGACTTTCTTCTAGAAGCCAGAGATATAAAAAGATTAGAAATGTGTACAATCTGGTGAAGGGAGATAGAGAAAAACTGTATGACTATGAGACGATTCCTATGTTGTCCAAAAGAGAGGCAGGAGATAGAATCAGTGTTGGGGGCTAGGGGGCTGCTCATTTACATACAGGAGTGGAGGAAGGCCTCCGAGAGAGTGGCAGTTACTCACACACCAGAAGGAAGTGAGGGAGGAGGCTGGGCTCAGAGAAACAGCCCACGAGGCAGAATCCTGCAGGTGTGTGTGAAGAATGGCGGGAAGGCAGCGGCCAAAGGCCTCGTGGATGAGCAAAGGGGGAGAGGAACAAACGAGGTCAGAAAGGAGGCAGATACCAAACCAGATGGAACCTCGCAGGCAATGATGTGAAAAGCCCCTGGGAGATTTTGAACACTGCACCTGACTTAATTTTAAAGGCTCCTTCTACCTGCACGACAGAGAATGGGTTGCAGAGGATGAGAACAAAGGCTAAAGCAGAAAGAGCATTTATGAGGCTATTGCAAGAGATCAAGTAAGAGGGAGAGCTTCAGGGCAGTTGAATATGCTTATGAGTAACCTTCCTGAAGAGACAAAATTCACATATATTCTCTTCTTAAAATCAGGTTGAAATTTTTGTAGATAACTAGATCGTTCATCATATGCAATTTATTTTGTTTTGTTTTTATTTACTTTGTATTGAGATTTAACTGACATATAACATTGTGTGAGTTTAAGTACATGTTGACTTGATGCGTTTCTGTATTGCGGTGTGGTTACCAACCTAGCATTAGCTGACATTTCAATGAAGTCATACAATTATCATTTCTTTCTGTGATAAAAACATTTACGATTCAGTCTCTTTGCAACTTTGAAGTATATAATACAATATTGTTGACTATAATCCTATGCTGTGCCTTAGATCTTGAGAAGTTAGTCTTCTAATTGCAAATTTGTAACCTAGAACGTCTCCTCGATTACCCCACCCCCTACTCCATGGAAACCTCCATTCTACGATAAGTTTCTATGAATTTGGTCTTTTTTTTAATTCCACATGTCAATGACATCGTATGATATCTAACCAAATTCCCTGTCTAGTTTGTCTTACTTAGCATAATGTCCCCAAAGTCCATCCATGTTATCACAAAGGCAAGGTTCTTTTTTGCTTATGGCTAAATATTTCATCTATCATATATATGTATATATGTATATACATAACATATTTTCTTTATCCATTTATTCATTGACAGACACTTGGACTGTTTCCACACCATACTTGTGAATAATGCTGCAGTAAACATGGGAGTGCAGATACCTACTCTGCAGACATCTTTTTGATATTCTGTTTTCATTTCTTCTCAGTATATACCCAGAAGTGGGATCTCTGGATTATATTGTTGTTCGCTTTTTAATTTTTTGAGGAGCATCCAGAGTTTTTCATGGTAGCTGAACCAAATTACAATTACATCAACGGAGCACAAGGCTTCCCTTTATCCACATCCCTACCAATACCTATCTTTCACCTCCTGGATAACAGCCATTCTGACAGGTGTGAGGTAGTATCTAATTGTGATTTCAATTTGCATTTCCCTTCCCTTTTAATGTAACTGTTGACCATTTGGATGTCTTCTTCAGAAAAATATGGATTCAGTTCCTCTGCCATTTTTGATTGGATTATGGCAGGGATCATTGAGTTGTATGGATTCTTCATGTATTTTGAATATGAACTTCTTATCCAATGTGATTACAAATATTTTCTTCCATTCTGTAGGCACGATTAATTATGTTAAAATGTCCATATTATGCAAAACCATATCTAGACTCAATGCAACCTCTATCAAAATTTCAGTGGCATTTTTCAAAGAAATAGAAAATGCAGTCTTAAAGTTTATATGGAACCAAAAGACTCCATAGCCAAAGCAGTCCTGAGAAAGAAGAACAAGTCAGAAGAATCACATTTCCTGATTTAAAACTATACTACCAAGCTATACAATTAAAACAGTATGGTATTGGAATAAACATAGGCCGATGAAATAAAAATAGCTCAGAAATAAACCCTACGTATAAAATCAACTGATATTTGACAAGGGAGACAAGAACACTCAATGGGGAAAGGATAGTGTCCACAACAAATGGTGCTGGGAAAACTGGATAATCACATGCAGAAAAATGAAATTGGACCCCTGTCTTGCACCACTCACAAAAATTAACTCAAAATGGATTAAAGACTTAAATGTAAAATCGGATACCATAAAACTCCTATAAGAAAACATGGGGATGAACTTGACATTGGTCTTGGCAATGATTTTTTTTTTTTTTTTGGATATAACCCTAAAATGAGAAGCAAAAGCAAAAATCAACAAGCTTAACCTTGTCAAACTAAAAACCTCTGCACATCAAAAGAAATAACCAATAAAATGTGGTAATTTATTTTAAAGTAAGGGCTAAAATAAGTTTTCTGCTTTTTTTCCCTGACATTAGCCTATATTTTTTCAAGGACTGTTTGGGTTGAATATTTTTAGAACTTTTTTTCCACCAAGAATTTATTTTGTTAAGTAATAGAGACCCAGATTTAAGGGTTTAAGATTTAAGGGTTTGTTTTTTTTCTCCCCAAATGATCCCATTCTAACAACCCCCTTTTTTTTTTTCCTAAAGATTTTATTTATCTATTTGACAGAGAGAGAGAGAGAGAGCACAAGTAGGAGGAGCAGCAGAGGGAGAGGAAGCGGGCAGACAGCCCCACATGGGGCTCGATCCCAGGACCCTTGGATCATGACCTGAGCAGAAGGCAGACGCTTAACCAAGTGAGCCAAGCAGCTTCCCGTCGACAACCTTTTATGTAAAAATTTATCTGCCCTTCACTGATAAGAGATGCTCTATTTTCAGATGTGCTTGAATATATTTCTGAACCATGAATTCATTGATCTGTCTCTTGATCTTTGTGCCAGTACAATGCAATCCTAATTATTGCTGCTTTTTAAGAAATTTAATATGTTTTAAGATTCAGTAGAGAGAGTAAAATCATTCTATGACAAAGCCAGCTACAAGTCCTCTATTAAGATATTTATGATAAGTAACTTTCTCTACCATCATTAAAAACTAGAAAAGCAGAAAATAAGAACCAAGGAAAATTATGCTTATATTACTTTTACCTTCAGAGTGGTTTGGGTTCATGCTATTACCACATTCCCCCCAGCAGATCTTTCCTCCATAGTCTGTGTTTATTAAGCCTCTGTTTATGAGCTTCTGTGATTTTCATGAGAATTCTTACTTCATTGTGTCTTATTTTAGGTCTAACTCTGAATCCAAATATGCAGGCTGACAGATTCTTTTTTTTCTTTTTTTTTTTTTATGGGCTGACAGATTCTTGAAGACAGGAACACTACATACAACAATCAGTTCAGGCATTGGTGTCGTTTGAAACAGAAAATTTTCATTTTGATAAAGTTCAGTTAATTTATTTCTTTTGCTGTTTATATTTTGTTGTCATAAACAAGAATCCATTGCCCAAGCTAAAGTCATGTAGGTTTACCTTACATTTCTTCTAAGACTTTTATAGATTTAGCTCTAGTATTTAGGTTTTAGAAAATTTTTTAGTTACTTTTTGGATATGGTATCATAGAGGTGCAATTTCATTCTTTTGCAGGTAAATATCCAGTTTCCCATTCCAATTCTTAAAAACACAATGGTTTCCCCCATTAAATTGTCTTGGTCCCCTTGTCAAAAATCCATTGACCATAAATACATGCATTTATTTCTGGATTCTCAAGTCTGTCCCATTGATCTGTCTATTCTTATGGCAGTACTGCAATATCTTGTTTACTGTGTTGCTTTGTAGTCATTTTTGAAATTGGGAAGTATGAGTCTCTCATATTTGTGCTTCTTTTATGAAAGTTGTTTTACCTATTCTGAATTCCTTGCAACTCCATATGAATTTTAAGATCAGCTTGCTGATTTCTCAAACGAAGCCAACTGGGATTCTACAGGAATTGCCTCAAATCTGTAGATCAATGACTTAAGTCATTAAACCTTCGGATCCATGAAAAATTGGAAGCTTTTACATTCATTTAAAACTTTTTTCTTCCCACAATGCATTGCAGTTATCAGAGTATAAAATTTGTACTTCTTTTGTTAAAGGTTATCTTTATATACTCTTTTCGATGCTATTATAAATTAAAATATTTTCTTAATTTCATTTTCAGGTAAAAAATTCATTTTCAGTTTATTAATTGCAAGTGTGTATTGAAATACAATTGATTTACATGTATTCATCTTGTATCCTGCAAATTTGCTGAATTCATAAAACAATAATAGACTTTAAGTGGATTCTTTAGGATTATTATAAACAAAATCACATCATCTGTAAATAGCTATACTTCGTTTCTTATTTTCAAACTGTATGCTTTTTGTTTTCTTTTCTTTACCTAACTACCCTGGCTAGAAACTATAGTACAATGCTGAATAGAAGTGATGAGAATGAACATCCTTCTCTTTGTATTGGTCTTAGTGGGAAAGCCGTCACTCTTTCACTGTTATATGGTGTTAGTTGTGGGGGGTTTTACTTACCTTTTAGCAGGTTAAGGAAACTCCCTTCTCTTCCTAGTCTATTGAGTGGTTTTGTCATGAAAGAGTGTTGGGTTTTGTCAAATGCTTTCGCTGTATTTTTTTTTTTTTTTTGCATTCTGTGTCAGTAAGATGAACATATGTTTTTTGTTTTTTATTCTGTTGATATGGTATATTATTACATTAATTGATTTTCAGATGTTAAGCCAAGTTTGCATTCCTGAGATAAATCCCACTTGGTCATGGTGTATAATTCTTTTTATACGTTGCTGATTTGGTTTGCTAGTATTTCCTTGAGGATTTTGGCATTCATATTCAAAAAAGATACTGGTCCATAGTGTTCTATTCTTACAAAGTATTTGTCTTGTTTTGATATCAGGGTAATATTGGCCTCACAGAGAGGCCTAAGTTTTAGAAGAGCTTATGAAAAATTAGAATTAATTTTTCTTTAAGTGCTCGGTAGATTTCACCTGTGAAGCCATCTGGGCCTGGAGTTTTCTTCATGATAAATGTTTTGATTACATCTATCTCTTTACATGGTATAAATACACTCAAGGTGTCTCTTTCTTTTGGAGTCAGTTTCAATAGTTTGTGGGTTTTGGAAATTGGGCCAGTTCATCTAAGTTACCAAATTTATTACTGTACAATTGTTTGAAGTATATCTTCTAATCATTTTTTTCCTCTAAGGTCATTAGTAATGTCCCCACTTTCATTTCCAGTTCTACTAATTTGAGTCTCTTCCTGGTCAATCTAGCTAAAGGTTTGCCAGTATATTAATCTTAAGCAAAAAACAGATTTAGTTTTATTGATGTTCTTTCTTTTTTTAATTGCATTAATTTCCACACTAATCTTTATTATTCCGTCTGCTTGCTCTAGGTTTATTTTTCTAGGATTTTAAGGTAAAAGATTAGATCAATATTGATAGATTTTTTTAGTCATTTAAACCTATAAATTAGTACCTCTATAATTATAGAGGTATAGAGTTATAATATAACTAATATTTAAACCTATAAATATTAGTACCTCTAATCACTATTTATTTAAGCTACATCCCATACATTTGGGGATATTGTGTCTTCATTTTCAATCGTCTCAAAATATTTTCTAATTTCACTTTTGAGTTGTTCTTTTTAACCAATCAAATATTTAGGATGAAGTTGTTTAATTTCCACATGTATATGAGTCTTATCTTTTTTGTGTGTGTTAGTTATTTCTAATTTCATCTTATAGTCAGGGAACATACTCTATATTCTTTCAATATTTTTCAGTTTATTGAGGTTTTGGGGGAGAACAGGGAGAGCCCTAGCATATTATCTATCTTGGGGAATGTTCCCTATGTACTTGAAAAGAATGTGGAGTCTGCTGTTTTGGGGGAGGTAGTGTTATACAGGTGTCTAATAGGTCTAGTTGGTTTGAAGTGTTGCTCAAGTCTTCTATTTTATGTTGATCTTGTCCATCCATTATGGAGAGTGAGGTATTACATCTCTATTAGTGTTAAATTGTCTGTTTCCCTCAAATTCTTTTTTTTTTTATTTAAAAAAATTTTTTAATTTTTATTTTTTATGATAGTCACAGAGAGAGAGAGAGGCAGAGACACAGGCAGAGGGAGAAGCAGGCTCCATGCACCAGGAGCCCAACGTGGGATTCGATCCTGGGTCTCCAGGATCGCGCCCTGGGCCAAAGGCAGGCATATATATATATTTTTTTCTTTTTTTTTTTTTTTTTTTACTTTTAATCTGAAAACGTCCTTGAATATTTTTTTAGGGTGAGTCTTCTGGCAAAAATTCTCTCAAGATTTTTGGCTGTTTGTTTTGTTGTTTAATCTAGAAATACCTTTATTTCACATTTATTTTTATAAACTTTTGTTGATATCCAGCTTTGTTGGATAGAAGATTCCTGATTGAGAGACTTTTCTTTCAGTATTTGGAATATGTTATTCCACTGTTTTCTTATCTCCACTGTTTCTGATGTAAAGTCAGCTCAAAATCGTAATGAAGTTCCCTGCTAAGTGCTGCATCCTTTTACTGTTTGCTTTCAAAATGGTCTTTTTATCTTTCAGCCTTCTTGCTATTACATAACTATTGTGAATCTCTATGTTTATTCTTAAAAAAAAAAAAGATTTTATTTATTTATTCATGAAAGGGAGAGAGAGAGAGAGAGAGAGAGAGAGAGAGAGGCAGAGACACAGGCAGAGGAAGAAGCAGGCTCCATGCAGGGAGCCTGACTTGGGACTTGATCCCGGGTCTCCAGGATCAGGCCCTTGGCTGAAGGCGGCACTAAACCGCTGAGCCACCTGGGCTGCCCTCTATGTATATTCTATTTGGAGTTCATTGTACTCTCTAGATGCACGTTTTCTAATATTTGGGAAGTTTTAAGGCATTTTTAAGGGAAGTAGTTTTACTACTCCTTCTAGTACTCCTATTATGCATATGTTGTTACACGTTTTGGTGTCTCATGTTTCTCTGAGGGTTTTTATTTTTCTTCACTATGTCTTTCTCTGTGTTCTTCAGATTGCATAGTCTACCAAACTGTCTTCCAGTTTTTCATTCTTTTTTCTGCCAGTTCAAATCTGCTATTGAGCCCTCTGATGATTTTTTTTAAATTTCAGCTATAGAATTTCCATTTTTTAAAATGACTTTTTTTTTATCTTTCTACTGATTTTCTCTAATACAACACTTCCATCATGTCTTCCCTTACTTCCTTATTAAGAGTTTCCTTTAATTCTTTGAGTATAATTATAATGGCTTCTTTGAAATAATTGTCTACTACATCTAATATCTGTTTATTCTCATAAGAAGTGTCTGTCACCTCTTTTTATTCTGGTGTTGGGTTATATTTCCCTGTTGTTGTTTTTTAACATATCCCATAATTTTTTGTAGGAAACTGAACATTTTAGACAATATATTGCAGCAACTCTGAATTTTCACCCCCTCCTTTCCATGGCCTGTTGTTTGCTTCTTTATTTGTTTATTAGCTAGTTGAGTGATTTTAGCAAGGTGTGTTCCATTCATCTCTCCCTCCCAGTGTGAAGGCTCTGATGTCACCCATCAAGGTCACAGCCCACACTGTGTATGCCCACACTGGCCCTGGGATGACAATGCATTTGGCAAGACTCTCTTTGTTTCCTTCCCCCACCTGCTTCCCCACCATACTCCCCACACTCCAGTGTTAAGCTTCACTAAATGCTGGCTCATTGCTCTATTGTCTTCAACAATGTCCAGGGGCATGAATATCTTTACAGACTAAACCTATCAAATTTTGGGACCTTGAAGTTATAGTTTCCACCATCAAAGATTTGTTCTGACCCCAAAAGAGGGCTTCCAGATACCTCTTTTCCCATTTCTCTCCAGTGAACTGTCCTACAGTTTAGCTCATATATCCTATAAATCTACTAATCTCCTATAGCCTTTCACCAAAAATTTCCATTGTTTTTGAGAATGCCCATAGGCCTAACTTCTTTAGTCTTGCAAATAAAGTCAATTCCTTTGGAAAGGAATTTGTAGTTCACTGTTCTATGGCTTGCTTGTCCTCCCCAAGCAGAATCTCCAAACCACGTCTTCAGTGCTGGTAGCAGAAGCAATGGTGAGCTTCTCTTTAAAGTGACACCCCACTTTAGGAGGTGAAGACTCAATGGATAAGAAGGGGGCAGCAGCCCTAGGTGCCTTTCGCTTGCTCTTAGCATGGAACGCCACCTAGTGGGCCAGAATAGGGGCAACTGGGGCTTTCAGTATTTTCGCAGTGCCCAAGATGGAGCCTCTGTCCCATTAGCAGGGGGTGGGGAGGTGGGGGGTGGGGGGTGTAGAGGGGGGATGGTGGTATGGTGGTGTTGGCCAAAGAAGAGACTCCCACCTCTCAGTCACACTTACCTGGAACTTAGCATCAGCAAAAGGTAGCTGGGAGCAAGATGAAAAATGCTGATGTTCTGCACCCTTAGGAAAGACAGATCTTCAGCTGGTTGCTGGAGGGAAAAAGGAGACCCATTTCTAGTCTGGAGTTTCTGTCTTCTTAAGGTAGGAAGAAGGAGAGAAGAAGGGCATGAGTCTTTGTTCAAATACCACAGATTCTCACAATTATTACTGAGTTATAGTAGATTTTCTTGAATAAATGTTTCTTCATTTGCTATAAGTCCTTAGGACTATTCCCTGAAACTTTAAATGGTAATTTTTTGTTATAATTTATCAGGTTTCAGAGTACCTCATACAGTCAGTCATGCCAAAAGTGAAACTCCCATGTAATATTTCACAGTATGAATATACTATAATTAGTCATTATCCTCTGGAATGTTATTGGTTTTCTGCTATTATAAATAAAGCTCCTGTAACAATTTTGAGACTTTTTTTAAAGGACATAAGTAGCTGTTTGTTTTTAGCATATTCCTAGAAATAGAACTTATTGGTCAGAGAATGCATGTATGTGAAGCATAAGATACCTAGGAATAAACCTAACCAAAGAGGTAAAGGATCTATACCCTAAAAACTACAGAACACTTCTGAAAGAAATTGAGGAAGACACAAATAGATGGAAAAATATTCCATGCTCAAAGATTGGAAGAATTAATATTGTTAAAATGTCTATGCTACCCAGGGCAATTTACACGTTCAATGCAATCCCTTTCAAAATACCACGGACTTTCTTCAGAGAGTTGGAACAAATCATCTTAAGATTTGTGTGGAATCAGAAAAGACCCCAAATAGCCAGGGGAACATTGAAAAAGAAATCCAGAGCCAGGGGCATCACAATGCCTGGATTTCAGGTTGTACTACAAAGCTGTGGTCATCAAAACAGTGTGGTACTGGCACAAAAACAGACACAGAGATCAATGGAACAGAATAGAGATCCCAGAAATGGGCCCTCAAGCCTATGGCCAACTAATATTCGACAAAGCAAGAAAGACTACCCACTGGAAAAAGGACAGTCTCTTCAATAAATGGTGCTGGGAAAATTGGACAGCCACGTGCAGAAGAATGAAGCTAGACCATTCTCTTACACCAGACAAAGATGAGCTCAAAATGGATGAAAGATCTTAATGCGAGACAAGATTCCATCAAAATCCTAGAGAACACAGGCCACACCCTTTTTGAACTCAGCCACAGCAACTTCTTGCAAGATACACTATGAAGGCAAAGGAAACAAAAGGAAAAATGAACTATTGGTACTTCATCAAGATAAAAAGTTTCTGCACAGCAAAGGAAACAGTCAACAAAACTAAAAGACAATCTACAGAATGGGAGAAGAGATTTACAAATGACCTATCAGATAAAGGACTAGTATCCAAGATCTATGAAGAATTTATCAAACTCAAAACCCAAGAAACAAACAATTCAGTCATGAAATGGGAAGAAGACATGAAGAGACATTTCACCAAAGAAGACAGACATGGCCAACAAGCACATGAGAAAATGCTCCACATCACTGGCCATCAGGGAAATACAAATCAAAACCACTATGAGATCCCACCTCACACCGGTGAGAATGGGGAACATTAACAAAGTAGGAAACCACAGATGTCGGAGAGGATGTAGAGAAAGGGGAACCGTCTGCACTGTTGGTGGGAATGTGAACCGGTGCAGCCACTCTGGAAAACTGTGTGGAGGATCCTCAAAGAGTTAAAAATAGACCTGCCCTACGACCCAGCAATTGCACTGCTGGGGATTTACCCCAAAGATACAGACACAGTGAAACGCCAGGGACACCTGCACCCCGATGTTTATAGCAGCAATGTCCACAGTAGCCAAACTGTGGAAGGAGCCTCGGTGTCCATCGACAGATGATAGATAGAGTAGCTGTGGTGTATGTATACAATGGAATATTCCTCAGCCATTAGAGACGATAAATACCCACCATTTGCTTCAATGTGGATGGAACTGGAGCGTATTATGCTGAGTGAAGTAAGTCAGTCAGAGAAGGACAAACATTATAAGGTCTCACTCATTCGGGGAATATAAAAAAATAGTGAAAGGGGAAAGAAGAGAAAGGAGTGAGAAATATCAGAGAGGCAGACAGAACATGAGAGACTCCTAACTCTGGGAAATGAACAATGGGTAGTGGAAAGGGAGGTGGGCGGGGGGAGGGGTGACTGGGTGACAGGCACTGAGGGGGGGCACTTGAAGGGATGAGCGCTGGGTGTTATCCTATATGTTGACAAATCGAACTCCAGTAAAAAAAATATGCAAAAAGAAAAAAGACTACATGTATGTTTGGCTTATTAACATGTCAATTTCTTGAAATTATGTTCTCAATATACACGCCCACTAACAATAAATGAGGGTTTTAATTGCTCCATAGCCTGGCTAACTTTTAGTATTGTCTGATCCTTTTAATTTTATCCCTTCTAGTAAGACTATAGTGGTGTCTCATTTGGTTATAACTCATTTTTCTATGAAAACTAATGATGTTAAGTGTCTTTTTATATGCTGGACAAACTAATAGTTGATTTTAGATGCTGGCTGTAGTCATTTGCCCCCCCCCCCCTTTTTTTTATGTGGCTTGGTTGTCTTTCCAGTACAGTAGCTATATTATCATCTTTTCAATTTCTCCTTGTAGTGACAGTGGTCACCTGTGGTAGGCAGCTAGCATTACAACAAGAACCATCGGTTAAAGAAAATAATAATTCTAATGGCAAAATAAAAATCTTGGAAGACCCTACCTCAAAATAAAGGTGGAGAAAACAGTCCAAGTGAAGACACCTTTGGATCCCCTCATACCTATTCAATCTTCTAATCATACACTGTAGAATGCTAACCACAAAACAGACATATTGTGATTATCTGTAAACATTAGAGGATATAGCATCGAGCTGTATTGCCTCCACCAGGACTCTGAGCCGTAAACTTGTAAGTACATTAGAAGCCGACACTCAGCAGACTTTGCTGAATTGCTGGCAGCATCAACATCTGATCGATATGCATGTTCACCAGCCAAGCTGACTAGTACATCTGTTCTGTGAAGAAACATACATTCTGCCTCTAGTACAATCAGTGTAATTAAAAATTAACATGCATTAATTGTTAGAGCTGATGTAAACAGCTGATGTTCCACTTAGCACTGTCTTCTGTACATATCATTAGGCAAAGCCAAATATTGTTAAGTAAACAGGCAGCGCTTACAAAAAGGAGGGAAATAGAAAACTAATTCCAACTAAATAAACTGACACTGTATTATAAGTCAAATTAAAACGATTAACCAGAGCCAGATTAGGCTCTGGATCTTCAGAGGAAAACAATTACAGAAGTCACATTTAATCATTCGAATCTCGTATGGCTAAATGTATTTAGGCTCCGTGGGAAACAGAGCGGGTGTGGGCCACGCCAGGATTTCTGAAGAGAGTGAGAACTCCGGGACCAGTCGGCTTCAGGATGGATTTAGGGCTTAAACACTCCGCGAGGATGCCTCCTCCAGTAACCAGCGTTCTCTGGGGAGACCCAAATCTGATGTTTAATGTGAAAAAAGTATTTTTTTTCCGCATGCATCTGCACACCTGCCCTCGCTGTCGGTGGGAGTCACAGGCCGGGGCGAGGAGAGCGCACCTCTCAAGTTGAGTCCTGTCCCACTTCTCCTCCTTCTTTTTCATAATGTCGGCAAAATGATTTCTCTAGCTTCATTCAACACCAGAAGAAAAAAAGGTCTCCAACAAGAAATCTATCCAGTAGGTGCACTCCCAGTTCAGAGAGCGGTTCCATCTTCATGGGAGCCGGCGCTGGATCCAGGCCCGGGCCTGCCCTGCCCTCCCCTCCGCGGCCTGCCCTGCCCTCTGCGGCCTGCCCTGCCTTCCCCTCCGCGACCTGCCCTCCCCTCCGCAGCCTGCCCTGCCCTCCGCGGCCTGCCCCCCCCCATGGCCTGCCCCCCCCATCCACGGCCTGCCCTCCCCTCCGCAGCCTGCCCTCCCCTCCGCGGCCTGCCCTCCCCTCCGTGTCCTGCCCTCCCCTCCGCAGTCTGCCCTGCCCTCCGCGGCCTGCCCTCCCCTCCGCTGCCTGCCCTGCCTTCCCCTCCGCGGCCTGCCCCTCTCCATGGCCTGCCCTGCCCTCCGCGGCCTGCCCTGCCTTCCCCTCCTCGGCCTGCCCCCCCATCCACGGCCTGCCCTGCCCTCCGCGGCCTGCCCTGCCCTCCTCGGCCTGCCTGCCCTCCGCGGCCTGCCCCCCCATCCACGGCCTGCCCTCCCCTCCGCGGCCTGCCCTGCCTTCCCCCTGCAGCCTGCCCTCCCCTCCGTGGCCTGCCTTCCCCCCCACCCCCTGCGGCCTGCCCTGCCCTCCCCTCCTCGGCCTGCCCTCCCCTCCTCGGCCTGCCTTCCCCTCTGCAGCCTGCCTGACATTGGCAAACCTGATTCAGAGAGCATGAACCTCAATTTTGAGCATGATTTTCTAGGCTGTTTCCTCATGAAGTTGGGCTAAGTTTAAACAGACAAACAGACAAACCTCCTGATAAATGTTCTCCAAAGGAAATAAAAATCACAGAGCACTGGAGTCCGACGGAGAGCCTGATTTATCAAGAAATCATCAGGAAAAAGCATCGCTAGACGACTCAGGCTCAATCCTTTTTTATTTTTGTCGTAATGGCTAAGTCACTGTAAAGAGACTAAAGATAGAAAACTCCCTTAGCTCGTAGGCATGCAATCATGAGGCTTCCGTTGCAACTCTGCAGTTAATGTGTTTGGGAGAGTGTCTTTTATTCATTCATAATTGCATTACATTTGACCGCAAATGAATGAGTTCGTATATTCAAGAAAGATATAAAAATGCTGAATCTACTCATACCAAACAATGTGAGATGTGTCAAGGATCACAGGAATCAAAATGGAGCCCATGAAAGTAAAGCAAGTTACATAAATTTAGGTCATGAATGTGAGAGCTGGCTTCTGAACTACTAAGTTATTTGTTTGCTGCTCAAAACCACCATCAATCTGTATGCTTTAAACATAAAATTTAAAAGATGGTAGTAATAAGACAAGTGTTTTTGAGAATTTAAAGTAAATACCTAAAAGATATCATCCTTATTATTATAAAAACGTCTGATATTTACAAAATACTAAGCCTTTAACATGAAATACGTTTACTATCCGAAACACAGTTTGTGAAGATTTTGGCATGATATTAAATACGTTTTTCTTTTTTTAAGTAAAAAATAATTAAAAAGTATTGGATAAACTATTTAAATGAAATAATTTGAAAGCGATGCAATAGTTAATTAAAAGTGAACATATATCAAAAGAAAAGGTTAACATATATCCAATGCATGGATTATTGATTATGAAGGAAGTAGCATAACCACTATATTAAACATTAAGATTTTGTTTTCAAAGTACTCAGAAAATCTTAATGATCTTGTGGTTTCTCAAATGTATGCATATCTTCCAGCAGTAACTTATGAAGTATTGTAGATATGGATAGTTTGTATAATTAGGATAAATTTGGTTTTTACATTGAAAACTTCCTTTTAAAATATCTCTCATTTCCCTTTATTTTCTTGACATTACACCTACACATACACAAACTTCCATCAATTCTGGGAAATTTCACCTAATTTCAGTATCGTATATTTGTATAGTGATTATTTAAAACTTTGCTAAAATTAAAAAGTAAAAAAGCATCTTCTTCATTTTCAGAGAAAGGTGGGATGAAGAAAATATGTCATTCACGAAAAGAATAAGGATATATGTTTTCTATAGCATTTTTTATAAGGATCTCATAATATATAATGATTCTGAAGTCCTCAGTGTACTTATAAATATGTATTTTTCTCAAAGAAATGAGTATGAATTTGTGTAATCTTAAATCCTTCACAATATATAGAGGGTTTTCATGAATATAGTAGTAAGCAAATAAATGTCATACAAAGGAAGGGAAGATAGAAAATATAGAATGATGACTTACTGTGATTATTAAAACTTCATTAATACAGATGGTTTTTTACCTAGTGTCTCTTGGAATATGATAAACATATTTAGGATTGATTTATTTCCTAATCACTCTCATTTTCTGTTGTTTCATTTTGGAACACCTCATCCATTCTGTTTGTCATTATCGGGTCAGGTCAAAGTCTTTACTTTTCATATTTGATTGTGCCTTCAGGTAATGGAATTTTCAGTAAATGATATGTATAATTAACAGTAAGAAATATGTTTGTACTCAAATTCTCTATTTACACCCCAATCTACCAACAATTTTGCCAATGGGATTTAAAATATGGCAAAGAAGCGATGCTCACTTTCTCTGTGTGCAATATAGGAATATCCAATGTCAGTATCACAGCTACTCCTATCACCTTTTCACTTATGCCTTAAAAAATAAAACTGATAATTATCTATGATTCCTGATATCATCAATTTGTTGTTAATTATTTTTCTTTTCTATAGGATGCTTTAGATACTCACTTCTCTTCATTCCTGTGTCCAAAACTCCAAATGTGATGCTACAGAACTATAATTGCAAGTATGACAATGTCTTTTTGGCTATCCATGAGGTTATATACCATCCCTCAAGGATTCCCTTTGGGTTCTCTGTTATTTATGAATGGTAGGACTAGATGGTGAGTCCGTCAGGAGGATATGAAAGGCCTCAGGAGAGGTATGCAAAGGAGAAGTGGAAGAGATTGAGGGTAATCTTTTTGGTTTTGCTTTTTGACTTGTATTAGTCAAGAACTAGAACTCAGGTAGCAATACTCATACCAAAGGCAGAGAATCTTTCCGGTACTGATAAAAGGACTCTCTCTCAGGGTCCTGGAAGAGCAAGAGATCTTGGCACAACTGTCATTCTAGTTCAAAGTCTCAGAAACACTTGCTGAGATCGTTGGCCAAACAACAGAGCGTGGTGACAGGGACGTATGTGGTCAGAAGCATTATCTGAAAACAAGGAAGTTGAAATTGAAATTCAACTCTTGCCCTTCTCTCACTCTATAACACAATTACTGAGCTCATCTAAAAGGGTAAAAGCAACCAACCATATTCACATTGGGCCTTGACTCTGCCCCCAAAGTCTTGTGTTTCCTTAGTTTGTTCTCTATCTAACACTCTACATGGACCACAGGGTCTATTTCCTTCCTCAAGCCCCTAACCATCCCCTTTGTTCTTTCTCCTCCTATCTAACAGAATAGGAGAAGCCAGACAGTGAAAATTACCTTACAATTGCACCAAAAACCTACAAAATCACCTGCATCGTTATCCCTTTTTCCTTCCCCTCTGTGTGAAAATAGAAGGGTTCTTCTTTTCTTTCCAGGCTACTTACCTGCTGCACTCCATTCTACCCCTTCTGACTTCTCAGACAACCCATTCTACCCATTTAATGGTAAATCTTTTGTAGCCACACTTCTGGAAAATGTCATTTGCATGATAATGTCTCTGGTTTTCATCCTATTGGTTCCCCAGGGTCGGTCTGCATTTTCAGAGGAGAATATCTTTTATTAAGAAAAAATCAAGGGGTGGCGGGATGGCTCAGTCAGTTAAGCAGTTAAGCTCTGCCTTTGGCTCAGGTCAGGATCCTAGGGTTGTGAGAGAAGCAGGGAGTTTACTTCTCCCTCTCCCTCTGCCTCTCTCACCTGCACATGCTCTCTGTCTCTCAAATAAATAAATACAATCTTTTTTTAAAATAAAGAAAAGAAGGGGGGATCCCTGGGTGGCTCAGCAGTTTAGGGCCTGCCTTTGGCTCAGGGTGTGATCCTGGAATCCCACATCTGGCTCCCTGCATGGAGCCTGCTTCTCCCTCTGCCTGTGTCTCTGCCTCTCTCTCTCTCTTTGTGCCTCTCATAAATAAATAAATGAATGAATGAATAAATAAATAAATAAATATATATATAAATAATTGTAAAAAAAAAAAAAAGGAAAGAACAAAAAATAAAGAAAAGAAGGGCGCCTGGGTAGCTCAATGGTTGAGCATCTGCCTTTGACTCAGGTCATGATCCCAGGGATCTAGGATCGAGTCCCACAGCAGGCTCCTGCCTGTTTCTCCCTTGCCTATGTCTCTGCCTCTCTGTGTGTGTCTCTTGGAATAAATAAATAAAATATTTTTTTAAACAAGAAAAGAAAAGATCAAGTGCACAAAAAGAGATTCTTGAGGGGATATCTGCAAAGGAGCAAGGGAAGGGAGTATAAGAAGGTGAGGAAAGAGGCACCTAGGTGGCTCAGTCAAATGAGCAGCAGCAGACTCCTGATTTCAGACCTTAGGGTCCTGGGATCCAGCCCCGTGTAAGATTCCACTGTGCTCTTTACAGATCTGCTTGGGATTCTCTATCTCTCCCTTTGGCCCTCCCCCCACCCCAACTATCTCACTCTTAAAAAAAAAGAAAAAAAAAAAGCAAGATGAGGAGAGCTTTCAGACTGTGATGCTGACATAAGCCCTTGAAAGAGAGCATGCAGGGGTGAGGGTCGGTTACAAAGAGTCTCAGAGGGTAGCATTGTTCTAGGATAGTGTCAACCTGGCAAATGAAGACACCTCAAGCTAAAGTTGCCCAGTTAAGGAAGCCAGGTCTCTTGGGAATGGACCTGCATTACACTCTCTCTGCTCAGTTATTGGCTGTGAACAGGCAAAGGGAATTATGGCCTCTGCTGCAATGGTGATCAATCGAGAAGGACAATGTATGGAGCCATCATTCAGTTCTGTTCCTGCAGCAGGATGCTAGAGTGGGACATTTTCCTGACAACACACTCAGCCTCCAGCAATTTACCAACAGTCATACCCCACCATTTAAATCATTCTCATCCAAGCTTCCAATGGACAAAACCAGTGAATTCTTTTTAGTCCTTAATTTTCTTGTCTTTTCCACTGCATTTGACACTGTTGACCACTCCCTCCTCGAAGTTCTCTTCTCTTGACTTCTGTGACATTAGATTGAGAATTTTTTTCTTAAACCTCTCTTTTTCTGAGGTTCCTCCTCTGAGAATCACAATTAAAACTCACCTTTCCATGTTTCTAAAACTGGCAAATGTCACTATTGTGTACCAGATTTGATATAAATGACAAATTGTAAAGCTTGGTCAGTCTGGGCTGCCATAACAAAATGCCATAAACCAGATGGCTTACACAAACAAACAAAAATTATTTTTTACAGATCTGGAGGCTTGGAAGTCCTAAATCAGGGTGTTGGCCAGTTCAGTTCCTGGTGAGGGCTCTTTTCTTGGCTTAGAAACAGCCACCCTCTCTTTGTATCCTAAAATGGCCTTTCTTTTGTGCAAGCATGGAGAGAGAGAGAACTCTCGTGTCCCTTCTTATAAGGACAACAGTTTTATCCAGATATGTGCCCCATCCTTATGACCTAATTTAATTAGTTCAACTTTAATTACCTCCATAAAGTCCCTGTGTCAGAAGATAGTCATATTGGGAGTTAGGGCTTTTATGAATTTTAGAGGGATACAATACAGTTTAAACAATTGAGCATTGTCTTTGATTTTGTATCTTGCTTTCTCACTATCCATACTTTGTCAGTACAGTACTTACCATTCTGCCTCTTAAACATCTCAAGTCAATTCATTGCTCTCTATCTTCATGGACTTTCTGAAACTATAAGCCACTTCCCTTCTTACTTGGAGTATTACTATAGCCTTTTTCACTGGTTTCTTTGTCATGAGTCTATCCTCAACTACAAATTGGGTGATCTTGCTCCAATTTAATCTGATTAATATCATTATCTTCTTAAAAACTCATCAAGATCTTTGAGATACAGGTCACACTGCTTAACAGAAAGATCTTTAATGCCTGGCTCCTTTCTACTCCTTCCACCTCACCTTTGCCATGTCCCATTAGACTCTGCATTCAAGTCAAACAACACTTCTTATAATTGTTCCCTTATACAATTTTACATCAGATCTGGCTGGATCTATTTTTCTTCTAATTACAAATTTGACCAACTCTTTCCCATTTTTCAGAGACCATTTGGGGAACCTTTCCCAAGTCTGTGAGTCCAGACCTTATACTTGTTTTCTGTGATCTAGGCATACTGTATTCTATTACAATTATACTGCAACTGTCCCATTTCTCTCCTTTGCTAGTTATGGAAACATAAAGTTTGGAATTACATCTGTTCTGTGCTTTGTAACAACGTTTAAGACATAATAGATACTAAATATGCCTGGTAGCCATTTTAACAACATGAGCTTGGAGCCATTGTCTTCTCCTTCTTATCACTCACCACACATAGATTCAATTATTTGAGCTGGGAATCAGACAACTGAGTGAAAGCCCTCATTGAACTATTAATTAACAGTGAAGCCTTGAACTAATCTCTTTAGCCCTAGTTTATTCATTTCGGGGTGTGCTCTCCATGTGAGCGTTGTCCTCCAAGTGAATCTCTTTCAGAAGATGGTTGAATTCTACTGAATTAGATGACAGTAAGACTCTCCCCAGCTCTGAAACATGTTTTTACTTGGCTAGAAAATATTGAGTGAATTAAATGATACTCGTACAGGGACGCCTGTGGTGGCTCAGTGGTTGAGCATCTGCCTTCAGCTCAGGGCGTGATTCTGGGGTCCTGGGATCAAGTCCCGCATCGGGCTCCCTGCATGTAACCTGCTTCTCCCTCTGCCTGTGTCTCTGCCTCTCTCTCTGTGTCTCTCATGAATAAATAAATAAAATATTTTTAAAAAAAGATAATATGTATACAGAGTAACATCACTCAATTATATTAAACACTTTTTAAATTATAATTTCCTTTTAATATAAACTTCTTTTATTAATTCAACACTTGGGAATGCTTCCCTCGTGGCTTCAATTCTGTGTTGACTTATACAGACAGTGTATGTCCTGCACCTTCAGCCTCAGTTCTCAATTATTCACAAAACTAGCTGGCTCACCAACTGGCCAGTGTTCTAGAAGCCTGCTTGTGATACCTTCACATCTCTCTTCCTCAGTTTTCTTATCTGTAAAATGGGAAGAGTAATAAAAATATAAAGATTTTGGGGGTTTTTTTTGTAGAGAATTAAGTGATTTAATTTTTATAAAGTGCCTGGCACACATGAAACTTTAATTTTTTTTTTCAATTTTTATTTATATATGATAGTCATAGAGAGAGAGAGAGAGAGAGAGGCAGAGACATAGGCCGAGGGAGAAGCAGGCTCCATGCACCGGGAGCCCGACGTGGGATTCGATTCCGGGTCTCCAGGATCGCGCCCTGGGCCAAAGGCAGGCGCCAAACCGCTGCGCCACTCAGGGATCCCCCCATGAAACTTTATATAATGCCATTAATTATTATTATGGTAAGGGATCAGACCTTTGTGCATTTACCCTGATTTGATCCTTGGATTAATCATCCATCCTCACAAGTACAATGACCTTTCAACAGAGTCTTTTGTTCTCCAGGCCTTGAAATATTTCTCTAGTTTGTGAGATCCCACAAACCTTCAACTTCTGCTTAATAACAATCTTGAGCTCCCTTTATCTCTCTGAGTAAGCAGTTTTTTGTTACCAAAACAAAATGAAACAAAACAAAAACACACCCTAATCACTTTTCCTTTTGTTTCCAATTTGTGTCCCCTGTCAATACTTCCTTGTACCTCACTATCCTTCCCCCTCTGCCACCTGAGTGTGAAGTAAAATAAGATGAGCGGCACCTGGGTGGCTCAGTTGGTTGACTGCCTGATTCTTGATTTCAGGGCAGGTTGTGATCTCAGGATTCTGGGATCGAACCCCACATCAGGCTCCCCACTCATTGTGGAGTCTGCTTGAGGATTCTTTCTCCCTCTCTTCCTCCCCATCCCTGCCACTCCTCCCGCTTGCTCTCTTTCTCTTTCTTTCTCTCTCTCTCTCTCAAATAATTTTTTGTTTTTAAATACCATGAGTGTTTTTCTGGAACTGGCATTATGTTCGTGTACCTACATTGCAATGACCATGGCCTCCAACCAATTGAGCGCTCTCAAATCCATTACAACTTTAAGGGAGAGGGTGTTTTACTGCGATAAATGTTTTTTAATAATTCCAGGGGAACTCCAGGACTCCTAGGGACAGAATATAAACCTTCCTACTGAAAAGTCGTTCCCTACCATGAGGCAGGAGCTTCACAAAACTCACTTCTTCTGAGATGAAGACTATAGGACCGAACATTTCAAAGGCGAAAGAAAGGAGGCTTGTTTTATACCTTACCTAGTTTGTAGAATTACAGGAATTTAGCAGAAAAGACCAGATATATTCAATACTCCTCCTATTCTCACCTCCGCCTGTCCTTACTCCCATTGCCGCCCCAGGCAATATGGCATGAAAAGGCTCAGCAAGAAATATTCATTTGTAAAAGAAAAACAAATCATTATAGCAACACTCACTGGTCATTCTGTAGCAAATGTGCAATGCTCAGATTTTGTATTTTCCTGAAATAACATGCACATTTTAGGCATGAAATTATGATTGTTTGACTGTGAAATGCTGCACCCAAACACCATGTGGCTTTTAGCAGCATATCATCATATCAAGAACTATTTTTACCCTTTGGCGATTTTTCCTGCCTTGGCTCTGAGAGCTAGTCCATACGGTATTTGTATGTGGCATCAGTGGCAAAGATTTTTTAGAAGAGTAGATTTCTTATGTAGTACCATGTACCAATGATAGCACAGAATCTAAAGTAGAAATTAAAATAACCTGCTTTCAGGTTCAACTGGCAAGAAATAAAGTCATAGTGAATATGAAAGAGGGAGAAACAAAGATGAGCAAAGACTTGAAGCTACTGCTCTGTTCTTACTTCTCTTAAAAATTGCTGTACGTGCCTACTAAGCTTTAGAATACCGGAACAATTATAGTATGTTTAAAATGTATATTCCATATTTCTACCCCATTGAATTTGAATACTAGTGGCAATGAACTTTGTCCAGCATCCCGTTTGATAAAAGCAGACAGAAATCCTTAGAACTTCAACGTACTTGCTGCCTCTCAGAAGCCTGGGCAGAAGAAAAGAGCAACTTCGTAAAAGATTTAAGCACATATTGGTCCCCTTCCAGGACGCAGACATGAAGCCATATAAGAAATATTTTGAAAAGACAACCAAAATTAGCCAAACTTTAAACTTCCAAAATGCTTGGAGCAAAAGTCTGTTTTAGTTTAATCCAAATTAGTTTGCAGACTTAACTAGAAAGAGGAGCTATAGGAAAATATGAGCTGGCTTCACGTTTGTGTCTTGTCTGTAACTACAAAGTGGGCTTTTGTCTCTTGAAGAGACAGATCTGGTTATGGGGGTTTCCAAACACATGATGACATAAAGGTATGCTGATACTGAAGCCTGGACTCTTGGATTTAAAAGCTCAATTTGCACTGAGCATAAGACAGAGGCATGCTAATGCACAGAACATTTCCACCAGCCTGTCCATTCTAAGGAAATAAGGTGTTAGAAAGATTCAGTAAATCAGCATTATTTTATACTCACCCAACATATATCGCTGTTTGACTTGGCAAGCAGATGTTTCCAAAGCTGTTGAGATCACTTTTTAAGGTTTTCTAGTGTTAATCACATTATCTTCTTCTCAGAGTTACTTTGGTAGTTACTTCTTTAAGGAGCTTCCAAGCACTATTCCTTTATAATAAAATGTTCCACAGTTTCTATATTTAAACTGAAGCTCAACTTGTCCATGCAACCTAACTTGTTGCATATGTATTGCAAAGAAATTCCATTTTGTCAGTTGATTTATTGTTGTATCAGAAGGAATAAACTCTTGAACCCCAGGGGAGAAAAATTATGCTTGTTTCATTTTACTCATGACATTTCAACATAGGCCAAAAAATAACTGGGATTATTTTCTCAAGTGAACAAACTGAAATATGGTTAAAAAAATAAAAAGTAAAAATTCTGTCAAGATCAATGTTTCTAAACCTTTAATTATAAGAATTGCTCCTCTTTCTGACAATGTTTAAGCTTCACGTTATAAATTTATCTTTTCTAGAAAAGCATTGCTAAACCATTTGTTTTTAAAAATTTGTCCTTGAAATGAAGAAGCAGGAGACCAGGTAAAGACACAAACGTGTGAAGTGATACTATCTCCTGCTGGCTAAGCCTTTGAGTGAAGTAATACCTGCCTGAATTGGCTGAAGCAATGTAATTGTCTTTGTCATTTTTCATCGGATGTGTTTAAAGCTCCACACAGTAGCCTTGGGAACACTAATAAATAATAACCAGTATTACCTGTTTGAAGGCTGTGCAGATGCTAATGTAAAAGAAAGTAACACTTGAAGTTCTCAGCTGGGAGAAGCAGGAACTATGTAGGATCCAATTTTAGAGAAGATGAAACCGAGTTTTGGAGAAGTTGAGTGGTTTGCTCAAAATCATCTATCTAGGAGATGGCAGTCAGGACGTTGAATTGATTCACCTGACCTTTTAGCTCATACATGGATTCTGACCCATCCCTGGCCTGTTTCCTCTTGCACTGGAAACTAGCCACCGGGTCCTCGATAAACTAGATCACCAAGATTGTCTTTATTATGATTGTCTTTCAAGTTGCCTTCCTCCATCATACCTCTCCCCCTACTCCCACTGCCGTATGAGGGGAAAATTGCCTCAAAAATGTAACACGGGGGGCATGCGGGTGGCTCAGTGGTTGAGCGACCGTTTGCCTTTGGCTCAAGGCGATCTTGGGGTCCTGGGATCGAGTCCCGCATCAGGCTCCCCGCAGGGAGCCTGCTTCTCCCCCTGCCTATGTCTCTGCCTCTCTCTCTGGGTCTCTGGTCTCTCATGAATAAATAAAATCTTTAAAAAAAGAAAAGGTCTCTGCACGATTAGCATAGGCTATTAGAAGTCCGTTTGAGTTACTGCAGCTGACTCCCTCGAGTATGCTCATCAAAGGAAAGAGGCAAGGAACATCAAATGAAAAATGCCTAAATTAAGATTCTCAGTTCCCCCCAAATGTGCCATACCCAAAAGGCTTTTCTAATGAAGAAAAACACGGATCTCAAAAAGAGAATTGTGGTCCTTGAAGTTGTTTCAATGTGTTATTCAGCTTTATGCTGTGAAGCAACTTACAGTACTCCAATTGTTTACTCACCCAACTACGTGTAAAATGTGTACTTAGGAATGCTTTATAGTAAGATATTCAACAAAGTCGGTCTTATTTAACTGCACTGATTAGAAGGGGCAAGCATTTCACTTTGGCACAGTGTGGCCCACTACCTCATTTCATCCTGTTGGAAATATTACTCAGAGTTCAGAATGCCAGGCTTTGAGCAGAAAAGAACAATGTGTGGTTTAAAAAATAAATAAATAAAATAACAATAGTGATGATGAGAAGAGGGTGAAATAATGCCATCCCTGATTCTGTCAGACGGCAGCTAGTGTGAGGGGAAAAAGCGAGTCCAATGATGTTACCAAAACAGAATCTAAAAAAAACCCTACACTGACAAAGGACGCAAAGTCTAAACCTACCCTGTAGGAGTGAGGGTCACCAAAGCACTGGGTGACTCAATGAGAAAGACTCGAAGAAAATGTCTCTGAGGAGAGCAACTGGTGAGGGGCAGAGGGAAATTGCCAGGCAGCCTGAAAACAAACTTGACCTTAATGGTCACCATATTAAAAGTATAACAGAAAACCTCATGGAGCAAAACCAGAGCAGAAAGGAAAACAAGCAGAAACTCTGCGGAGTCGCTTACGTGGTTTTCATTTGTTAATCGAAATGAAATGACTCATGGCCCCTGAGACTTGCGGGTATCCCACGTATATGAGTTCCGATTCTGCTCCAACAAAGAGAAGAAAATCTACTCTTTTGTGAGTATAGAATGAGATCACTTATATGAAGGTGCAAGTCATGTGAGAGAATTGTGATCTATCACTTCAATCATCTTGAGGTGAGGAAACTAACAGATTAAATGACTCTTCGATGCCCTCAGAGTAGTCAGTCAGCGGTGTGCTCCCGGGGTGTGTGTGTGTGTGTGTGTGTGTGTGTGTGCCATGGGCAGGAGAATGATTTTTAATCCCTTCATGATATGTCCTGTATCTATTTGTCCACATTTTTACAATTCTAAAATATGAGTGTATTTGCATTTAATGTATGCATTTTTTAAGAAGTCGTGTTTGATTTTTTTTTACTTTTCTTTCTTTCTTCGTTCCTCTTTTCTTCCTTCCTCTCTCCCTCTTTCCCTCTCTCCCTCCCTCTGTCCTTCCCTCCCCTCCTTCTTTCTCATCTTTCTCTTCTTTCTTTCTTTCTTTCTTTCTTTCTTTCTTTCTTTCTTTCTTTCTTTCTTTCTTTCTTTCTTTCTTTCTTTCTTTCTTTCTTTCTTTCTTTCTTTCTCTTCTTTCTTTCTTTCTTTTTCTTTCTTTCTTTCTTTCTTTCTTTCTTTCTTTCTTTCTTTTTCTTTCTTTCTTTCTTTCCCATGTTCCCTCTTTTATTATCCACCTCCTCCCATCAAGAGCTTGCGTTAAATCTACAATCCATCTTACATTCTCAGCTTTGTTGAATAAAAAACTTCCAGACTGAGATCAAGGCCAGAAACAACAGAATTCCCAAAGGAGCAGATCATGGATATGATGGAAGTTTGGGAATACCACAAGTACAGATTTTCCTTTTTAATTATTTCAAGTCCCCTGAAATACAAGCTATCTGAGGACTAGAGCACACCTTTTCTAACTATAAAGCTAGTGGGGCTTTTTTCACTCTATCAACATTTATCATTTTAATTATTGTTTTCATCCACTGACAAAGTCACAGGAAAAAATGGAGTACTTCACTCATTTTTAAGCTTCTGGTCAGCACAAAGTAAAACTGAGACTGAGACAATATTTTGTGAATTTCATCAGTGAAGACAGTTCATATTTTCTGAACATTAGGCTCCTATAGAAAGTTGCTCTAAACTTATTACACTTAATTAGTTGATAAAACTCCATTTACATTACTATATCCTAGAGTAAGCCTCAGAGTGTTTTACGTACATAAGCATAGATCCAGAAAGTGTGGGTAGAGACTATTTCTGTGGACTAAATTTAAAATTCAGAAATTCCATGTATATATTCAGCTGTAGCAATTTTAGATTATTAATGTGCTCAGAAGATACAAATTTTTTTTTCTAAAAACCATCTCAAGAAAACTTCCTAAGTTGACTCATTGTATAGAAGTAGGGGAGAGTGGGTGAGAAACCAGCATGGACCATTTATTTTTGTCTTTTTTTTTTCTTTTGTATTGGCATTCATCTTTTATGAGTCTATATTTCTTTTGAAAATTGCCACTGGTTTGAACTGCAACCACTTTAAAGATTAGGATCATAGCTTATTTATGAGTTTTTACAACTATCAGTCCAAGATGGGGTTTTAAACAGTTTTAGGGGAAAATAATCATTCTCTCTCTTTTTCAGATTTCAGCAGTCCAAGATACTATTGATTTATTAAAATATCACTTCTGATTGATAAATCCAAATACTGTTTGTCCAAGTAAAAGTACATTGGAAATATTGGCCGGAAATTTACATTCATGCCAAGGAGAAATCTCTACATAAGAATTCATCCGATGAGTATGTGATGTAACCTTTATGATCAAAAGTTACCTTTTTGCTTGCTTTATGTCCCAGATTTAAAGAAAGAACAAAATTGCCACCACTCTTCCGACACGTCAGACAGCGCATTTCTCCAGTCTTTTCCAAATGAAACAATACAGATCTATTAGTGTAATTATCGCGTAAGGTCATTTACCACTTTGTAATTGCTGCAGGTTGTGAATGATGTATGAAATGAAAGCATCTGCAGTGCAAATAGAACATAGGCAAGAATGTGCTGTGTGCTAATTAGGTAACCATCTAATGATAAGACCCTAGGGAAACAGGACAGCAAAATCCCACAGTGCTCTGCAGTCATGAGGCAACAAAACATTCCTAAGGAGTTCAAAAATATATCCATTATTAAGTATAATCCTTTCCTCCCCTCAGACTCTCTGAACTCTGTTCCCGGCATGCACACACCCCTTCTATCTACTTCATCCTTTGCAATGCAAATCAGGCCCCAACAGTCAAGAACCATCTGATTGCTGTGAGAAACTGTCCTATTTATTTCGTATTAAAGATGGAGGACTTATTTGAAGAGTGTTGATGAGCTGTGGTTCTTATTGTTTCCCCGGTCCTTTCCATTGAAATTTTTTTTTCAAGAGTGAGCCACATTGCTAAGTAAGAGTGGCAAGGCTTAGTCATCACAACCTCAACTGCTTGGAGTGTAAGGAATGGAGTTCACGCTCCTTAAAGCAAACTCTTACTTGATGCAACAATCCAACAGGTTTAGAATACAGAGACCAAACAGTGTTTAATGAGCTGAGTTTTTCTGAACCGAATCTTACATATTCAGTTATTTCATATGGATGAACTGTACATTTCAGGAGTTCGTGAAAGGGAGCACATTTCACACTAAATATATTAATTAATTAGTTAATGAATTCAGTCAAATGAACCCACTGGTTATGTTCCTCCACTGCTTCCTCTACAAAAATTTTTGTTTAGTTTCCTGTTGGCCCCATTTGGGTAGAGAGAATTTAATTCCATAAGTCGCCTACCAAAATGCGTAATCTAATCATTTTGAATACCAATAACGACAATCACTTTCTTCTATTGTGATCTGTTTGCTATTTATATAATATTTCCTACTCATCTGGCTTTGTTCTTGAGCTCAACATAATGTACTTCTTATGATGTTACACTGTCATTTCCCATTTCCGCTCTGGTACAACAGGATTACTATAAACTTGTCTTCAGTGACAACATTTGACCTTGTGGTTAGTTTCTTGTCTTTCCATTCACTGCTATTTGTGACTCATAAATGCTATTAATAAAATTTGTTTACGTGCTTCACACAACAGGTTCAAATCCTTTGTAAACTCTCCGTTTAGCTGGGAACTTTAGGCCACATTGATTTTTTTTCTGCCAATCTTCTAACTGATGAGCTCCTTCTCTGCATTTTTTTTTTTTCTAGCTGCTTGCCACTTCACAGCTACAGAAGTAAATAAATCTTAGTGACTGCTTTCCATTCATTCTACAGCATCAGTTTCCAGATTGGGAATAAGGTTCCCCATCTATTGATTGTCGACGCCAATAGGATAAATTTACCCTTAAACTATTTCTTAACTTTTGTATGCGTCTGCTTAGAAGGTGTAATCATTTTCTCTCTATTAAAAAAGATGTATGAGGGGCTTACTACGTTACAGCAATAGATATAGATTCTCAGACATAGGGGAAAAGAAGCAAATAATGTCATTTTTATCATGCAGCTTGCACAAGAGGCAGATCATCAACAAACAAATAACCAAGGAGATTCTCAGGTAGTTATAAGTATTTGGCAGAAAATTAAGAGTGTATGTGATAGTGAATGCAAATTTAGACTGAGGATTTAAGAAGATCTCTCTGAGGATGTGATATTTATGTGAAGATCTGAATGACACAAAGGAGCTAACTGTGATAAAATCTATGGGAAGAACATTTCAACTAAAAGGAAGAGTTAGTGAAAAGGTCAAAAGGCAAAAATAAGCTTAGAGCCATTAGAAGTTCCTGGAAGATCTTGAGCCTGGAAATATGTGTACAGTGTAGGATTTTACAAGCTTCCTCGGGCTTCAGCGGGAAGAATTGAAGAAACAGGATTTAAACCAGAGGCTTGGCAGTTAGTTGTTTCAATAGTCCAAGCGAGAGAAGATGGTGGCTTGAAGAGGGGTCAGGTAGTGGAAATGGAAAGAATCGGAGGGATTTGGGATATATTTTGGAAGCAGAGTTTATGGGGGATACTTGTGGAAAGGTGGGAATAGAACTAATAGAAAGAGGATTAAAGGGTAATTCCAAGGCTTTTGATGATCAACAAGTAGATGTGAGTCCATTTATTCAGGCAAGAATAGGGGAGAAAGCTCTTCCTTGGAAAAAGGAGGGTGACAGCTTTGCTTTGGCCATGTTTTGACTTACGCAGTCTTAGAGTAATGCCTTTGAGAATGTCAAGTTAGCACTGGAGATAAATTTGAGATTCATTGGAGCCCTGAGACTACAGAGCTCACCTAAGGAGTTTATATAGATAGACAAGATAAAAGGGAGCAGAACTCTGCCCCGAGGGGGCGCCGACGATAACGGTAGAACAGAGGAAGCAAACAAGGGAGACTGAAAGGAAAGGCCAGCGCAGTAGTTAATATTCCGACATCACCGTATCCCTGCAGGCCGGGCGGGAAAGCGTTTCCAGAAAGAAGCCAAGGGCCCAGGTGAGTGACGAGGTGACCTCGGCCTCCATGGCTACACGCACACGCGCACACACACATGCACACGCGCACACACACATGCACACGCGCACACACACGCGCACACACAATTAGACCGCTCCCCATGGACAAAAAGAGTCCGGGGAGCGCCCAGGGGCCCACTTAAGAAACTTCGGCCGTTCAGTGAAACAAAAGAGCCTGAGGATAACGGGAAGGGGAGGGACCCCCCGCTTCAGGCCCCCTGCGTCATCCCGCCTGCCCGCACGCTGCCCTGCCCGGCCTCGCAGGAAGCGCGGGAAGAGCCGGGCCCCGGGAGCCGAGCCGCGCCGAGCCGCTCCTCCGGCCTCCCCACCGGCCACGGCCTGGCAACGCGGAGGCCTCTGGGGAGAGCCGGGAGCAGGCCGCCGAGCAGGGGGTCCGGGCAGGCGCACGGCCGCAGACGTCGGGACTCCCCGCCTCCAGGAAACTCACCCGCGCACCTGCCGCGCACCTGCCGCGCACCTGCCCCGCACCTGCCGCGCACCTGCCGCGCACCTGCCCCGCACCTGCCGCGCACCTGCCGCGCACCTGCCGCGCACCTGCCCCGCACCTGCCCCGCACCTGCCGCGCACCTGCCCCGCACCTGCCCAAACCCGGAGCGGCCCGAGCAGCAGGAACGGGGACACGGGCGGCCCCCGGCAGGTGCGCGTCAGGACGGGACCCTGCAGCCCCGGGGAGGGCGTGCAGTAGCCCGGGCAGCCCCTCCCCGCCCAGGCACACACCTGCAGCCCGGCCCGCTGGAGGTGCGTGGGCACCGGCGGCACCATCTCCCCTGCCCGGGGCTCTAGCTGCGCGGGCGCGAGGCGCTGCGCTCCGTCCCGAGCCCCGGCCCCGCTGAGCACCAGGAAGCGGATGCTCTAAATGTCGGTTAGGACCAGGGCGGAATTAACTGGGGAACGGGTAAGCCTTGCCTTGCTCACCGGAAACAGATTCTTCAAAATATTTGAAACATTCTGGGATCCCTGGGTGGCTCAGCGGTTTAGCGCCTGCCTTTGGCCCAGGGCGCGATCCTGGAGACCCGGGATCGAATCCCACATCGGGCTCCCGGTGCATGGAGCCTGCTTCTCCCTCTGCCTGTGTCTCTGCCTCTCTCTCTCTCTGTGTGACTATCATAAATAAATTAAAAAAATAAATAAATAAAATGGTTTAAGAAAGATTTTATTGTAGGAAAACGGCAGTATGCACGCACCGCAGTCCCCAGGGGCCACCTGACCTGGAGCACTGCACTTACCGTCTCTGAGTCCCACGAAGCTCGGGGGCAAAGGGGGGCTCCCGATGCTTATTTCACGAGATTCATCCCGGGCTTGGTGAAATAATCACGTAAAACACCTAGCGTAATGCCTGGTGATCTGATACGCCCACGATACAAGGTGAATACGCTTATGAAGGCCCGCCCTATTTCATAGAACCTTGAAAACCATGGCCCTGATATTCCATTTTGTTGAACAGTAAGTCACATGATGGTAGAACTGTGTTTCACTTACTTTTGAATGTCTATAACCGTCTGCAGTGGTTGCCACAAGCAGAAACCCTATAAATAGCTGCTGAGGCTACCTGACCTGAAACCCGGGATGGTTCTTATCCATGGCTGTGTAACAAACCCCTTTATTTTATTTTATTTTATTTTATTTTATTTTATTTTATTTTATTTTATTTTATTTTAAAAATAATCCCACCCAGGGATCCCCAACAAACCCCTTTAATGGCTTAAAACAACACAATATTTATTTTTGTTTTGGAACCACTTTAGTCCACTTAGTGTCAGCCAGGGTGGCTCAAAGCCTGGGGGCTACAATCCTCTGAAGGCCCACAAATGCACAAGATGGGCCCAGGTGGACAGACTTCCGCAGCTGGGGGGTGGCACAGCTGGCAAGGCCTAGGCGGTCTATCTCCACCTGGTCTCGCCAGCTTGAGGCCCCTTGAGGGCCTCTCGCCTACATGCCGGCCCAGAGCTCTCAAGGTATGAATCCTGAGAGAGACAGAGAGAGAGAAAGTCAGGCCGAAGGAGAATCTCCTTCTACAACCTAGACCAGAAGTCATTTCTACCACAGTTTTGCACTGAGTTCTAGAACATATTGTGGTCTTTTCTGAAAATACAGCTCTCTAAATGTACTGGCAATGTTGTTTAGTAGCTGATCCAAGGTAACCTGATCAGAATTCTGGAACGAGAGCAATGAAATGAAATCGGTCATCCTTTATTAATTGTCAAATATGAACGATAAATGTGTAAGGGGTTAATTGTTATTCTCTTTGTGGATAATTTGAAATTGCACATAATCCAAAGTTTTTGTTTTGTCTTTAATTAAGATCCTCTTTGGAGCTGGAAAGCTACCTCAGATTTTCTGGTCTTAATTTTGTCAGCGTTTACCTTCTATTTCTCTCTCTCTCTCTCTCTCTCTTTTCATTCCTACTCTACTTCCTATTTTCCCATTTTGGGGTAGGAGAGACCAGGTGCTCAAACAGACTCCTTGATGATATTCACCATTGCTTTTCAACTAATTTTCTACCAGCATTGCTGATACTGACCATGTGATCTTGGAAATGCCGAAAGGTTCTTTTCGTTTTTGTTTTTTTCCTGATCCGACCCTTAGCTTAACCTAGCTCCTGCTTAAACTTGGGCCAGATTATATTTCTGTTCAAAATCTATATTTCTCTTTCTTGTGGGAGATTATCTACCCCTGCCCCAGTGATGGCAGATTTGGTCATATAAAGTACTTTGTCCAGTGGAAATTTCAGGAAGGATATGTGTGACTGTTTTAAGAGGGGTGATCATATGATTCTAATATTTTCTTTTCCCCTTGCCACAAAACCAGCAATGCCACAGGTGGCAGCTGCTCCTTCAGCCTGGCTCTCAGGAAGAAGATGATGCAGAGCAGGGTCATAGTCAGCCCAGGACAGACAAGCGATGCATGTGAGTAGTAAACGTGTTGTGAGCCACTTGTCTCGAGGCTGTTCCTGCAGCATGCTTTAGTCTCAGCTTCCTGACATAAACTCTATCACTATTTGCTGTGGCTTGTTCAGTCCTGGGTAAAGAGTTTTCCACCAGCAAATATCTGACGTCCACAAACATGGTTGAGTTTGATGTCAGATACAAAATGCAGTACTAATTTCATAAGCCATAGCAAGGTCACCATTATCTAGATGACTTCGCTTGTGATATCACAAGGGTCAGAGATTAATGTGTTTGTCTATACGTTCATAAGCAACACTAATCCTTGTAATAAATTATTACGTGATGATCAGTATTATGCGTTAAACTGGTAAAATGCTACAGTCAGTTTATTATGTGTACCTAAATATCTGGAAATACCCATAGAATACTGAATAAAAGCAAGTGAACTCCGGCAGCAATAAATATTTATCTCCTGAGTTTCCATCCTTTTAGTGTAAGCACAGTGATAGTCCATTAAGATGAGTAATGTGCTCTTTTTCTTTAAGAATGCCAGCGTTAGTTATGCATGAAAAATAATGCAGTATTTTGTATTAGTCAAGACAGACTAGGTAACAAACAACCTCAAAGTCTCAGTGGCTCAGTGCATGATTTATTTCTAGTTCATGCAACGTACTAGAGGTCAGGTCATCCTCCTGGGCTGCTGTCCTACGCGTGGCACCATAACTACCTAATGGATTTCCACCTTGCTGCTCCACCCTCTCAACAATTTCTCTGACTTCTACTGAAGGAATAGAGACTGGGGAGGCCCATGCAGAGGCTTTTTGTTGTCTTCATCCAGAACTGACACATTTCATCGGCCGCCGTCGGCCAGGTGGCCTTCCCTAAAGCCAGGTCAGTGCTGGCTCAGGAGGCTCAGGGAGAAGAGAAATATTGATAAGCCATAGTAATACCTATCACTGCCGCTTTCTGTGTCAAACAGCGTGAAAGGGTGCTTTCATAAGGGATTGTTGAACTGATGGAAATGGGAAGAGAGAGCTTGCACAAAATATTAACTCTGGTGTCACTGAATTCCCTCCTATATGCAAAATATCACAATATCGAAAGTAGTGTTTTACCACTAATGTAGCAAGATTTCCTTCAGATTATACAGTAACATCTCTCGCCATTGTATTTCTTTCCATAGAGAAGGTAGGATGTCGCTGGAAAAATCGAGGTGGCAATAATATTAATGATAGCAACAACGACACCGTGAGCTAGCATTGGTTGCATACGTACTCTGTGCCCAGCACTATTCAAAGGACTTTGTAGGAACAATTTAATGTGGAATGGCAAAGAATACCTAGAAAATAGTTACTATTGCCCTAGAAAAGTATATTTACAATCTTCGAGTAGTCACAATGTACAAATTGTTTCAAAGAAAATATGAACGACTGATACCAAAGAATGTCTGATCTTAATGACAATATCTCATTCTATATAGTAGTGTTCCTATTTCTTTACATTCTTTTCTGATTTGGCAGGAGTTCAAAGATAACATATGTGCATTCCAGTGCTCCAAGTATTTCTGAGTCTGTGCTAACATAAAATGTGCTTTCACCTCACCAACTCTGTGCTATAATACCAACTGGGGAATATTCTCATGTATGTCAATCAGACATAGGGTAGACACTACAAATCTTAATCCTGTCTTAAATTGGCATGGGGGCAGGGGGAAAAGCTTAAACAAAGAAATTACAAGACTACCAAATTCTTATGGAGGATAAAGGGAGAGGCATGCAAAATTCTGGATAATAGGGCAGGCAGGGAATGTGATAGGAAGGCACACCAATGCTTTTAAAAGATATTGATAAACTTTATTGCTTAAACCAGTTCTGAGTACATAAGTACTTGTTTTATTGTTTTAAAATGCATTTTACTATACATATTTGCACAGTATAATTCCACAAATAGCCAAAGAAATTTGTTGGAGGGAAACTTAAGATTGACACAAAATCACAACTGTATTTGACTATTGAAATCACCTTATAAGTTTACTTTTGCTATGTAAAACAAAAGATTTCAGGGGAAAATGACAAATTTTTTTTGAAGCAATAGTGAAGCGTATTCATTAACAGACACTTATATACAGTGGTAATATATAAAAGTTTATCAGATTGGATCAACAATCATTGCAATGCTAAATTATCAGGAGTAGATTTTACAATTGACAACACTTTCATGACTTCCAACTGATCCCCCTGCACCTACTTCCCATTCATGAAATACATAAATCATCAACACTGATGCCCATGAATCATTATAAAATGCAAATCTGGTACCTGACTCCTGTTTGACATCTTCCAGGATCACCTCCATTCCATGGAAGGGTACCAGGATCTCCATGTACCTTTTAAGCTTTATTTCCTACTACTCTCATGATGTAATTACAATTCTACTCAGCCATATGCAGCCCAGCTCCCATGCTATGCTCTTTCTCAACTTCCTGCCTTCGCGTATGCTGGACTCTTTTCCAGGAATACCTTTTTCCTCTTCATCTGCCTGCCAAACTGCTACTTATTGATTAAAATTCAACTCAGATCTCACCTCTGCTTAGAAATTCCCTTGTCTTTCTAAGAAGGTTTTGGTGCTTGCTCCTTAGGCTCCCTCAGTACCTTGTCTATACTCCCACAAATGCATTTGATGTATTTTTGTTTCTTTATGAATCAGCCTCTCCTACTGGAATGAGAGCACATGGAAAGATGAACTGAACTCTATTCTAGTCATCTTTGTATGCTTAGGATTTAGAGCAGTGCTTGAAACACAGTGGGCACTCAATAGATGCTTGTTGAATGAAGAACTTAGAATGAATGAAGATGAGAATAGTTGGTGCCAACAGTAGATGTCTAAGTCCCCATTAGAGCGAAATCTGTTACTTCTCAGGTTTGACCAAATAACCAACAAATGATTCACATTTCTTCTGTCCAGCCATGATGATGATTTTCTAATGATATCTCCTTTAATAAAAAAAAATAGTTTATTTTTGTTTCATGTGTTATAAACCTGACACTATAGTAGGTACTTTACATGCATTCTCTCTAATCTTTACCTCAATCTTTCTAAGGTGGGTATTATTAACCAATTTCGTGGTGAATACCTGGAGCTCAGAATAGTTAAATAATATGGCCAAAGTATTATAGCTAAAGAGTGATAGATTCAACTTCCAAATATGTCCCAAATTAAAATATTATAATCTACTGCATAGGAAAAAGCATCAGGATTACACAGATATGAAGATTTCTCAATCTACAATAATAACACAAAACCACTAGCAAGCCTCGATGATCAACATCTAGATGATCTGTTCCCAAGCACCGAGGATCACCAATAGGCTGTTCCTATATCCAAGATTGAAAGTATATGAAGATCCTGAATCTAAAGAAAGATCTCACCTTTTAAAGCCTGTATTTTTGGAGGCACTTGGGTGGCTCAGTCAGTTAAACGTCTGCCTTTGGCTCAGGTCATGATTCCAGGGTCCCAGGATCAAATCCCCAATTGGGCTTTTTGCTCATGGGGGGTAGGGGGGGTCTGTTTCTCTCTCTCGCTCTGCCTCTCCCCCTGCTCATGCCCTTTTCTCTGCTTCTGCTCCCTCTCTTTCTCTCGAATAAATAAAATATTTTAAAAAACCAAAAAGCCTGTATTTCTGAACTATACAAAAGGAGAAATGTTTCAGTAAACTCATTTTGAGAGTGCTCATTTATGTCAACGGTCTGGGCAAACAATTTTATTCCATTCAAGAATATTTGTTGTCAGTTCTCTCAAAAAGAAGAAAAGTCTAAAACTTTTTGGTTTCTACTCACATTGTTTTTATCTCAATAACAAAAACAAAGTAGCCTAGATTTTGTCAGAGTTGATTACTAGCTTGGAGATTCAGAACCATAATTTTGCACTTACATTTTCATCATTTTTTTTAGTTTAGATCTTCTATATTTGATAAAAATATTTTATCGCTCCTGTCAATTCTGAAAGATTTATTAAACTTTGCTTTTTACCTGTGTTTAATCCTATATGAATAATTTATTCAATCTTTATCCCGATTTTCTTATGCTTAAGTAATTAGGAATAACCTACTTTTGTTTTTTATTTTTTTTAATGGGTAGTTTTTCATGAGATGATGGGGAAGATGATTCCCAAATTAATTGACTGTTTCATTTATTAAATGTAGGTGGTTTATAAAATGTTGTTTTTAAATGCATAATTAAAAGAGATATACAAGACAGATGTTCAGAGCAAATCTCCTTACCCAAAATAGAAGCCCTCTCTATAAGTTTGAGCATATAAATCCAACAAAAGGTAAGGTGCACCAACCAATGTGGCTATATTCATGCATGAAATGCTTAATGAAATATGCTATTTCTAGTACAAATAATTGCTTTTGTTTTCATCATCTTGCCTGGTGCATCGTAGCAGGCTACAGAATAGTGTACGTTTTATCCTGATCTACAATCAGACAGTTCATAAAACTCTAATGGAAATGAAGATTTTGCTATTTGAAGTGGTCAAATTTCCATTTTCAAACACATCACAGCTTATAACCACTGATAGCATTTGGGTTTGCTTTTGAGTTTTAGGATAATAGCAAATTATAGAGAAAATCTACCAATTCTTTGTCAGTTGAACTATGAGGGGGGAAGGCCCATTATCTGCCTGAAAGAAAAGCAAATCTACATGATGGTTTTAAGTGAAAAATATATATTTGTTTGTAGCTGTATGCTATTTATAAATTTAAGATCATTAGTCCTGCTTAAGAGACCAGGGAGTCTGTGGAAGTAGATAAAAATCTTTCTTTTCTTACATTGTAGGAATAAAGAGGAGGATAAGGAAAGCAATGTAAGAAAGCACTCTATTCCTATTTCAGTGGTCTGTGATCCATAAAATCCAAGTGCTTATTTAGAACAATTCAAACTGATTGGAAATGTGTTGTTGCATACCTTTGACTTTCTAATACTCTTCTTCTGAGTATTACTTGCACCTACGTTCCATTCCTTTGTACTTAACTGAAACCTTCAAGACCTCCCTACTTCAACTCAAATCCTGTTTTTCCTCTGAGTGTCCTACGGCCTACCCCTCCTCTCCCTCTGGGATCTCATTCGGCAAATATTTTGTAAGAGTCAGCTTACCCTCTTACCAGTCACCCTCTCTAACCTCTACCCAATTTAAGAAGCTATGCTATGAAATTCCTGACATATTTAACTGTTGGCTAAATGTAACTATGGGAGGCTCATTACTTTGCCATGCAGAAATTCCTAAAGCATCTTCTCCTTAATTAAGCTGAAATCTACCTTTCTGTAATCTTTATATATTGGGACTGAAGACAGCAAAGTCATCTAATCCTTTTTTTTTTTCAAACAATGCTCTTTCACATATATGAAGAACATTGTCATGTTTCATTCCTGCATTTTCTCCAACTCAAAATATGCCCAATCCCTTCTGTTGATTTCCATCATGCATAAGTTCGAATCACTCCATAATCTTGATCTTCTTTTACATACAATTTAATTATTAATTCCCTTTAAAAATATCACTCTAATAACTATTCTCTATCTTGATACAGAGTAAGTGATATTTACAAGATTTTATAAAATTAGCATATCAAACTATACACAGAATGGGTGAATTTTATCAAATATGAACGATACTTTTGTGAGAAACACCACCATTAAGCAAAAATAGAGATACATAAATATATATGCCATGTAAATGGAACACAGTACCTCAGGCATTGTCTAATGAGAACCAAATGGAACCTAATGCACTAAAGCTATCACCTCTCTGGTTCTGGAGGCTTTTCTACTTTAATTTTTCAGCCACGGCAATACTGGCTCATAGCAATCAGGCAGTCAAGAAAAATTGCAAATCCTCTGCAATTTGTAATACATTATATACAACTGATTTTTGAAGTCAAAGATAGGTCTAAACACACAGCCGGTTTTGTTCCTTCTTTACTACTTATCTTCAGTGTCTATTCATCCACGCTGTGCAGACACACTGCTTATGCCTCAGAAAGTGAACAGGAGCATGAGGACTCTCTTGCAGCTTGTAGTCCCTTGGGAGAGGTAAGTGTAAAACAAAAACGAGAAAAGACAAAATAATAATCACTTGCATTAGTGTAAAGAGGGGATGGGGTGCTAAGTAGAGAACAGGAAGGAAGAGGATGTAGAGTTGAGGCAAACTTTACTTAATGGAACACTTAAAGAAGACGACATAAAAAATTTTACACTTAATCTGAAACCTTAGTGTTAAACTGCAAGAGACAACAAAGGGAAGGCCTGGGAAAATCATAGTGCAGGCTGAGAGAGCAGAGCCGCATGTGTTTAAGGAAAAGACTGCAGGCCAGCACTGGGAGGACAGCATGAAACACTTGCAGGAGAGAAGGAAGGAGCGTTAGACTGCACCCGATCCGGCAGGCTGTCACAAAGGATTTGGACTTTTTTTTTAATGTGCTCTAGAAAGCCATTGTAAGGTTTTTAATAGAATGATATAATCCAAAATATAAATTTTATGAAGGTCACTTCACTTCATTTGTGCATAATAGATTGGATGTTTATAAGAGGAGGAATGAAAACACATCAATTAATATGTTGACCTGGGTTAAGCTCAAACCACAATGCTCGAGACCTCCCCTTAGATCATGATGTGTCCCTTTGTCATCACCCTTTGAATATGGTTATTAAACCTGTGGTCTCAAAAGTGTGAAGCACACTTGTCTTGAATTTGCAAATAATCCTTTGAGATAAGAGAAAAACTGTGAAATTTCTATTTATTTCATCTGTTAAAAAAATTTTGTGTCTCTTTCGTAATACGTGTTGCAGGACCATTATCCACATGTTTTATATATGTGTGTGTCTGTCTGTGTGTGTGTATTAATGGTGGTGTACACATACTTGGGGTGCTTAAAAAGTTAGACAGATATAAGTGCACCGTATCAAGCTACAAAAGACACAGTTTTAACCAGCAGATGTGACACCTCTATTCTGTCCATTAGTCTACTTCTTCCAAATTTGTTTTAACCTTATTCTCTGAAGTAATATGGCTACATATGAATTTAGAAAATGTCATATATTTCTGTTAGTAATGCTAGGTTGTGCTTTCTGTTTTTCGTTATAAACTCTTTAGGATAAGGAAGAAATGATTAGGATAAAGAAGCCTAAGCATTATATAGACGTGAATGATCAATTAGTCTCACTCAAATTAGACAGAAAGTCAGAAGGGAAAGAATCACTGAACAATTGAAGAATTTTAAACAACATCAACCAAAATTAAAAACAAAATATCAGTAACACCTGCGTGGCTCAATGGTTGAGGGTCTGCCTTTAGCTAGGGTCATGATCCTGGGGTCCTGGGATCTAGTTCCGCATCAGGCTTTCTGCAGGGAGTCTGCTTCTCCTTGGCCTATGTCTTTACCTCTCTCTCCAGGTCTCTCATGAATAAATAAATAAAATCTTAAAAAAAACCCAAGCATGGTATCATCTATAACTACTCCAAAAAAGTTAACTATGTAAGTATAAACCTAACAAAATATGTACAGGATCTATATATTTCAAGTGACATAATGCTGATGAAAGAAGAATTTAAGTTCATAAATGAGAATACTCAACTTAGTGAAGATATCAGTTCCTCCTAAAAGGATCCATAGGTTTAATGCAGTCTTATCAAAATCCCAGAAAAGTATTTATAGATATAGGCAAGCTTATTTTTAAATTTCTATGAAAAGGTCCTAGAATACCTAAAACAATCTTGTGCAAGAAGAAAAACTGGGAGAAAACACTCTACTAGATAGCAAGGCCTGCCAGATAGCAATAATCAAGACTATGAGATCCTGACAGAAGGGTAGACACAAGCGTCAGTGGAACAGGACAGAGACCCAAGAAATAACGAGACTCACACAAATATGCCAAACTAAATTTTACAAATATTGCAAAATTTTACAATCCAATGGAGGAAAATTAGCCTTTTCCACAAATAAGCCTAAAATATTGCATATACATAGTCAACAAAATAAACCTCAACTTAGGTCTCAACACCGCATGCAAAATTTAACACATAATCAATCAGATTTAAAACATTTAGAAAAAGTTACAAAAAGAAAAATAACTTTTAGGAAAAAAACGTAGGAGGGAATCTTTGAGATCTAGGCTAGAGAGGAGTTTTTATAATTGGCACCAAAAGAATTATTCATAAAAGAAAGAAATTAACAAACTGGATATTATTGAAATTTAAAGTCTTTCTGTGAAAGCTATGTGAGATGATGAACAGAGTACAGAATCAGAGGACATATTTGCAAACCACATAACTGATGAAGTTTCTAGAATATACAAAAAAAATTCTCAAAAATTCTCAAAACTCAAAAAAATAATTAAAAAATGGATCAAATACATGAAAGATATTTCACTGCAAGGATAGACATATAGTAAATAAGCACATGAAAAGATATACAACATCATCAGCCATCAGCGTAATGTGCTTTAAAACCCATGAGCTGGGATCCCTGGGTGGCGCAACGGTTTGGCGCCTGCCTTTGGCCCAGGGCGCGATCCTGGAGACCCGGGATGGAATCCCACGTCGGGCTCCCGGTGCATGGAGCTGCTTCTTCCTCTGCCCGTGTCTCTGCCTCTCTCTCTCTCTCACTGTGTGCCTATCATAAATAAATAAGAATTTTAAAAAAATAAAAAATAAAAAAATAAAACCCTTGAGCTATCACTACACACCTATCAGAATGGTTAGAAAAAAATAATAATGACAACACCAAACGCTGTTGAGAATATGGAGAAGCTGTGTTACTCAACTGCCATGCTGAAAATGCAGAGTGGTATGACCATTCTCAAAAATAGTTTGGCAGTTTCTTATAAAACTAAACGTGCATTTTAGTTGACTACCAGATAACTCAACAACTGAACTCATGTATTTATCTTAAAGGCATGAAGACTTCATAATCTACACAAATATTCATAGCAGTTTATTTGTAAAAGCAGGAAATTAAAAAAAAAAACCCAGACATGTTCAATGATTATATGGTTATATTAATGTGTTATATCCGTGTCTGAATAAAACTCAGAATCAAAAAGAAACAAACAACTGATACAGATTACTTAGATGAATCTCCAGGAATTATATTAAGCAAAAAAAGCCAATCCCCAAAAGTTTACATACCTCATGATTTTATATCTATAAAATACCTGAAATGACAAAGTTATAGAAATGGGCAGGGGGCAGGTGAGGGGATGTGTTTGCCTATAAAGGGCAATGGAAGAAATACTTTTGATGATGAAACTATTCTATGCTTTGGCTGTTTTCATATTGATATACAGAACATGATATGATGTTACTATGGTTTTGTTTGAGGTTAACATTGGGAAAGTAGTAAAAGGTATATGAGATCTCTCTATTATTTCTTACAACTGCATGCAAGTCTATATTTTCTTCAAAATAAAAAGTTAAATAAAACATATGACATATGAATACAGGGACAAATAATGTGATCTTTAGAAGATACAGCCTTCATCCTAATCTTTAGGACGCATTTTTTATGTAGTGATTTCTTTTTTTTTTAAGATGTTATTTATTTATTCATGAAAGACACACAGAGAGAGGCAGAGACACAGGCAGAGGGAGAAGCAAGCTGCCTGTGGGGAGCCCAGTGAGGGACTTGATCCCAGGCCCCTGGGATCACGACCTGAGCCGAAGGCAGATGCTCAACCACTGAGCCACCCAGGTGCCCCTATGTAGTAATTTCTGATGAGATAGTTGTCAATTAAAAAGAAATGTCTAAACGTGTGTGTGTGTATGGACATCAATAAAGCCCCACCCTCTTGTCTTCCTAAAGATGCATTCAAGCTTATTTGCCTAAGTGTGAAGTGTTAACAGTGAAAATGATTCTGTCCGGAAGTTCATCAAAGTTTATTCCAATAGTTTTAACATCAAGAAAGGGTGTGATGCTAATTCTTTGAATCCAGAATTATAAATTAAATAATTAAGATTTGTGAAATATTTGTATCCAGCATAACAAAGATAGTTCATTACAGAGTTAATATACATAGCATTGTTTGCGGATGTGTATTTTCTGCTACACAGAATTGTAAAATTGATAAGAGTCTTCCAGCCGATCTTGTATACTAATGAGTAATTCATAAAGGTTTGGTAATCTCAATAAATTCAGAAGCAGAAATAAGGCTTACAAGAGGAAGACTTAATAGTTGATAATATTTATACTTCAAGCCACATATATAAATGAGCAGAATTTTTACTTAGCATTATACCTACAATAACATAAACAACATACATAGGTGAATCTGACTGAAAAGAAATTTTTAACATGTGATTAATGGTTATGTTAGGATGAAGGTGGCATATACATGACACTTCTTTCTGCATCATAGCAGACATTATGATCAATTACAGGTACTGTGGCTAGATGTGGCCAAAGAATCTTTCTCAAGTCACTGCCTTGGAGTCATTACAAATCAGGCAAATTTGGCAGTGAAGTTAAAATATTTTTCCATTCCTTCGTGAGAAATGGCATTATGAATTATTTTGTCTATTTTTAAAATTTTCTATATAGTCTATTGTATTTTTAGAAACAATCTGATTACATATTAAATCATTTAAAATTTTAAGCCAGCATCAGAACTATGCAAAGGAAATGAATTCCTTAACATAAGAAGACTTGCCTACTGACAAATTTTTACTATCAGAATTAAAAGAATTAGAAGCTTAAGTTTTCCAAGAAAGAATAATTCCAAATATGGGAAAGGTGCCAGAATTGTTCCATAAACTAAAAATATTGCACACAAATATTTCCATATCAGCATTAGAACGGAGGTCAAGTGGTTTCTAAATGTAAATTATTACCCTACTAAAAGTAAATATCAATCCAGTCTGTCCAAATGCAATTAAAAATTCAATTTAGCTATTACCTTCTATGTTCCATAGCCTGTGTTATGGTCTAGAGAGCCAAGGAATGAGCAAGCTGGACACATGGTCCTTCCTTCATGTGGCTCACAGTCAATCAAGGGACAAGGCTTGTAAATAAGTACTTGTGGGTCAAGTGGTAAATGTCCTAATAAAGAAATATACAGAGTGTCAGGGGAACATGAAATATGGACACTTAACTCGGACCGGAGAAATCAAGGAAAGCTGTATGAAAACAGGCGACAGTGAACTAGCCAGCTCTTAAAAAACAAAATCCAGTTCTTCAAGCGCACCAATGAGGACATCCGAGAGAGAAATCATGCAGAAGTGAAAACCTCATGTGCTGAATTTTCTTATCTCCCCCCTCTGCCCCCGGCCTCCGCCTTTTGAACCTGCCAGAACCTGAAACCTTGGTCAGCACCCTCGGAGGCTGCTGCACCACGTGGAGAGGGAAAGCAGCCTTCAATGCCTTCCCACTGCCACAGGCCGCCCCCCGTGGGGTAAAGAAGTCGAGGTTGGGAAAACATTTAAGATTAAATTAGATTACTTTCTATTATTTTTTAAAACTGGATATTTCTAACTAGTGAAATTGAAACTGAATATTGAACTTAAGAAAGAAACAGATCACTTTTTTTTTTTTTTTTTTTTTTTTTTTAGACATAAAGATAAGGAGGAAATCATGGGACCTGCTGGAACTTTCATCAAGGAGCAGGGTAGGAATTACCCACTCCCCCAACAAAAAGATGTAATGGGGCAGTGGGACAACTAACAGAAGTTGATTTCATTACTGCTCTTACTGCATTTTGTTTGTTCAATATGCTAACGACCCGATCATTTGCTGGTGAGGCTGTATGAACAATGTACAAAGCTGGTTTCTCCAAACATCGATCTTCAGAACTCTTGTAATATAGTTTAAAAACAAAAACAAAAGACAATGTCCAAAAACTGACCTTCAAACTAGTTCATAGCTTTTGAGTAGTTGCTAGGAGTCAATCACCTATCTGAATGCTTGGATTGTATGATTTCACTTCTTCCTCATTAAGTCAAAGAACAGACTGAGCTGTAAGCAAGTAGCAGGTCCTGGACTTTAATCCAAGTCATCTGAATCAGGCAAACGTAGTCGAAGTATGTAAACTACATTTCGTATCTGACCATTGTATTTATTACTCTAATTAAACATAAATATTGTCAGTATACATGCATGTAGAAAAAGCAATTCATCCCGGTGAGGCCACATAACATACATAAAACACATAAGACACAAGCAATCAAACAACTAAACAACAATAACAAGCACACTTTCGGTTGGAGCTTTGTGAAATATAGTGTTAAGATCTCATATTAGTCACTTTAGACTTGTGGACATGAGAATACTTTTTCTTGATGGATATGAGAAAAGGTTTCAAAAATAAATAACAGATTTTTAGGTATTTAAGTGTGGTTCACTAGCAACAGTTCTTCTTAGCCTTTAATGATATGCAGGCTAGAATCACTTAATGGTACCTGAAACAGTATCATTAGGGTCCTGCAGACAGTCTTGTCTGGGACTCGAAGTTGGAAGCACAGAAATCTGTTATTTATCTCCTTACTTATTTAGCCTGTCTGAAAACTGATAGCTGAATAAAATATTTAACAGCTAAATTCTTTTTTTTTCTATTAAAGACTTTTAATGTGAAGTCACAAACAGAAAAAAAAGCAGAAAAATTGCTTAAAAGGTTACAGAAATTGATGCATATAAAAATGTCCATCTAAAAATGACACAACCTCAAAAAGTTTCTATTTTTTTTAACAAGTATGTTCCAAAAGAATATGGCCACATTTCAGAGAGACATTTCTTCTCCCAACACCATGACAAGTGTTGATATCACTAAAAGGATTCTGAAAATGAATTCAAAGCAACATCAATTTTTTTTAAATGTTGGAGAAAGTAAAATGATTTTGGTATATATGTCTCGTAAAGACCTTCATTTTTACAGACTCTTAGCTCGGTTCTCTTAATACTCAAAAGAACTATTTGGACAGTTACATGGATCTTTCTCAAAAACTATTTTTTAAGCACTCGCATTCACACACAGATGTACGCAGGCACACACACACACAAACTTTCATATTTTTTTAAAGTGAGCAAATCATTTTATTCACGATCTCACATATCTTCTTTGCCCGGCGATGTATTTTGATCCCTGCTAAATAATATGAAAACAACTGTTTGCAGCAAACGCTCTTATAGGGAGAGTTAGTCGAATTTTCTGCAGGTACTCTCCAAGCCCAGGGTGATTTTTCCAAATGGTCTGTAAATTCTCTGTAAATTAAGCACTGGCATTTCACTTCCCTTCTGCTAATCACGTCAAGCTACCTAATTCCTAACTGTAAAATCAAATGTCTTAGTGACTTTCTCCCAGCCGAGTCTTCTCAATAGCCTCTCATATTAAGGATTCAATGGCTGTGCTTTAAATGAACCCGTTTCACTGGCAGGTGCCTGCTGGTTTTTAGGTTTTAAACGGTACCATTACTATCATTTATAAGGATAACATCACAATTAAGAATGTATGAATAATTTAAAATTGAGTAGCATTCAGTTTCACAGTCTGTCTGGCTCGAAGGTTTGAAAGTGCAAGGTCTTTATTTTATTACAAAACACTGGCTGTCTGGGTAAAAGGAGATGAAAAGTTACTAATTTCAGGCTTTACTTCAAACCCTTTAATCTTGCAAATAAGTGCCTTCAGTGAGGACTTTGTTATCTCCTAAAGCCTAGCCGGAGTCGTTCGCGTTGTGTCTTTTCCCAAGGTCCTTACCTTATCCTAGGTGAGCCAAATGAGACAAAAGGGAATCCACTAGAGGAAGGGATTATTTAATAGAGCTTTTCTTTTTAAATCCTAACTTGTGCTGTTGGCAAATATTATGAAACACGATCATTTCATTGCCATAAATAATGTTATATAATTAAAATTCCATTCTGCGGTTGGGAACAGTGTGATAAACTGTTTGCGAATTGGTAATTCTATTTATTAAAAACAGAGGCATTAATTTTGACACATTGAATTATAACACAGACAAACAGATCTTGTGTTTTAATGAAATGCTCTATTTGGTGAGCTTTTTTAGTCTAAGATTTAATACCAGATCCTACAGTTCGTACATTATAGGGCAGGAGACAATCTTTGCACGGAATACAGAGAGTCCAGTGGAAAAGCTCTGCTAGGATTCAAAAGGCACAGAGCAGGACCCCTGCCTGAGTCTCTCCCTCCAGCACCCCCTCTTTGTGTGGGGCCCAGTACCGTTAGCTGGTTTGCTAAGGCCTCTCCAAGCTCTCTTTGCCTTCCAGAACCTCCAGCAAGGCTTCCGGTCCTCTAAGGCATTACTTATTTCCTAATGATAAAGCAGGACTGAATATTTTTTTAAATAAATAAATAACAACCAAACTGCTTTGAGCTTTCTTTCACATTAAGCTACATTTAATATTCATTTCACATTTTTTTCCTATTAATTAAAAGTAAACCGTGTATTGTATGGTACATTATCCCTCTAACAGCCCCATGTGGAGATCATGAAGTGGAAGACTAATGGTGTAGACTTTAGCATTTAGTTTTAACCAGAATAATTTACATATCTGTGAGAAGAGTCCAAGGCATGTGTAAATAAGCAGAACTCTGAGATATCAGGACCCTTGCTCAGTTGACTATGGACTGCCGAGCTATGGGCTGTGTATTTATTCCATCAGTCAGGTAATTTAATGAGACTTACACAGCATCTATTTCTGCAGAAAGAGACAAAAGTTATTATTAAGGAGAGGCATGTGGCAGTAAGAAAAATGTGTTTGCTTGTTTTATTTTATTCTATTACCCCAAGTAGCAAAGGTGATTCTATTCAATGTTCATTAAAGTTTACCTTTATAATTTATCAAAGGGGACCCACATCAACAGTTTTATGCTGAGACTTCAAAATTGGAAACATTAAAATTTGATTCCCAAATGCCAGATATTTAGGAAGGCTTTTCATCAGAAAAATAACTCCATAGCTTTAATCTATAGGTTTTTATTAATGCTCAGCTCTGTGAAGTGACCAAGAGAAAATACATTAAAGAAAAGTCATCAACTCTGAAAGGGCACTTTAACTTCAAATTACCAAACCTTTGGACCAGTTCTAAGGGAGAAGAGATGTTTCTTAGAGAACTGGCAAGTTGACATAAAGGATCGCAAAAGCAGAAATTTCAGTGAATTTGTCTGCAAAGAGTTACGCTATATTATGAACAGTGTTAGGCAGTTACTAGAAGACTAGGGTTATTTTAAGAAAACACTGTGTCTCCTTGATAAAATGTAAATTGAATGACATCAGGATTTAGTATCCAAACCAATTTAAGTTATAGGCTCTTAAAATATGCCTTGCCTGGAATAGTGTTCTGTGTTAGGAAATCATTGTAAAGGGTACGGAAACCAGTGAGGACGACGGCTGTGTGACGCCAAACATCCAGAAGAACAGTGAAAAACTCAATAGCTGAGGATGTTTCCAAATAGTCATCCCTTTTGGCATCAACGTGGCCAAATGGGAAGTGAAGAACAGAAGCGAGTCTCACCCTAATGAAAATTCTTTTCTAGTAAAATATCTGGACAATTGATGCTAGGAGGCCCTCTAGGATTTCAATTCCCTAGATTTTTGTCTCCAAAGTTCTGGCAAAATTGACATTAATAGTAAAATATTTAAAACTGATCGAATCGATGCTGTTCCTTTAAAAAAAGCATCGTAATCTTTTGTAACCCAAACCAACAGTATAAGAGCACAAATGTTCAGACATAGACACTGCATTTTAACATGGCCTCTTGAGTGTTCACACTCCTACAAAGGCTGTCAGACCTGCTAAATGGCATAGCCAAATTTCTCTTGGATCTTTTTATAATACAATGATGCATAAGTGTAAGTCAACGTAGCATTTGACTCCTCAAATACCACATCACAAAGTCCTTTAAATACGCAACTCAATCCATAGGATGAATTTGAGCCAATTCCACAAAAATATCTGTAACTTTACATACCCTTTGCATATTGTAACCTAATGTTAAACTTAACACACAATTCTTCCTGCGGCAAAAACTCATTTTAAAGTTCTCCACTTTGGTTCAGAATGAATTTACCTCATTCAAATCATGTACTTTACCCTGATTAAATAAAAATAAATCTACAGAATGCATATTCTGGTAAATGCGAATAACACATTCCCTCTGTTTTCATTTCAAAACAGTTATTTCGAAGAATATGGGAAGTGACTTATTCTCAAAGTACAGGTAAAGAAAAATGAATCTGACAACAAAATACTGAGAGTCTCAGAAAAATAAAGTTTTATACTAGTTCTTGTCATACTACATTTTAATTTTCTTTTTTGTCATTGCCTCCAATAGGCTCAGGGTTTCTAAGGCAGAGACCGTGGTTCAGCTCTTTCTCTCCTCGGCAGCATTCGTATTGCCTTGTACATAGAACATGCTTTCAGAAAGTATCTGTACTGAATATTGAATGAGGAGAACTTTCAAGGAGTTCCCACAAGAATTCCAAATAGTTGAGCTGCAACTGGGATTTTGAGGCTAAAAAATAAAGAGCAAATTGCTTTGAATAGGAAAAGTTACGCATAAGTAATTAAAAACATATTTTTTAAAACAGAGAAATTCTTTCTGGGAGATGATTATCGTTCAAGTATTGGTGGGTGTGATAGATATGCCACACCTTTTAAACTTAAAAAGAGAGAGAAAGAAAGAGATATCCGATTCCTACTCTATTTTCACTTAAGGCTTCATGAAGTATTTCAGGTTGTCTGACTACGTCTGTCCATTTTATGTTTTAAGACATAATTTAACACTTAAAAATATTCACTTTCCTTCGTCTCCCAGCAAAGTGTGATAACATAGTAATACGTGTCAATTAAAAGATTGCTTGCTGTATCATTAGTTGACAGACATGCAATGGAGTTTCCCAGCAAAATGGATCTTGAAGCGTTTGCCTTTCTTTTATTATAGAGTCTTTTTTTATATTTCTGTCATTACATATCTTTGGACAGAGATGAAAGCAGAGCTATTTTCTATGAAATTGCTCAGCTAACCATCAGTGGTTCTGAATTCTCTGTGCCTTCTTTCAGAATCTACTTGCATATGAACATGTCTTTTATTAGTTTTGATTTTAAATCATGGGTCCTGGGTATTTATATGTGGCATTCGCTCAAATAATTCTGATTCTCCCTCATATTGTCCCTCATACTTGAGAACTAGTACTGTCTTCTGTGACGTCAAGCTTCCAGGACCATGTCAGGTGAGCACTTCCATTTTTGTTTCCAACTTATTAATATGCAGTATACTAATATTATATGACTAAGCCCCTAAAATGTGGAACAAAGGCTCTATTAATTTTTTGATCTTTCAGAACCATACTGTTATAGTAAAGCAATGCATTTGAAAGTCCTGAATATTCAGAAATTCTTCAGTTGAGGTGCTGTGATTTTTCATGGTCTTTCACTTTTATTTTCTGCTTATTGGTATTTGATGACATACACAAATATATTGAAAAAATGCTTTTAATTCCTCTTTAAATCATAACACTTTTTAAGGGTTCTAAACATGTAAAATACTGCTGATGATCAAGTTATTGAAATTTAAAGAGGAGAAAAGCCCTTTCCCGTAATGTGAAGAATTTTATAAAGGATGGCATATGATTGTTTGGATAATGCTAGCTTTAGACAATAGGAACTGGAATGCCGTGACATGGAGTCTCTTTCCTTATGTTTTAATAACAGCCTTCTGAGCACACATATTCACTTTCAGATTTTTAAGCAATTAGTTTGCAGATGTCACTAAATAAATGGCATTCATTCCTTAAGCAGGAACCATACCTGTTAACCATCTCAGCCTATTCTAGCTTTAAAGCTGAGCTTGATGTGCACAGCATGCTCAAAAACTGTACTCACAGTTCAAATGAGCTGGATTACAGACCATGACCACTGAGACCCTCACATGACAAAGCCTTTGTGTAATTAATATGCAGGGTAAAATGCTCCCTGGACTGCTGCTAAAGCGATTTAAATCATGCACATAAAAAATGTAATCACAAATTTAGCATGGTGGACAGAGTAGTCACACTGGGCTTGATTGCATAGAAGGTTCCAAGTGTGTTTTAAATGTCCTTTAAGATTGAGATTAGGACTTGTACTTACAAGATGCATATTAATCTAAAACTCAACATTTTTCAGTGTGGGATCACAGTAGGAGAACATTATGGGCAATAGAGGTTCATTCTAATCCCAGTAGGTAATTACACTTTGAAATAATATTCTTTAATTAAATCTTGTTTGCAGTTGATTGATTTAAACACTAAATCTAAAAACCTAAATTTGAGTTTTTATCAATTTTTGATGCTTATTGCACACAACTTGGGCTTTAATTGATGTTTCTGAAGTTTTAAAGCCCTTGTCCACCGTATCCTGGTTGAATTTTGTGTGATTATCAACATCCTTCTTTAATACTCTTGATGACTTCCTCTGGAAGCTCAATAAGTTTGCGCACTTTGACAATTTTAACGTAGACCTGGAAAGTATTTAATATGCCACAGTGCCAATATTTACGTGGAAGGTTCTTCCGTCACACCTTTAGTAGACACATGTCTTAATCCCTTTTCTGAAATACAAAGGGTTTATTTATTTTTTTAAATCACCATTTGCAATATAACAGCATAAAAATCGGACCATAGCTCTCACAATGGACAAGTACAAAGGAAAAAAAAATACTAAATTTCGGAGTAATTTGCATCTTTTCAAGTTTGAGGTAATATGACATTAAGCCACAGAGACAAAAATACTCCTTCCGTGTATTCACAAAGAGAAGCTAACAATGAATACATCACCTTTTATGTTTATGGCTTCTTTGCCGCCATTTGGCAAAGCTTACCAAAACACGATAAAACGATTCATTGTGGACATTTTAAGATGAATTCCTTTTATATTCAATAATCCATATGCCTCCAAATCTGTGTAATAACTGCTAACAGCAATATGTTTTACTGTACCATGGTGAAGGAAGACTGTTCTGGCAGGTAACATTAATATCTAATTGAGTTTTAGTCTTGTAGATTTTGGAACTCTTACAATTCCTCATTCCCCTGACATAAGTGCTTTTACTGAAGGAAAGTTGTGAAAAATGTCATGTCTTATAACCCACAGAAAGGAACTTTGAAATATGTCCTAATTTGGCAGATGATATTATCTGTCAGGGATGATCAAGGATCTTCATAATTTGTTGCAAATTTGCAAATGACAATGAGACCAATTTAATGGGCATCCATATAACCAACTAGTTGTACAGTTTACAGATTTATTTCTGGAAACACAAAATTAGGTCTGGTGTCCTAAGCATTGTGATTTAAAGATGTCGTTCACCCGTGTTTATATTTGAATTCATACAAACAAGGACTGGCTTGGTTTCAGCTTCAGCGGTGCCATAGAGCAGCATCTTGTAGATGTAGCCCAGTAAATTACATTCATGATGCCATATTTAATAACTGAAAATTCACATTTTACAACAATTGCATTTGTCATTGCTGAAAAACAAACTAGTACGTGGAATGTTTTATTACAATGACTACATTCTTGTGAGAAATGATTAAGTCACTATAAGAGAAAAGTAAGGCCAAAAGACCTCATTCACCGTAACGCAAATATTAATCACATATAAATAATACAGGTGTCTTGCAGTAAGCCACATTCCCCTAAAATATAGATTACACATCCTAGGGGCAAATAGTAGCACAACAGACTTGAAATAAATCCCTCAAGCCATGGTGGCCAAAAGGAAATCATTTATGTTTTGACAGTTTAATATATTTTTGGTTATGCATAACAGATGAAAATATTTACACCAATATAAGAGAGTGAAAGAAAAATTAAATCTGACTAATCGACCTGTTCAAAGTATGATTTTTAATTTCAAGGAATTTTTTTATAACTACTCTAAATAACAAATATGCTTCCTACAATTCAACCGTATCCATTCATTTTTAATTATTTCACAGCAGCTAAAAAGAATAAACCAGTCTCTCAACTCAAAGAGAACTTTCCTTGGTATGCACACATACCCTGTCTGGAGAGAAAGGGAACTGACTGCCAAACCAGAACACTGCAGAAGGAGATGAATGTCACCAGGAGGGCTGCAGGGAACCTGGAGTGGGCAGTGCCGCGGGGGCAGAATCAGGGCTGCAAGAGGCTATGGGGCAGAAAGACCTACTGTGACTTTCACTTTTGTACTTCAAAGTTTTTGTTTGTTTGCTTCCTTTTTAACGTATGAATGTTACTTCTTCAAAAGATAATCTTAAAAAGGTATGTCAACAAAATAGGAATCATTGTCTTAGGAATAGGTCCACTTCCTGCTTTTCAAGAGGCATTTACTGGACACATACAATGCTTGAAACACGAGGTTAACAGGCCCCCCAAAGAGGGAGTGGGGGGGGGGCAATCAGCCAGCTGGCTCCTTGGCCTTAGTATTTAAAATTCACTGAGAAATGTATCTGAGAAATTAAATATCAGGACAGACAGTGTACAATCAAACATGACATTATATAATCCATACTAAAGAGTTTCAGGAAAAAACTCAGGACAATGAGGGAGTTTGGGGTACAGGAAGAAAAGGGATATGAGTAGAGAGCCTTCAAAGGGAATACAGACACTCCAATAATGTAAGGAGTCCCCAAACTGAAGTATAGAATTCTGAAATGGGCAAATACATGAAAAAATGATTTGTCACACTAAGAAATCAAGAAAATCTATGTGAAAGTTTCAGAGGTTTTAGATAGAACACATTTACATGTGACATTTGTACCAAAAATCTGATTTAGCCATAAGTACCAAATAAGATGGAATGATCTGCTGACAGTGATCACTATTCAAATGAATGGTGTCTTGGGAAGTTTCCATGTTAAAAAGACTCCAAATGTGCTTGTAAGAGATAATCAAGCTGAAGCGAGTTCTATTTTTTTCCCCTACATTTCCTACCACATTAATTGGTCCTTATTTCTGTCATTTTGTATTGATGGGTTAGGAATTCTCTTCTTTCAATAAAGTATGTATCTACATCATAACAATTCCTATATCTTTCCCCAACCAAAGTGACCATTCAGTCGACATCACAGGCTCTACTGTCCCATCTATTACTAGGAATAAAGCGTCCTCCTGCCTATCAATGGCAAGCCACTCTACCTATGCCCTGAATCCTTCTTTCTTCTCACCCATTACACCAGGAGAACTTTGCTCCTTAATTATGTCCTATTCCTCTTATATTATCAGTTTCTCTATTCCTACAATATAATTTCCATCAGCATACAAGGATGACTTAAAATCTCCTATTTACAAAAAAAAAAAAAAAAGGAAGAAGAAAAGAAAGGAAGGAAGACAGGGAGGAGGTAAGGAAAGAAATAAGGAAAACAGGAAGAGAGGGAAGGAGGGAGGAAGAAAAAAAATGAAAGGAGGAAGGGAGGAAAACAATTCTTTTTCTAGCCACTTCTCTTTAAACTGTCTCCTTCACACCAGCATTTCTTGAAATGAAAATCTGTATTCAACTTCTCTCCACATTCTCTCCTAGTGCCCTAAGCTCAACCTAATGCAGTCATACTACCACTCTCACAGCATCACTAAGACTGTTTTGAAGGTCATCGTATTTACAAATCCAATGATCCAGTCCATTCTGATATCATTTAAACCCTCACCAGCATTGGACATAGTTGGCCTATCCCCCTTTCTGAAAATTCTTTTCTTTTTTAACCTCAGGGTTCCTAATTCTTGGCTTTGTTTTGGCTCCACAGATGGCCATTTCATGCTGTCACTTTCTATATTTTCCTATTCAACTCAATGTCTAAATTGTGAAGATCTGTAGAACTATCTTATATATCCTTTTCTTTCCTGTCTACACTTTCCACCTAGGTAATCTCATCCAGGCCCATAACTCCAAATTCTAATTTTTAAGGTTCAGTCTTTATCTTTCTAAAACTCGCAACTCACATCCAACTGCTTGATTCATTCTGCTCCTTGAACACTGGAACAAAATTAACATAGTAAACATAAGTTTTTTTTTCTTGCTACAATTGCTTCTTCATGAGTTTTCCTCATTCAGTCAAGATGATTCGGTCACCATTCACCCAGCTTTTCAAACCAAAATGTAGGGTCATGTTATTTCTTGCTTAAAAGTCTCCAATAAATCCCCATAAGACTAAAAATGGAATTATGCTCTTTACCTTGTTTCCAGTGTTCCACACAACCTCTTCCTATGCAATTCTCCTCATGTCCTAGCCTATGCCTTCCTCCTTCTTCACTATGCTCCAGCCATATCAGCCATTTTCAATTTTTTGAACATTATATCTTTTTTTTGAACATTATATCTTAAATTAAATGCTAAACTTGCTAATCTAACGTAGCCACCAAAGTTCTCTATCCCATTATTCTTTTATAATTCTCCACATTGAAATTATAACTGTCTGATATTTATCTTGTCAGTTTGTTTGTTTTCGATCATACTAGGATGTTAGTTCTAAAAGAAGTAGAAGCCTCACCTGTCTATTCTCCACTATATGCTCAGAGTCTAGAACATAGTGCATCATAGACCGTGCTCTTCTTTCCTGATATATAGTAGACATTCCAACAACAGTCACAGAATTATGGTGAAAATTCAAGGATGACACATTTTAAGAATGTTTGACTCAATACATATTAGCTTGGTTGTTTTTAATTATTTTTTCACTGATATAAATATTTATATTAATCGCATTATTAGTGGTTACAGGTAAAAATTGTATATACAATGAGTCTATCTGTTAAGAAAACTGTGGCTTCCTACTAGAGAGTTGATGTAACAAAGGCATATGTTTAGCTTTATTCTTCATGTGTGACGCTAGCCTTCACTAACTACTAGCAAGGACTTGGAGGCTGGAAGGGAGGGCATTTGTCTACTTCACACAACAATGGGCAAAGTGGTACTGTACAATAGCCCCCTGGGATTAGAACCTAAATGAAATGGGGGCTAGCCATGTGAGGCTGAGGTCCCACCCAATCCTTTTTGGAACCTGGACTACAATCAAATGTTGCCCTCTATCTCTGCACTTCCATCTGAGAGTCTTCCAACTTCAGGCATCTCCTCAACCTTTCCCTAAGGAAATGTCCTCAAGAGTCCCTGTGAGAACCTTTACCACTATTGATGAATACATCAGGAAATGAAAGTAGTTCCTCTCCGTAAGGCACACAGGAATGTGTTTAAGGAAAGAGGACAATGGTATTTAGAGATTTTCAGCCCCCAAAGAAAATAAGTTATCTTGTTCCAGATACTCAAAATGAAATTGTAGGTGAGACCAAAACACTTTATTCAAGTGTTTATTCTATGCCACAGGATATTTAAAGATTGTTTCTTTAGGAAATATAAATATATGGATTTTTTTTCAGTATATTTGGACTCCATGACTTTTCTAGGCCCTAGACACTTTTGTTTTTGTGGGACTGCTTTCTCCATAAAAATTATACTTTTTACTATGTTAATTGATAGGAAAACAACATGTTATTATTATATATTAAAACATTTTTCACAACCTAAAATTTCTTTTTTTCCAGACTTAAAAAAAAAAATAAAATATTTTCATGGGTCCCCAAAAGTATATTAGGCCCAGGCTGCTGTGCTTAGTGTGCCTGGTGGATAAGTTGGCCTCACTCAAATGAAAGAGAGAGAAGTATTTTGAATATGATTTGTCCACCATAGGCCTAAATATTTTTCAAAACAACACTGCAATTGCACCTCAGTTTTTTTATGATATTTTACATTACTAAATGATTATTCAACATTTTGAGTACTTAGACAAATGAAAGCAAAAATTGTAAATCATTAAAAATATTGCCATTTAGTATCCTTGAATATATGGATTTATAAGGGCACACTTTCACTTTTTGGAGTATGATCTTTAAAAGCTAGAAAGATCTACCTTGGGGAAAAAAGTTTTATATTTCAATTCATTAAAAACCTTGAATATGCAATTAATAAACCAAAGATTTTGTTATAATGACTCATTATTCTTCCCTTTTCCCTGCTCTTCCTGAAAATGTTGAGGCAAGTTTTTATATACTATATCCTACCTCATTTCTCCAACTTCCCCCTGCATAGGATGACTATACATTCCAGTGTGCTCAGGATACTTCCTGTTTATGACTTTTGCCCAACACACCTGTTTCACTTTTACAAGTGGTCCAGATTGGACAATAAATTGTAGTCATCTAATCTATAGTAACTCAGATGTTGATTGTTCTTTCAAATATATTTATATTCTTGATAATAAACTATTTAAATACAGATAAAGGTACAGAAGACATTTCTACCAGATTAAATCTCTTCAAGCATAGACCTAGCTCTGTAAATTCCAAGTACAAAAAGTACCATTAGCATCCATTGCTTACATAATAAGGTTCAATACAAGACTCCCCATAATCTGATCTCAACCTATGAATAAATACTTTACAGTCTCTCCTGTCTAATCTCTTCACTTCTCCTCACTTAGTTTTTCATCAGACTCTCACTTTTCCCATTCCTAGCTGCTCTACATGAAATATTTTGCATGCCCAAGGCCCACTCCTGAGAGTCAAATCTTAAGAACTGACCTATTGTACCAGCATCCCAAGCAGATTTTTCTGTCTCCTTCTCTCCCTACTATGAAGAGAAATTATGAAGAGATATTACTGGTAATATCATATGGCTTCATGTTCTCAACATTGATAATTAGCCTTGTAGGTAGGAGCACAGATGTCCATCTACACAGATATTTCAAGACATTGAGTACAAAATTTGTCTTCTACCTCTAAGAATACTACTAGAACTTCATCAAAGATCTTTTCCTTTTTGATTAACATTCAAATGCCCCTGGGGAGAGCAATTTTAAAAAATTTTTTCTCAATAATTTATACCCTAGTATAATTTAAAATTTTCAAAACAGCTTAATAAGGAGTATGGGGAGAAAATGAAGGCTTTAGGGTTAAGGCAGAGCAAAATGGTGCTTTGTCAAGAGGAAATCATTATGATTCCTGTAGCCCAGCTAGCTCTATAGCTCAACAAATCTTTTCCTGCTAGAATCAACTTAGAATCCAACTTACAAATGTCTTTTTTTTTTAATGGGGGCATCATAGTATAGCATTAAAAAATGTACTCCAGAATCAATGAGACTTAAATATAAGTCTATGAGATATAAATACTGATTCAGCCATTTACTTACTATGAAAACTCATGCAACTTAAAAAATGACTCTTAATTACTCACCTGTAAAAGAGAGATGATAATTCTTAACTAATAGCCTTATTGTAAAACTTTGAGAAAAAGAGCTTTACCATAGTGTCTTGGCTACCCTGAATTTCAGTAAAATAATAATAATAATAATAATAATAATAATAACCCTTTCCTCTGTTACTTTTCAAAACAATGAGGCACCACAAATATATCAATATTACAAGAAAAAAAAACATTCTAAATGAGAACACTTGAACAGGGATGAGCATCTAACTAGAAATAAGCAGTTTGGGTAAAAGGAAGCCAAGGCCCTATCTATACAGCCAAACACTGCATTTCTTCCATCCCTACAATTCTCAAAATTTTAATCTCTGAAGAAAGACAAAACAAAACAAAGAAATCTTGTATCTGGGGACACCAGGCACAGATGGTGGGAGAAAGGCATCATGCTGTACACAGGGAATGAAATAAAAGTCTATGCATTTAAGAATGGGATCTCCAACCTTCTTCTCACCCTACTCTCAGCACCCATGCTAGGTTTAGGCCTTTCTTACAGATTTTTATTTATTTATTTGAAAGAGAGAGAGAGAGAGCATGCTTGAGTAGGGCATGGGTAGGGGCAGAGGGAGAGGGAGAAACAGGCTCCCCACTGAGCAGGGAGCCAGATGCAGGGCTTGATCTCAAGACCCTGAGATCATGAGCTGATCTGAAAGCAGGTGCTTAACCGAATGAGCCACCCAGGCACCCGTATACCTTTTCTGTAGACAAGCAAGCTGGCTAGCAGGGGGCCCTCCCAGAGCAAAGGCAGCCAGTTGGCAGTCCTTCCTCCCCACAGTATGCTTCCATTCAGTACAGCCCATAATTGCCAGGTATTTCCAAGAAGATGTGAAACTTGACATAAGGGGACTATCAAAAATCAAGATAATAATAAATATAAATAGCAAAATGAAATAAATAAAAATAGAGCTAATGATGCAAAAGAAACTTGTGGAGGAAATGTTATTAGTGTACTTAGAAAATAATAGACAATACTGCATTCATAAAACATAGAGTATGCTACTACTTTTAAAATCAGGGAGTAAGAAATGGGCCATGGGCATTATAAAATATAAAAACAAAGTTTAAAAACATCAATAAAAGAATCAGAAGATAAGGCTAAGGAACTATTACGAAAAACAAAATCGTGGTAAACTGGATGAGAAAAGATAAGACAATTAGAGGACCAATTCACAAACTCTGACATCTGACTAGTAGAGAGCATACACTGAGGAAGTTATATGAAGAAGAAGTTATATGAAGACAAATAAAAGAAGGAAATCTCCCAGAAATAAAGGATATATATTTCCAGACATGTTCCCCCCAAGAAAGATGAACAACTCCTAGCAAAGCACAAAATTGTAAAATTTTAAAATATCACATATTATAATTGGATTATAATTGCTTGCAGAGAGAAAAACAAAACTTGCCTTTTAAAAAAGCTGATATACAAGGGATCGAGAACCAGAGAGGTTTCAGACTTCTCAGAAGACACACCAGAAGCTAGCAAACAATGGAACAGGTAAAGCAGGGTACAGACATTTCAGTCAGATGCTCTGACAACTTAGCTTTCAAGAACCCTTTCTCAGAAAACTTGTTGGAGGATTTATCCCACCAAACTAAGGAAGTAAAACAAGAGAGAAATAAAGAGAAATCCAGAAGACCATGATGAGACCATACGTGTTAGCAAGGCTAGGTTAAAAAATATCATCAAGCCAGGAGTGAGACGTGAATGGAGTCTTCCGGGGAGGATATCACCCGGAAATAAGATCAAAAGATGCAAAAATTTGAGTGCATAGAAAATGACACTGAGAATTTGAAGGTTATGGAGATATTTACAGTTGAAATAAAGAAAAGAAAATCAAAACAATTTATTATCTCAATGACAATTATAAACAGCTGTGCCATAAAAGGACCACATCTGGGAGCAGAGCTCTCCCTTCTGAGTGCTGGCATGATCAGAGCTTCCCACTACCTGCCCGGCGAAGTCCTAAGGTCCAAGTCAGCCCTCTTGCAGCCTAACCCTTTTCTGTTCACTCAGGCCTTCTGCAGCAGATGTGACTTCTGGGGACGAGTAGGACCGTGTTTGGGAACATATAAAAAACTCCATAAAAAAAAAAACAAACAAAAAACCATAAAGCCTCTTTCAGCTTTGTTTTCAGCTGACTGGCTTTCCCCATCGCTGGCATGCTGTTCCATCTTCATGAGAGCCAGTTAAATTTGGCAGCCTATGTATCTTTTAGTGGTGGGAGAGCAAGTCCATTTTCTTTAATTTTAGTATTGTCCTGGGATCCCGGGGTGGCTCAGCGGTTTAGCGCCGCCTTCAGCCCAGGGCCTGATCCTAGAGTCCTGGGATCAAGTCCTGCATAGGGTTCCCTGCAGGGAGCCTGCTTCTCCCTCTGCCTGTGTCTCTGCCTCTGTCTGTCTGTCTGTCTGTCTCTCTCTCTCATTAATAAAGAAATAAAATCTTTTTTAAAAAAATCTTTGTATTGTCCTTCATCACTATACATTCTCCAATAAATGTGGGAAGAATTAAAAGAAAAAACCGTGACCAGTTGAGTCTTTACCATGAAAAGATAAAGTGGACTTCAAGAGGACACCTGGGTTCCTGAGAGCTGGAAAAGCGGAACTCACCTCCAGGCTGAGCCTCTTGTCCTTTATTTCTCATGTTTAATCTTATAGAAAGAGTGCCAGAAAGTTAGTGAAATATTGATTTCCTCCAATGTCAGGTCATTGTGTAAACACGGTGAGGGATACACAGCCCAATGATTCTAGGTGCCACTGGCATAAGATGGGATTAAAGTGAGAAGCAAGAATGTGCAATGTGAAAAAAGAAATTATGGGAAATTGGGAGCCTTCGTCTTTACTTTTTTCTACAAGCTAAGGGAAAAACCCACAAGTGTCTATACCAATTGTGGAAGACAATAGAAAAAAGCCAAGGTGTCCTATACCCAAGAGGACATGTTGCCATGGTTCACCCTGATGTTGTCATGAGACAGGGTCCCTTTCAGTTTGCTGTCCCCTTCTTTGCTTTTATCACGAGATGTCCTCCCTTGCTGAACTGCTCTCCATCTGGCTAGTCAACTTGCCATTTTCTTGAAACGGAGTCGCAAGACATGGAGAGTTAGCCTTCCTGAGTTGACGAAATTGCATTGACTGTCTCCTTGGATGTTTCTGGAAGGATATTATTTATGAAGGCTGCAACCAGATTTTGCAGTCACTAAGTTGGTGGCGAATGTAACAGGAATGCACAGTAGAAGTGGACATGGGCTCCCCACGCGCCACATGGATCCTCAGGTGGCCCAGTCGTGGGTGAATTGCTGAATGGCCACTACCATCTGCCCATCCAGATAGATACTTGACATGCGCTGCCCTCAAATTCCTGTGAAGTTGACTGCGGCCCAGCAGGTGCCATGGAATAGCTTGTGCTCCTTAAATTCATAGTGTGTTCAATGTTCAAGGAGTTAATTAAAAAATACTCTCCAGATTTACACATTTTCTCAGAATAGATCAAAAGAGGGTTTGGAAATACAAGCCTAAAGTAAATAAGACCAACTGCTGATTTTTCAATTAGGTTATGTTTCAGGGATACAAAATTACATATTCCTTTCCTATGCACGTCCTCTGCACTTTTTAAACACAGAGCAACCCATTATTAAGCTATTAATCACCTCTTCCAATTAATTGCGAGAAAATGACCCAGGTTTTAGTAGTAGAGTTGCAATTGAAAAGCTCTTTGATATTTGGCAAGGTAAAGTTACAGGCAGTAGTAATTTGAGAAGGTGAAGCTATTAGCTGCTGTTTAGAATCTCAATTACTCTAAAGATAGATAATTACAAATAAAACAAACTTGTTCTCCTACATTAGTAAGTGCTTCTTTTTTCTTTACAAAATTTATGAGTGATTTTTTTCCCACTCACTAAATATAATTTCCACATGAAAAATTGACCTTAACGATATGAAGTATGGCTACAAGTAAAATCTGTGTTTTCACTGAAGAGAATAAATGCATTTCCTGAACTCTGGCCATTAAAGCTAATTGATTTATTGCCTCTCTATATAGTGTACTATTATCTTTATGCTCTTGGGACAGGGAAGCTCCTCAGAAAAAAGAGGTAAATTCCGTCACTTTGATATGACAGTTGAAGTACACTTCCCTTTCTTCAAGTGTAGGGTTTCTTGGAGTTTAAAAATCAGAATGTAAAAGTCTTTCCAGGATTGGTTGGAGTTAACTGAATGTGGCTGCATCCCTTGGCTTACGGAATGTGTACTTTTACTGCTTTAATGTTCCTGAGAAGTTAATAGTGTGGGGGTTCTTTTCTTTTTAATCATATTCCTTTCATAGTAAAATATTTATTCAAGCAAATGTAAAGTACTTGTCAAAATATGAGAATATGAAATTCCCATTTTTAGGTTTCTTTAAACACAGCAGTGATACAAAATAAAAAGTGATGCATTTTCCCCCAGGGCTAGTTTTTAAATTCACGAAATTACCAAATATGTTTTTGTTTTATTTCCCTTTTACCTTTTGGTGGCTGTATAAATTAGTAAATATAATGAGAGAAGTTTCTCAGCTGTAGTTGTACATGGTACAATCATCTCCATAAAATGGTATAAAGGAAAACAAATAAAGTGAAAATCCCACATACTGAAATGGTTCTACCTAGATTTTTCCTTTCACTTGTGCTATTGTCAACAGATTTGATGAGGGCTTCAAGGAGAATTCAAGTGCAGAAAGCAAAATAAGGATCAACATTTTGCATCGTGTGTGCGTATATCAGACTGACACCAAAAGGGAGAGAATATGGATGAAATGACTCTGGGTTTGAAGTGTCCCATGCAGCATGCAGGCCTCTGGCCTTTGATGTGAGTACATTCTAATTTTTCCTTGTTCCAAACTCATCCTTTGTATAGCTATTGTTCCGGGTTGGTTGGAAAGACAGGATGGTAGGTATAAATTTTTTCTCAGAAGTTTTCTTAACCCCCCAAGAATATACACTTACTACTATTCTGTATAAAAAGAAACATTCTTCCCCAAGGTAAGAGCATTAGTATGTGATTTGCCAATGTCACCTTCATGCTTGGCCCAGGTGTCTACTAACTCCATGCGCTAACTGCAGTCAAAACCAGAAAAAGAAAGAGAGGTTTAGATGTTTCCAAAGGAAATTAATAAAATGAATTTCTCTTGCATGTCAAAAAGGTCCAAATAATATCTGGAAAAGAAGTTAATAGGTATAAGAAAATAGGGTTCATCCTTTTTTCAGATATGCTGCCTTTCAAGTTAGTTCATTATACTCTCACCAGAATTTATTACCCCACCAATCTGTGCAGGTGAACTGTCCCATATGTGTAATTGTTGCCTTTTTCATAGCAGTGCAACTTAAGGGGAAAAAAAAAAAGAGTTCTGCTTCCAAGTTTAAAGAGGAGAAATATCACTAAGTAATTCACAAATTAAAATTATCTTCCTCAATGCAGTAAACTATGGGGATTCATTTGAAATCAACAGTTTTAGGAGATCCCTGGGTGGCATAGCGGTTTGGCGCCTGCCTTTGGCCCAGGGCACAATCCTGGAGACCCGGGATGGAATCCCACGTCAGGCTCCCGGTGCATGGAGCCTGCTTCTCCCTCTGCCTATGTCTCTGCCTTTCTCTCTCTCTCTCTCTCTCTCTCTCTGTATGACTATCATAAATTTAAAAAAAAAGAAATCAACAGTTTTAAAACACTGAAAGTTTGAAAATCCACGCAGATGTAACTTGGTCTGTGTGTGGGGACAAGGACAAGGCAAAGGTTCATTCTGAAATAGGATTTTTTTTTTTAATTAACAAGCTACAAATGTTTTCTGAATGATCACTGGGAACAGTCAGTATGGCCATATGGGGGACTATTTAAGAAAGAATATGCCCCCTTTATTCAAAGGTTTGTTTTTTTAAAAAATAGTAAACAGAGTAATAAGCATCTATACTAGCACGTATCCATGCAATAATTTCCAAAGAACATGGCATGGCCAGTGGTCAGAATTTTGCAGAGTGGCTATAAAAGGAAAGCTTACAATCAGATATTCTATATTCTGTGTATGTGCTGGATCATGTACACAGGTGATCCCATCTCTTAATAGCCATCATAATGCTGGTTAAAGGAGTCAGAAATCAAATGAGAAATCTGCCAGTGATGAGTAATACCCAAATTTGACTTTTCACTACTTCCACGTTTATTAATGCTACCATTTTGTTGCATGTTCTACATCTTTGCCTCTGTAATAACTTCCATAGTGTCCAACACATTGCAGCAGCTAAGTAATCAGCCGATGGCTGAGAATGGATAATGGAATAAGGAAATCTGTGTTTTCTTGTGCTGAGATGAAGCATGGAGCACAAACTGAGGTCATGCCTTGTTATACATGAGGATAACCTCTGTCCTGGAATCAGAATTCTCCTCTGTATTCTCCTGCTCCCATAATGTTTGCGATCATTATTTATCGTTGGCTGTCAGTTCCTGCCTACCTGGTGCTGGACTCAAGCTCTGGAATGCAACTTTGTATTTCAGTGTCTATCTAATCATTTTTTCCTGCTTAGACCTCTACTTCTGATCTCTCCTAGCCAGCTATACACTATTCCCATGTACATTGCATATTAATATTAACTTTGTCAGTGGAACAAGCTGAGTTGAACATAATCCATCATTACTTTGAGGTCTGTATCAATTAAACTGACCACTCTGAGCAAAATTACACAACTCTTTGCTAATCATTAAAGTAATTTGATCACCAGAAGTCAAGCTTAGCTGCCTTTATACCTCTGCAGATAAGAGAATAAAAGCAGCATTTTTACTAATGCATATAAACTGTTATTCTCCACTGACAAATGAGTAAGGAGGTATAGGACAAGGTTTCATGGTGTATCCTTGTCAACCCAAACTAAAGCAAGTCCACTTCTAATATTATTTTTCTTTTTCGTTAACAGTCCATTTTTGGTGGGACAAACACTTCAAGGTAAATGCAAATCCAAAATGATGATAGGCGCTAAGCAGCACACAGTAGCCTAAAGATCAAGCAAAAAGAAGAAAGAAGGAGGAAGAGGAAGAGGAGGTGGAAAGGGGAAGAAAAAAGGAAGAAGAAGAAGAAGAAGAAGAAGAAGAAGAAGAAGAAGAAGAAGAAGAAGAAGAAGAAGAAGAAAGAGGAGGAGGATAAAGAAAATGCTATGGGAAAGCAGAACACATCAAATCTCCTAAAACAGGGACACCTGGGTGGCTCAGTGGTTGGGCGGCTGCCTTCGGCTCAGGTCGTGATCCTGGGGTCCAGGATCAAGTCCCACATCAGGCCCCTGTGAAGAGCCTGCTTCTCCCTCTGCCTGTGTCTCTGTCTCTCTGTGTCTCTCATGAATAAATAAACATATCTTAAAAATAAAAAGAACTTAAAAAAAAAAAACCTCCTAAAACAATATTTAAAGCTCTTACTTAATCATGCATGGCCAAGACTTATGTTAATCTAATATATATAATAACATGCACGTTTTTACCCAATCATACATAATCAAGGTCCCTTTAGATAACAAAGATTATCATTCAGGATACACATAGATAATGCATTCCATTTTCAGGGAAATGTTGACCAAGAAAAAGAGAATATCAATTACAAAAATTTGAGTAATGATGATTCATTACTGTTTTTTTTTTTTCAGAATTTTCTTTGTTTTTAATTTTTTAAATTTATGTACTTGAGAGAGAGAAAGAGAATGAGAGAAAACCAGCTGGAGGGAAGAGGAAGGAGAATCCGAAGCAGACTCTGTGCCAAGTGCAGAGCCTGACATGAGGCTCAATCTCATGATTGGGAGATCATGACCTGAGATGAAACCAAGAGTCAACAGACTAAGCCATCCAGGAAACTTTTTTTTTCCCAGAATTTTCAAGCAAATCTTAAAAATTGTCCGGTAGACACAGGAAGCCTGTGGCTTGCTTGCTTCTGCCATCCATCCTCCATTAATGAAGTCACGAGGCCTGGGCCAACTGGTACATAGAGAATGAACTGTTCAGTCAAGTGATCCTGGGTACAATGTTGCAGGAACTAGACAAGATGTAAAATACTAGGATTCTAAATTAAAAAAAAAAAATCATTCTTCAGTCATTTAACTTGAGTTCATCTTTCTGTTTCGTTAGAAAGCCTGGAACTGACGGTAATACCACCTCTTGCAGAAGAGGAAGACCAAGGTGTGAAGTATCCCTGTCTTTCATAGGAAAAGACCATATATCTACTCTGACTGAATATCAGGTCTGAGCCCACAATCCATGCCATATCCCTTCTTCTGCTCAGGCCAGCTGGCTTTCAAACCCAACCTCACCGGTGGCTCAGGAAGTTAAGTGTCCAGCTCTTGATTTGGGCTCAGGTCGTGATCTCATGATCATGGGATCGAGCCCCTCATCCGCTCCTCAGGGAGTCTGCCTGAGAGTCCCTTTCTCCCTCTCCTTCTACCCCTCCCCATGCTCGTGTGCTGGTGCTCTCTCTCTCAAATAAATAAATCTCTAAAAAAATATATAAAAAATAAAACCCGACCTCATAATGGTTTAAAAAATGCAAAATTAGAAAATAAAGAAATGACATATAAACAATATTTTTTAACCAAATTTTACATATTTTCTTAGGATGTTGAGGATGAATAAAAGGGGATTTTGAGAATTCCATGTTATTGACCTGTTCCTTCAGTGTGAAGGAAATAGCAATGTTGTGCATAAATGGCTACTCCTGCCTTCCTAGCATTCTTATGCGTCTAAAGCCCTTTATAGTATCTGATACCCAACTGAGTACTTCCTTTTACCATTAACTCCTTAAACCATGAATATTTAAGGCAAACAAAGTTTAAACCCCTGACTCTTTTCACAGTTAGTATCTATAATCCTTTTTTCCAGACTAGGTATTTCTAAATCGTGTTAAATCTTTCATCTTCCTTCTGGTCAATTTCAAGGTTTTTACTGAATCAAATGCAATTTTTTTTATACCAAGCTTTCCTTTGCTTTTAGACACTTCCACTGGCTTAGCAAGAGCTGTTCAAATTAGGTGATTATCCTATATGTGGTACATTGATTTAAGCATTCCTTATTTTCAGGCTCCAACCTCTAAGTGAATCATTTATTTATTTATCTATTTATTTTTAATGCATGCGATAATTAAATTTGGTCCTGAAAATCTGAGGGCATTTTTTTCTTTCTTGTGGACTTTGAAAAAGTTTGATTCTTTTCACATTTTGACAAACAGCCCAAACTCTACTTTCAATAATCCTAAAGGATAAAACGTTAATAAACAAATCTGCAATTAGATATTACTTCTTTTTTCTGATTCCTTGTTAGAGGAATACATGAGAAACAATAAGATTGAACAGTAAGTACAGTGATATCGTACGAGGCTTTTTTTTTCCCACCTTAAGCAAATTTATTTCCTATAAAGTTACAAAAGCTTGTGTAGCTGACTTTGTTATTTATTTCCCTTAAATTGTAAAACCAAAGAAAAGGTAAAGAGGAAGAACAGTTAACCTCTGGTGACCAAAGGTGCACTTGATCTGTTATTTTGTATTCTATACTCTTCAAAAGAGCAATATAAACAGAATTATTTATGCCCAGCAAAATGTTGCTTAATTACTTATGCACCACTGTTTGCTTGTATTTTAAGCTCTCTCTACCACCCACAGGCAGACGTTAAACAGCTGCTAAAAGCTAGCTTTAGTCTTGCCTGTTTGAAATTAGCATACTTGAGCTTTGAAAAAACTTTGTTACCAATTTACATATGCATAGAGACTGATATTTAGACTCACCATATGATATGTCCCTCAAGAGCTTTTCTTATTGCCTCCATCCTCAGGTCTCAACCTAGAGACTGTAAATCTAGCAGGTGATTAATTCTATACCCTTGAGAAACTAGCAATTAGCACTTGCAACCAGTAAAAAATTGTCATTTCAAAACCCTGTTTACTATGCCCATGTATTTTCTATGAACTCACAGTTAACTCTAAATAGATGTGTATGGCAATAGATCTGCAGACATTTCTGTCTCTTTATGTAAAATATAATATTGCTACCAGCTAATCAACCTATTAAATATATATAATTGACATTCCTTTTTTAATATAAAATAGCAAGATGTAGCAAGCACGGAAGCACCATACATGATGTTTTATGTTACTAAACCTTAATCAGTTCATTTCAACATGATGACTTTGTAGGGTTTACCTGTTCTGTGTCAATTCTTATCTCTGATAGCTGAAATTACCGTACTTCCAGATGTTCTTATGCATTATTGAGGTCTTCTGCAGTAGATGCTGGAAAAGGTAAGATAAGGTTTTATTTCTTTGTAGTAGTCACAACACCGAGATCAAAGACAGTAAAGTGCAGTGCTTAGTATTGAAAACTATGATGAACCCAACATTTATTTTCAAGTCGCAAACCTATCATAAAAACTGCTCATCAATCTTTAGTTAACCATTTCATGTGTAATCGGGGAATCGGGCATGGAAATGGTCTGAAAGGCTTAAAAACATGTCTCTGACCACACAATACATTAGTACTCATTATGCATGTGCAGATCACAAGTTTTAAAATGAAAATATTTGTTGAAAGCTCTATCCTATGAGACGAGGGTGAAAATACAAAGGAAGGAGAGACGTGTGGAAATTATTTCATGCAATAATTTGCATTGAACAATTCACTTTGGTCAGATTTAAGAATCTGTTAAAGAAGAATTTATACACATACACACATATTTTTTTAAAATGGTTTCTGATAAAATCTGGCAGTGCTCTGGAGAGTGCTAACTGAAGTGAAAACAGAGTAATTCCATTTTCTGAGATGTTTTCAGTTTGGTGCAAGGGAAAGAAGATAGGTGAAAATAGCTAACATGCACGCTACCCACAGTGTGTTACCTTACTATAACCAAAACATTTCATTTTGAATTACATGTTACACATTTTTTATGATTATGAGATGAAAAGGGGCAAAGTGACACGTGAAATATCTTAATTCCTAACTTCAGTAATCTTCAGTTGACAAACAGCCTTCCTTTAAAAATAGACATTAAAAACCCAGCAAACCCAGGCAGAAACAATTTAGCTCCCAATCTTAGAACACCAAGGGCAGCAGATCGCCTTTCTTACAAGAAGTGCAAAGTGAGGAGCAAATGCAGAACGATCTTGTACAAAAGTGGACCTTATTTTCTCCAGTTGCACCGTCATTAGACAGCCTGCAAAAAAAAAAAAAAAAAAAAAAAAAGCCTGCTAGACTTTCAACTAATTACATCATCGGATCATCATACTGTTAAAATCAGTTGCAGGGCACTTGTACACAACAAAATCCCTGCTTCTAATTACTATTTTAGTGTCTTTTTCCTTGTGACATGTTGGTGATAGATCATTATTTTTTCAGCAATTTGTTCGCATTTATATGCAATATAATTGGATCTGATTAATTATTATGATTAATGACTGCAGAATTTCCTTGCAAAGCTATTAATACTGGTAGTATCAAATGAAAGACATGGACAAATTAAAGCCAATGGATTCCTGTTGCTCGTACTTGCAGCTCCTGGGCTGAAGTAACCCTTTGCTGGTCCCCAGCAAACAGTGAGTGCACACGAAGAGCTCTTCAAATGGCCATCGGGAGCTCATAACGTATGACACGTTTAAGATGTATTTTTTGGCTTATTTAGATGCATTGTAAGCGGGAAATCTAGGAGGTCTGTGTTCAAAAAGAGCGCATGGTGTTATGGATCTAAAGTTGTAAGGAAATGATAGCATCCAAAATATGCAGAAAGCTATTAAGAAATAATTGTCTTAAAGGATATTTTTAATTTCTCCATTTTCCTTGACAAACATGATATAAGGCACTTAGTTAACTTCCATTAAATGTCAGATTACAAAATTTCTAAAGGACATATTTATGTAGAGTGTGTTTTGTATTTTAAATTATACTCTGGCTTAGAAGTAGGATATTACATGTAAAAAAAGCAAACAACGACTGAGTAGCTTAGGGGATCGACTTTCCTGTTACCTCTGGGACCTGACTTTAAATCTGGCTTTGAGCAAACTGAAGAAAAATCATTTCAATCTAATGGCAGCAGCAAATAAAAAAATCAGATAGTTTGAGTTCCTTGAAGGTGGCAGCAAGCTTTTTGCTTTATGAAGTGCCCAGAATTCTGGGCTGTAAAAGAAAGAATTGGATTTGGGGAATGTGTGCCTGATTATAAATTGTAAAATACAAAAGATGTTGAGCATAATTTGCATCTGCCATAAACAGTTCCAGCCCTGTTCATAGCATGAGACTTAACAGGGGGGCATGAAGTCTTGAGTCTTGCTGAGAAAATGGATTTATTCTATCTCACCCAGAATTGGTAGTGGTGCCTGCATTACCGTCAAGATGCTTAGAAAAAAAAAAAAAAAAACAAGAACAACAACATTAAATACAGCTTTTTAGTTAGAACTGGGTAAAGGTATCTGAAAAAGTTCAACATGAAACATAATTACTTATTTTTTTTAATGAAACAATGCATCAACGCCATCCCAATATACAAATAAAAGAGACAAATTTGCTTTATAAATGGCTGCAATTCTTGCTTGATACCTCATATTAAATGAAGCTCACCAAAAGGAGAAAGAAGGTAAGAAATAATTCTTTTCAGGTAAGTAGCAAAGCATTTAAGACACACATCACTTCTATTACTTTTCATTTTAACAGAGTGAATTCTTGTAAAGCTTTCACACGATTATTGACAATGAAATGTACAACTCTTTGTTCAAATTCACACGTTGGAAGTTATTTGGGTCTGGCCTATATTTCTTATGAAAATGTTTAAAACAAATGTAGGAACCTCATTCACAATCTTCTAGCCCTTACCAGAAGAAGTAATTTGGCCTATCGGAGCTCTTAGATAAGCCCCAGCACCACCTCACTCCCCTGCCGAATGGCTTGGTATAAATTATTTATATAAGGATAATGCTAGTTTTTCTTCTGAGAGTAGAAAAATGGGATTAATGTGAAGATCAACACTGAAGCCGTTTTCATGGGCTCCTTGTATATATAAACTATGTTCACGGCAATTATTTTAGAAATTAGAGCTGGCCTTCACCCCAGGTGACAGTAGGAGTTGTGGTAAAAGCCAGGAATCCTGCTAAAGGATTTCATTTCTTTTCCTGAGTAAAGCATTACGGCCCAGGAGAGAGAAGGCACTCATATGCCTTATAAATAATGTTGGGTGTTCACATTTGTTAATATGAGAAAGGTAATGAAACAATTAGTAACAGAGCGATTAATGACATTATTAAAAACACTGTGTATGAATTCCATTAATAAAACTGGTTTTGAGGTACATTTTGTTGGGAAATGAAACATCAAGCAAATAAAATCTTCTACCACCCAGGGCCTAAATAAAAATAGTCCTGGGCAGAGGGTGTTTACAATTAGAATAGATGACCTATCCGTCACGTCAAGAGAACATCCTTCAGTTCACATCTTAGCTGGACTACAGGTAACCACTTTGGACTACAAAAGAGACGTGATATGTTTATAGCTGTAATGTCTTCTAGCAACATGCATCCAAGCATTTTACACATTTTTGCAAGAGAATCTTTACATTTGACTCTTTTAATGCCATTATAGAGACACAAAGACCATAGGGTTGCATCTGATACGTGTGGCCAACGGACTCCCAGAAAGCAGCCTGTTTTCATTTTAATTGAACCGAACAGCAGTATGATCAGGATCAATTATTCCCAGACTACTATTTTAAAGGATGGACTTATTTATCAGTTTTTATCTAATTCATCAGAGCCAATAGCAAATCATCCAGCAAATTCAGAGATGAATCAAGAGGAAATACTAGATCCTTGCATCACTCCTAAGCCACTCACAGACAGCTAAAGAACAGAATCTCTGGAAGTTACCCTTTGGTATACTGCACTCTAAGCAGCCAGCCCTAATTCAATTCTAATACCAAGAAACTGCCCAGACACAGAAGAGTCTGAGAAAATCTAGTCAGTCCAAGACTGACCAAGGCTTTGAAACTTTTCTACCCAAAATGGAATTAAACTGCTGGTCAGAGCATAGGATACTTAGGAATAAAAATTCTGGGTTCTCCCACGTGTATCTACAGGATAGAAGGTAGGACAAGGAACTGTCAAGATATAGGCACCCAAAGGGGAATAAACCCTGGCTATTCCTCAGTTTATGTTTATTCCTCAGTTTATCCCTCCATCAGCCTTTTCCTACCATAAAATAGACACCCTAGGATGATGGGGAATTGCTATTTTTCTCTGGAATCATCACCTCTCCTAGCAAGTGATGGGTACATATTTTTTTTTCATTAGCATTATGTAATTTTCCATTTAGAGTTTTTAGGCACTTTGTAGATGAGAAAACAAGACTTCAAGAAGTGAGATAGTTTGCCTAATGCCACTAAAGTAATGCGTGACAGGGTTTGAAACAGACCACATTTCCTCTGCTCTCAATCTATAGCCTTTCCAATATGCTACACAGTTGCTGACTGATACAAAATATAATATAGCATTTAGATTCTGATTTTTTTTATTCCGACTTTAGTCAGTGAGAATTGTCTAGGAGATTAGTATTTTTCATTTGAATAACCAATACTATGGCTCATAGTTAAAGCACATCTTTTGCAATTATTCTTTTGAAATGGGATTAAAATGGGAAACAACCTAAATAAACATCCACTTATAGGTAATTTATCCAATAGATGCTGACATATTCATACAATAAAATACTGTTAGGCCATTTTCAAGAATGAAGGAACTCTTCATGAAAAGATAAGCATCATATATATATATGTATTATATATATATATATATATGGTTAAATGTTTAAAAAGCAAGCAGCAGAAAAGTATGTATGGAATGATCCATTTTTAAATTCTATATTTGGTTGTATGACAAAAGAACGTCTGACATGATACACACCAAATGTTTAATAGTGGGTATCTCCAGGAATAGAATAGAAAGGGAGGGAGAAAGAATTTCATGATGTACTGCATTCTGAGCTACCTGATTTTATTTTAACAACAAAAATATATCTACTTCAGTAGTTAAAAATTAAAAGGTAAAACTAAAGTAACTGCACAAAATAAAATTCTACATTCTACAGGATTATGTGATATTTATAAAGATTAATTCCAGAAGATTTTTTGCTTTCTTTTGTTTTTTGCTTTGTTTTCAAATTCTTAACACATTTCTAAAGTAAAGATAGTTTTTGGTAAACAGAATGTTTAGTGACTAATTTAATACCTTGCTAAATATTTGTTATTTTTTCCTCAGTAGGAAATGTAAAGTTGTAAAATAAGTTATGGAGCATTACATTTTTGTCAAATAAGAAGAAATTATTCTATTTTATTATAATTAATACAGTGCTATTTAATGCAGGGAAACAAGAATCAATTAAGTCTTGTTTATTTTGTTTTTTGTAATTCTTAATAATTACAACGTCACTTCCGAAGATATTGATGCACATTTCTTAGTAAAATGATTCAAAAGACAAAGCAGTGTAGTTGTCTGGCAACTGCCAATGCCTCTGTCATGCAATATCAACATATAATTGCAGCTCCTCAGTTTCCCATGTATACAACTTATTCTTAGAATAAGAAGATGCAATCTCATGTGAATTTAGTAAAATCATATTTGTTAGGAATTTGGAACCCTTAAAAAGAGGACATTCTACAAATATTACATTTGAAGAGTACCAGAACTGCCTGAGTACCTAGTGTGCAAAACAGTCAATCAGTTCATCAATTTGTGAACTCCATCCTCATCCAAACATCTGTTTCAGCCAAGATTTTTAGAAAATGCTAATATAAGTCCCATTACTTTTACAGAAATCTCTACCAGCAAAACAAGATTCTCAATGTGTATTCTGAGAGTAAATATCCCATTTTTAAAAAATAAAACTTTTTTAAGTAAAATTTATAACAGTAAATTAAAAAACTACTCACGTGAAGATAAATGTTTTCTAAGTGATTAATGATCAATTCTTGTATTGATGAAGAGAAAAAAGGAAAGAGTAAGGTAATTTTACGTTTGACAATTCCATATGAGTGACATCTTTCTACTTGATTATTCAGGTCTTTTATAAGAATGAATTAATGGGAAAAAGGTGTCATTTTATTTCTTTTTTTTAAATTTTTTTGTCATTTTATTTCTGATAAAACAATATACAGAGAGGTTCAGTTGCTCCCCCAAGTCACAAAGCAAGAAACAGAAAATGAAGTCAAGAACCAAAGGACAGACAATGCATTGTTATTCTCCAATACTCTTACTTTGATATGCCTTTGACATATTTTAATGTTTTACATTCCAGTATCTTAGATAAATATTAGATAAAATTCCTAGCAGGAAGGGGCGTGTGTCTTCCGATCAAATTTATCACAATAAAAAGCTTCATAGAAATTGTTGTGCTAAAGTCTTATAGAAATTGTTGCACTAACAACAATTAGTAGTAGTTGGTTTTTCAAATGTTGCGGATGGGACATTACAAAAATATGAATCAAGTCAGCAGCAAATTTACAGCTGGAAATGAATTGCTAGATATTCTTGTTTCCCTGAATTATCCTAATCCCCGAAGTACATATATACAGAATGACAACTACGCATTTGAAATTAAAGTTTGTAAATCTAATGTTTAGAATTCAAGAATCTGAGCTTCACGGAAGAAGGGTAAATGGCACGGTACTGTCAAAGAGCTCTACAATCACTAATTATGTGGAAAATCGTACATTAAGATATGATAAATGCAATTAATTAATGATTATCTCATGATATGATAGTTTTGCAAGTATGCTGCTTGTATTCACTTTCAGTAAAATAACAGTGATTTGCCATTTTACTGAAAGTAGCAGCCCTGGATTCCAGTTCTATTGCTCTGGAAATACTTCTTAAAGCTGTTTTACAAGAAGAGCTGTTTGTCTTCTACTGTTGAGCTGAGACACTCGCATATGTTTTGTTAGATCAAACCCAGCAAAGGTCAGTTTATTTACTGCTGCCAGACAGCATCATTTCAAAGAAATCGGAAAGCAAGACAGAAGGGTAAGTGAAGGAAGCTGTAAAACATAGTAATGGGGGAGGTAGAGAGGAAAACAACAGGTGAATAATATCTAGCTGTGAGTAAGAGAGAAAATTCTTTAATAATAGAAGGCCCAGGAATGAGAATTTTGTGATAATGCAGTGAGGAACAATATAATTTGCTCCTGAAATTGGCAATACTTGTCAAAAGAAAGTATATCATATGTGATGAGGAAGTACAGTAACACCCTTCACTATTTTTTTTCAAAGATTCACATGAAATCCATACAATCAGAGGAAGAGAATTCCTCAAATATGTCTGTTTCTCTGCTAAATGACATGCCCATATACTAAACCAAGAATCTCATCACTTTGTTTTGGAATCACAGAAGATAATGGCCATGAAAGTTGATACCAGATTAGCTAGGTGTAAAGAAATGCCTGCTATTTTTTTTGAGAAGTATAAAAGAATTAGGAATAAATGCTGATTTCTAGTGAGGCACAATCTAAGCTTAGTATACTCATCTGTTGTCTGTATATGTGTATGAAACACAAGGCTCGCACACCTCAAGAGTCATGGGAGAAATAGCGATCAGAAGCACACTTGGTGAAAGCCACACTGTGACCTTCCAGGATTGCTCTGCTTGTCTGTTCTTGTGCCAAACCCTTTGCGGCAAAGATCCTAAAGATCCTAAGTAGCTTTACTGGTTTTCTAGGGCTGCCATAACAAAGCAGCACAGATTGAGTGGCTCCAACAGTAGAAATATCTCTCTCAGGATTCTGGAGGCTGGAAGTGCAAGATCTGTGTGTTGTCAGATTTGGTTTCTCTCTTATCGACTTGCAAATGGTCATCTTCACATGGCCTTTGCTTTATGTGTGCATCTTTGGTGTTCTTTCTTATGTCTAAATTTCCTCCTTTCAAGGACATCAGATAGATTGAATTAGGGCCCATCTTAACAATCTCATTTTAATTTAACCGCCCCTTTGAAAGTCCTGTCTGTAAATACAGTCAGTACTGGGTCTTAAGTCTTCAATATAGGAGTTGAGGAAGGGCACAGTTTAGCCAATAATAGCATGACTTGTAGTCTCTCCTAAATATCCATAGGAATCCATCACAAAATGTTGTTAACCTGCAGAGAATGCTATTTATTCCATCTCTGAAATTCTGAGTATCATGACTGTGTTGCATGTGACTGATAATTTCTTCAAACATCATACTCCATAGTCAGCAGTCAGTGGCAGATTTAGAGATGGACAATGGCCTTCTAGAAAAGAAAGGAAGCCCTGATTAGTAGCCTTTGCCAGCTTCCATGGTGTAAATACTGCCACTATGACCAATTACAACCTACCAATATCATGTTGCTGAATGCAAAGTCTTCTTATCTATTTTTTAAGTGGTTGGACTGATCTCATTAAAAAAAAAAAAAAGCCTGAAAGTATCTAATCACCTAAGATCTAAGGTTTTCTAACACCATAAAGCTTTTACTCTTGAGTCTAGTGTATTGGGTTTCCATTATATTTTTGATAGATTTTAACAATCTTTAAAAGAACCGAATATTGTTTTTCCACTGCCTCCTTGATTTGACCAGTGATGTATGTTTCTTAAAACTCTCCTTTATCTACATGATGCCAAACCAATGAATCAATGTCCTCAAATTAGCTCATATAGTTAATTGTCTTTAATTTCCTGTAAAACTGCAAGTCACGTGTTAGCATCTGTTTAGAGTTTTGCTGTTATTGTAAACATAGCGTCTAATATAAAAAAGCTTTGAGAAGAGGGATGCAACTATTACCAAATTATAGGAACTTGAATGAATTTCTTCCTTCTACTTCAGTAGTCTTTCTCCTACGTTCCTACTAATTTCTGAAATGCCTTAATTAGAGCAATAATTGTTTTGATCAGCAGGCATATTCCATTTTATCTTTTCACTAACACTCAGAAAAAGTATCATATTTTTGTCTATATCTGTAATACCAAGAATTTATTGTACACATAATAAATATCAGTGGATTGAATAATTTATTGTACACATAATAAATATCAGTGGATTGAATAAGTATTAACCAATAGAAAAATCAATAATTAGTCCTCAGAAAAAAAGATTAATTATTAGTACTATGTAACACACGATATGTGGTTTTCAGGAACAATAAAGGGTTAAATTGAGCACTTTTTAATTAAGAGAACTTTCAGACTGGAGAACTTTCTATATTTATACTAACATGTTATTTTTAACTTTCAAAGTCATTTTTAGCAAATCTTTCCTAAGGAAATTCTTAGAAACAAGTAAGCAGTGTATGACTTTGCAGTGTTTGACTTCATGTAAATGTTTTAATGAGCAAGAACTGCGGGGTAGTTTCAAGAAACACAGAATAACCAATGAACAATTGCTAATCCATTAGAGAATATTTTGTATTATTAGATATGATAAATGTTGACTAATCACTAAAAAAGTGACTTTAATACTTGCAATAATTTCCTAATTCTAACTTTATTGCTTTTATTATATAAAAATATAATTATCATCATCATGATATTTCCTTGGTTCAACAATATTCTTATTTTAAAGTCACTAAATACATACACAGTGTAACTCAAAAACTCTGTACAATAATTTAGTCTCAAAAATCAGCCCTCCCCACATAGCTCTCAAATGTGTGCAATAAACCACATATATTATTAATGCCGTCCTGTTGATCTCTATGAATCTCACTGACTTTAATGTACAAATACAGAAAAAGGATCATAAAGAAACACACACACTCACATTAAAACAAAGAAGTCATATAAAAGACACAGTTACACAGTTTGGATAGCTCTATGCCCTAGAACGTAAATGGCCAAATCGAAGTCATTCAAAGTTAATCCCTAGTCATCCCTAATTGCTTATCTAAGGTTTTAAATTTTCTTTTTAAAGTTGGGGGTGGGGGAACCCTCTAAAGTAAAAGCTATCTAATAAAAGGTAGTCGGGTGAGCCTATTGTAGTTCTAGAATGTAAACAGCAGAGGTTTGAAATTTCCACAGTCACACAGTGTATCCCTAACTACAAATTCCAGGTAGAGCAAACAAACCAAGCAACATTAACAAATGATGCAAAGAATTTCTCTCTCTCTCTCTCTTTTTTAGTAAGAAATAGTCTGTTTCTATATTTTCTTAAATGTGTTACCCTTTTTCATATATATCACATGTCAATCAACTTGTATGTATGTGTGTGTGTGTAATTTTCATATTTCTCATTGTCCCATCAAATGTACCAAGTAGATCTATGGAAAACTAGATCTGAAGTGGCCAGATAGACTTTAAAAAAGATAAAACTGAAAGTTTAACTGACATTTCTATGGCATCAAAGGTAGCCTGTCCCACACACACACACAAAAAGTAAACCAGTATTTAAGTATTTATTTCTTCCCTTCGCCCTGTGACACTGCATCTTTATATTGACAGGAGTCATATTTCTTTAGGGGAGAAAAAAGAACTGAAATGTGTATTTAACACTTTGAAATTAAGTAGGATTCCATTAATAGCATAGGGAGAAATAGAATCCATAGACCCCAAAATTGAACTGGCCCAAAGGAGGTGGCCATTAAACATCGTGGCACCGGCATACTAAAGGAATTAGGATGTATGATTTCATAGAAATTTGTTTACCTGTTCTAACTGTATTTCCTTAAATGTTCGGTCTGCTTAAAGGTCACAAAACACTTGGGAATAAGAAAATGCCTAGCAACCTGTGGGAAACCTAAGAAAATCTACAACATAACTCTTTTAAAACAGCAGCATATAAGCATTGTAACTTAAAAGTTGTAAAATAAGTAGTTCTCTCCTCTAATATTCTACTTTTCCTTTGGTGTGACTTCTTATGGAACACCAGTGCATTTTCTGGGCTCCCACTAGCCAGTTTTTCTTCCTCAGAAAAAGAAATTTTTTGATACCTAAGCATATATATCTCAAATCTAATCAACAAGAGTGTATGTGACGAGGTGGGGAGATCCTTTAGCCATAAACTGAAGAAGTTTGAAAAGTGTAATATTGAAAATTTTTAAAAAATGTTTCTCAAGAGGGTTTCTTTATAATGAAAGCAGATTCTGATAATGAGCGATCAGTGAAGACATCAGTTTGAAAATGTAATTTAGAAGGTACTAGTAGGCTAGGCAAGAATGAGGTTCATAATCTGTTAGCGCCTTGCATTGTATTAGCAAAATACCATATCATCAATCTCCTTTCTTTTTCTGTGTCTGACTCTGCCACCTTCTTGGCTTGCACACCCGGAGGAGCATAATTATAGGCATGTAACATATGCATTGTGACTTTGAAGGTATGGAATTTAAATTACCTCAGTACATAAATCACCCTTAGCTTATAAGTCCATATTACTGTGCAAATGAGGAAAACATAGTGCTTGTTTACCATACTTTGGGAAACTTTAAAAAAAAAGTAGAAAGGAAGAAGCCCAGTACATTGCATAATTATTGGATTTGTAAAAACATGCTTTGATAAAATGAAATGGGCATTTAGTTTGTTCAAAGCTACTTTTCATAATCCATTACACAGCATAAATTTCACATAACTGCTCACATAGCAACTTATAAATAAACCCGTATATTTTCCTTCACTTTAACATTAAAGAAAAAAAAGTGATTAAAGATATAGCGTGCAAATCTCTTTCCCTCATAGCTTTTCGTTTGAGTTGAGAATCTCAGACTATAAGAATTAACCCAATAAGCCTTCAGCATTTATATGCATCTGACACTATCTCCCTCCCCTTTGCCACATCTTTAATAATAACAGACGAAAAATTTGGATGTCTGGTAAACACCACTGATTCAACAGGACAAAAATATATGCCAGCATCTTCTCCAAACCTGAAGTAGACATCCATGATATTCCAAAAACCTAATACAAGGAGAAGAAGCTTGCAGAATGTCATTTTTGGCTTTAATTATTATCTTCTGCAAAATAGTGCAGTGTTCTCTAGGGCATGTCCAACCAAGGAAGATTAGAATTCAGTGGGAGGTCCCATTATTTCCTTTTGCCAATCTAAGAGAGGGAAACACAGAAGAGTTCTGAGGGAGAGAAAATAATCAAAACCAATTAATACATGCCCTCGTTTTCTATACAATTGTGATGGTGCTTGTCCCATTCAGTCATTCATTCATTACATATTAGGTTCTAAAGTATTTTTTATTTTCAATCACAAGATAACTACGGAAATTCAAAGTAGCTGACATTAAAGTGAATTCCTCTGTGGAAATTCGTATTACATGTAAGAAAAGCATCACTTTCCCCACCCAAAAAGTGTCAGTTCTACAGGACAGAAAATTCACAGAAATGTGAGTACTGCTTCTATAAAATTCTCCCAAAGATCTATAATTTTCATCCATTTTCAAAAATCTGCATATTTCCCGAGGAGTATTACGAAAAAAATGTAATGAGTAAAAAAATAAAAATAGAAGATGATAGCTAGATAGAATAGTGCTCTCCGACGGGCATATAATGAAAGTCATATGTGTAATTTTAAATTTTCTAGTAACCACATTCAAAAATTAAAAGGACACAGGTGAAATTAAAATGTTTTTGCTTAGCCACTTATATCCAAAATATTATCATTTGATCATATAATGTATATTTGATCATATAATACACTTTTATACTAAATCTTGGAAATCCATTGTGCATTTCACACCAAACTACATTTGGATTTGAACACTAAATTTTCATTGGAAATACGTGATCTAAATTTAGATTTCACACAAACTAGAGCTCAAAAAGTAGAGCTATATACCCAAATTTTCTAAACATACTTAACCACTTTCCAATAATCAAATACCAGTTTTTAAATTTATTTTTTAAAGATCTTATTTGTTTATTCATGAGAGACAGAGAGAGAGAGAGAGAGAGAAGCAGAGGGAGAAGGAGGCTCCATGAAGGAGCCTGATATGGGATTTGATCCCAGGACTCCAGGATCACACCCTGGGCCAAAGGCAGGCACTAAACCACTGAGCTACCCAGGGATCCCCTCAGTTTTCAAATTTAAATTAAATGAAAAAGAAAATTTATTTCCAGAGTCAGATTAGTACATTTTAATTGTTCCATCGATATTCATATATAGCTAGTGGCTGCCATAATGGACAGAGCATAATAGAGAAATAATAAGGATAATTAAAACCTTAACAAGAAATACTAATGGCTTTATTATCTAATTAAAAGTCTAATATCCCTACCCTATCAATTTCTGCCATATTTGAAAGAATGTAAGTTATTGTTCATTAGTTAACTAAATTACTATAAATACTGTATAAACTCATTCACATTTTTCTCCAGTTGATTGACATAGTATTTCTACCTTATATTGAGCTGAATACATTTTAGTCTGTGAAAGTATTCCATATGATTGCCATTGAAAACATCTAAGTACTTTTGGATCTCAACCTAAAGCAAGTTAACATTGAGAGACTACTTCATAGACGTAAAAGTTTGGATAAGTGTCACTATTTAGTTGATTTATTATTTTTTTATATATGATTGGATGACTTTGGTATGAATTTAAGTATATTTTTCTCTCTTGTAAATCGTCAAAGTCAAGGGCAGAAACCACTTAAAACTTCTTGGTAATCCCTCACAAGACTGAAGAAAGCAGTTTATAGTGACTACAAAACTATAACTAGAGGGAAATCTTTGTCACATGTATAGAATTTATTTGCCAGGCGTTGCAGCAAAGTGCTCTGTATTCACTATCTAACCTTAAAAACAAATAAACAAGGCTAATTCTACACTCCTTATTTTACAGATGAGAGTACTAAGCATCAAGGTTTGGAGACGTTATGCAAAGGACTAATACCTACACAGTAATTAAGTGCTAAAACTTTGATATGCCTGCTGAATCGGGAACTCAGCCATGTCTATGTGCCACTTGCATTGTGCTTTTCATATAGAAGGCATTTGATAAATTCCTGTTTTGTTGAATTGAACTGAGATGTGAGTTCAAGTTCCCTACTTTGTTATTAGTGACTTACCTATAGTAATCAGCAGTGATGGGGCAGGAGAGGTCTTTTCCTCTCTCTAAATTCTCACTTCCTGATGCATATTTAATAAAAGGATTAGATTACATGCAAGGTTTTAAAATTTTATTTTAGTAACAGAACCCATTTTTTCAAGTACTTATTACATTAAATCACAGTACACAAAATAGATGGAAGCACATATGTGTGGTTATTCAACTCCCAGTCCTCCTTGGTGTACTCAGAGAAAAAATGGAAGTGCTAGACAAAACCATAAATTAAGCCCACAAGAAGGGGCCCTTAAATCTTTTCTGTGCCATGGACACCTTCACAGCTTATGGACATTTCTCAGAATACATTTTTAAGGATATTACAATCAAAGAATCCATTATTTCTTTAAGTGGAAAGTTGAGTAGCAACTGGTTACAAAGCCTAGAGTAAGGGATAATGGGCAAAAATGAAGACATAGTTTTGGAAGTTGACATAATTGAAGGTTAACAGCTTAAAAGTTATATTTCAAACCATTGTCCTGGGTGACATCTACCTAAGAATGTCTAAATGATGAAGAGATATAGTCTCAGGAAAATCCTTAGGGAATTTTGCCTTAAATATTCTGAAGTGGAAGCTGAGCAAAGAGGTGTTCTGCATTTCAGAGGTTTATTTTGATTAATTCAATCAGAAGTGCAATGGACCAGATGTCCCTGTTGACTTTGATCAGATCATTTTCTGATGGAGATTGGAGTGAGTTCAAGAGAAGCAACAAATAAGAAAATGGATAAAACCATTTTAGACAAACTATTGACAAATTTTGCTATGAAGTGATTAAAACAAATGGGATAGTGAATAATAGGAATAGTGGGTGGGAATAGGAGGGATTTTTAGGATGGGCAATAACTTAAAAGATCTTTTTTTACCATCAATATTCTGCTCTTCATAAAGAAAAACCTTCAAAAATACTATCTTAATGAATTGCACTGTGGCATGAGTGGCACCTCTCTACTGTATTATAGAGGGAGAAAGGGAGGCAGAAGAAGAGGAGAGGGAAAGGGGATAGAAAGAGGGAGAAATGCAAGAGGACCAGAATAGACAAGAGAATAAACTAGAGAACACAAGAAGAAAGGTTTGCCCTTGGTTAAACCATGAACATAGTTTTTGTTGTACCAACATGGATGGCAGAGCAATTAGGTACAGATGCATGCTGACATAAGTTTTAGTAGTGGAAAGGTGAGAGATCTCATACCCTATTGTTTCACTGGAAATGAAAGTCTGAAATGATGGAAATATATCTAGGGTACTTTGCAAATATTAGTCTGAACCTCATGCATCGTTACCATATTTGATGTCACCCTGAAATAACTTCTAATATCTTTCCCGATTTTATATCTTAGTGAAACAATTAGGATCTCTGCTTCCCTTAACTTCCCAATTTAGGAATAACCCACATCAGTCAGATACAGTGGAAGACAATGTAGGGTGTAGTGATTTAGCTTGGTCTGAAACTTGGATTGGTCTGAACATGTGTGACCTTGGACAAGGTTTATTCTCTCTATTTCAGTTTCCTTTCTGTAGAATGCATATAATAGTATCCATTCTGTAGGTTACTGTATTACCAAGATAATACATTTAAAAAGCTTAGAAAATATCTGGCAGTTTGAAAACAAAAAGTAAAGTTGACTGTCTAATAGGGAAGTGACCTGAGCTTGTCTACAAAGAAAAATATACATATGGCTATGTAAATTTTCAGTACAATACTATTATTTCTTATTTCCCAGTTTTTTTTATTACATGTACAATAATTAGGAGTATGTCAGAATATTTTTACATAAGTTTTGTTAATGAAAATTTGAAAGTTGTGGGACACACTCAATTCTAAGAGTGGGACTTCTGTGAAATCATTCTTGGTTTCTATTTACCCTTTATTTTCTGGAATTAGGCAAAATTATAACTATATAAAGTTGTAATTTATATACAACTAATATAAAGGTTATATACATATACATACTACATATATATATGTAATTTATATACAACTAATATAAAGGTTCATATATGTGTACCTACAAAAAGGTAGACCAAAAAAATGCTTGGTAAGCTCATTCATTTATCTTCCTTTTTGAAGGACTGCCTTTCCTTTTCCCTCGTTCGTAAGTTGTGTGTGTTGTCTACTACTGTCTCTGAAATCTTACAGTAATTCACATTTCCTTTCAGCTCTAATCTCTCCTCAAATCATTCAATGTCTTATATCATCTTCCAACTACTTAAGTTAATGGGTTACATTTATTTTTAAGATATTTTATTTATTTTTAATAATAAAAATTTTTTATTTTTAACCCAATAAATAAATCTATGTTTTAATCCAAAACATGTCCAAGTTCATGTTTCCTACCAAATTACAATGCAAAATAATGAAGTAGCTTTAATTGACTGTGAATATTACATTCTTCATAATTTTGGCAATCATTCCCCAGATTTTAGGGATTCCTTCCTTCTACAACTGCAGAATCAAAACATTCATGATACCAGAGAACCCTCCTATACTGAAAAAAGTAAATAAAAAATAAAATTTGTGTAAAATGAATTACATAAAAATATTTTGAACTATACATATCAGCAATGTGAAAGATTTTTAGAACATTGGAGAATGGAACATTTTATCTGTATATTTTCTCTCATTACTTTCCAAATTCTATTAAAATGACACAAAATATTATAAATAAGAGAAAGTATGTAATAATAATGTAAACGTGTAAATTAAAGTCATCTGCTAATAGAATGGAAATATAATGCAAAACTTCTAGTTAAATAGAAAAAAGGAACCACAAACATTTGATTTAGCAAAAAAAAGAAAGTAAAAAAGGAAACTGTAAACTAGAAAACAAAAATTATAACACCATTATTAGCAAATTTATAACAACAATAAATATAAGTGAGTTATATCTACTCACATCTAATATCTAGTGATAAGTTATGAAGAATATCAGCTAATAAAGTAAATGAGAAATCAAGTATACTTTTTTTAAAAAATTTTATTTTTTAGAGCAGTTTCTAATTTACAGACAAATTGAGCAAACAGTGAAGAGAGTTCCCATTTGCTTCTTGCTCCCCCTTCTTCACATGCACAGCCTACCCTACTTCTACCAGGGGAGCATATTTGTTATACTCGGTGAAACAACATTGACATAACATCATCACCCCAAGTCCATAGTTCATGTTAGTTAGAGGCCATAGGTTTCATTCTTTTTTTCCCTAAGATTTTATTATTTATCTTAAAGACAGAGAAAGAGTGAGGGGAGAGGCCCAGGAAGAGAGAGAATCTTAAGCTGACTCCCTGTGGAGCACAGAGCCTGATCCAATGATCCTGAAATCAGGACCGGAGTCAAAACCAAGAATCACTCAACCAACTGAGCAACCCAAGTGCCCCTATATGTTTCATTCATGGCGCTATACATTCCATGAGTTTTAACAAATGTATAATGACATGGATCCACCATTAAAATATCACCCAGAATAATTTCACTGTCCAAAATTTCTCTGTACTTCATCTATTCATCCCTCTCTCCCCACTAGCCCATGGCAACCACTGATTTTTTTAGTATGTCTTGTTTTATCTTTCCAGAATGTCATAGAGTTAAAATCATACAGTACATACCCTTTTCAGATTGGCTTCTTCACCTAGTGATATGCATGTAAGTTCTTTCCATGTCTTTTCAGGGAATATGGTTTTGTTTATTTTATTTTTTTAATTGAAGCCACAGCTAAATCAGAACAACTCAGAAATATGAATAAGTATATTCATTTTCTATTGCTGCACAACAAACTTCACTTAAAATAACACACATATATATCTCACAATTTCCACAGCTCAAAAATCCAGGTGCAGTGCAACTGGGTTCTCTGCAAAGGGTCTTAAGAGACTGAAATCAATTTGTTGGCTCAGAGTCATCTTCCAAGTTATCTAGAGCCCAGGGTCATCTTCCAAGTTCATTCAGGCTATTTTCAGAATTCAGTGTTTGTGATTTAGGTCCCAGATCTCCACTTTCTTGCTGTCACCTTAAAGTGCCCCGGGTTCTACCCACATGAGCCTCTTACAGGTGAGCAGCTTATTCAAGCAAGGCCAGGAGAAGAATATCCCTAATCTACTCAAATGGAGTCTTTTATGAAGTAACATACCACTCTGGCTCATATAATGTAACCTAGTAAAGAGAGTGTCCATCATCTTCATCACTTCTGCCAACACTCAAGTCAGACAGGCCTTATCTAGGATGTGTGCACCAGGGGTGGGGACCTTGGGAGCCAGCTTATGATTCTGCCTAACAAAAATAAGTATACTAAATGGGTGGGAAAAAGAATTAGAAAGCTACTAATATTAATTTGGGGCAAGTTAAATTTATATATATATATATATATATATATATATATATATATATATATATAATAGGTTCCATCTATGTGAAAAAATGTTACCAATAATGATTGCAATTTTTGTATAAGTCGTGGTAGCCTTTATGGTTTATGCACTAAAAATCAGAGCACCAAAATATTTAAAGGAAAAATATTGTCAGAAATAGAAGGAGAAATCAGCAAACCTCCAGACTTAGGTCAGATGTTTCCCAGAATCTGACAGAAAAAGTAGAACATAAAAATAGGGAGGGGAGACTTAAATAAAATAAATAATAGATTTGTTGATGAATACATAGTGCTTTGTATTATGGTCTAAATACAAAACATACCTGCATTTCACAGTAAAAAAAAAACAAAAACAAAAAAACTTTTAAGTCCTTTTTTCTCAAAATAGATAAGGAATATAATCAAAACCAATCATAAAATATCTAATTATTTCAAAAACTTAAAGTTTATAACTATTTATTCTAAAAATAAACTTCCAATTGACAATAGGTAAGTTAAGGTAAAAAAAAAAAGTAGAAGAATAAAACTAAAAAAGATTAAAACAGAAATTTAAAGATGTTGACTCACCTTTTTAATATTTTTCCCTGTATACACAATATAATAAAGCTAATCAATCAAAACAAAAGGTGTTTTTATCAGGAATATTAGCCTAAAGTTTTCTTTTCTTACAATGTTCTTATCTGGCTTTAGTATCAGGCTAATATATATATATATCCAAGTATTATGGTGTTGTATTTCTTCAATTGACATAATATTATATGACATTTATATCAAAAAATCTGGAAAAATATTTTTTATTAAGTTAGCTTATATTTTATTCACAGTAACTAACATGTGTTATAATAGTGTCAGGTGTACAATGTAATAATTCAACAATTCTATATGTTTCTTGATGCTCATTAAGAACAGGGTACCCTTAATTCCCTTTATCTATTTCATTCATTCCCCTCACTCACCTACCTTCTGGCAACTACAAATTTGTTCTCTGTATTTAAAAATCTGAGTTTTTTTGGTTCATCTCTTTTTTCTTTGTGTGTTCATTTGTTTTGTTTCTTAGATTCCACATACGAGTGAAGTCACTAGTATTCTGTCTTTCTCTGACTGACTTGTTTCACTTGGCTTTACACACAGTAGGTCCATCCATGTGGTTGCAAATGGCAACATTTTATTCTATTTTATGGCTCAGTAACATGGAAAAATATTTTAAACAAACCAAATGCTGGTGTTTCAAAAGCAAAGAAAATAAATAAACAACAGAATTTGAAGTTTAGAATGCTAAATATTGAAGGTTAAGAATGAAAAACACCATAATCACAGATTCGGAGATTTTCAAAAGTTTATTTAATTTATTTTTTTTAAAGATTTTTATTTATTTATTCATGAGAGACACAGAGAGAGAGGCAGAGACACAGGCAGAGGGAGAAGCAGACACCTCACAGGGAACCTGATGAAGGACTCGATATCCAGTCCAGGATCATGCCCTGAGCCAAAGGCAAATGCTCAACCACTGAGCAACCCAGGCATCCCTTAAAAGTTTAAAAGATAATTTATGTTAGTTAATAAAACCTAAGTGAAATAAGTCATATTTTCTTGGAAAATTTAAAGAAAAATTTATTTGAGTAATGATAGAAATTTGAACAAAAAAATAAATATAAATAAAATGAAAAAGATTGCCAGTTATCTAAATTTTAAATTTGTTCAGCATAGGAAGGTATTATTACAGTAAAATTGTATACAATTTTCAAAGAACAAATACTTCTTAAGGTTTTTTGTTTGTTTGGCTTTTTTAAGTAAGGAAGGAAAGGGGGGGGGGGATGGGAGACAGAGAGAGAATCTTAAGCAGGCTCCACACCCAGCACAGAGCCTGATGTGGAGCTCCATCTCACAACTTTGAGATCGTGACTTGAGCTAAAATCAAGAGTCAGACACTTAAGTGACTGAGCCATCTGGTGCCCTAAAATACATCTTAGGTGTTATAGTCAATTCCAATAGTTTTTTCCCACCATTTCTAACACCAGGCCACAAACTCTGTTTCTCAACCTTGAGCTAACATCAAATTGGGGAGGTTTTTTGTTTTTGTTTTTGTTTTTTTGTCTTTCTGTTTACCAGCATATAGTCCTGCACCCATGATATTTACTTTCATTTAGGCATCTCTTCCTCGTCTCATTTGTATTCTGATATAATTTTTAAATTTTTTTCTTGTTTATGTATTTACTTCTTAAATTGAGACATGCTTTATATATAATGACTCAGTAAATTTAAGTGTATAGTTTAATGAGTGTTGACAAAGACACAATTTTGTATAACCACTACCATAGTCATAGAGTAAAACATTTCCAGTTTCCCAAATAATTATCCTTTCACCCTTTGCAATCAATCCCTTTCCACATTCCACATCACCATTAACCATGGCTTGATATTTTGCCACTATAATTATTTCCTAGAATTTCATGTGAATAAAACCAGGCAATATGTAGTCTTGTGTATCTACCTTTTTTATTTAGCATAATCCTTTTGAGACTTAGGTATGACTGTATATTTAGCTCTATTTTACTGCTGAATAGATATCTATAGTATGTAAATAGCACAGTTAGTTTATCCATGCTTTTTGGCTGATAAATATTTGGATTATTTTTAGTTTGGGACTTTTCTGAATAGACTGTGCTAAACAATTGCATACATGTCTTTTTGTGAAGAGCTTTTAGTTCTCTTGGATAAATATCAGGGATTGAGAGTTCTGGCTAGAAAGGTAGTTATATATTTAATTTATTAGACTACCCGTTTTCCATACTGCTATATTATTTTGCAATCCTACAGGCTATAATAAAAGTTTCGGTTGTTCCACAACATCATCAATACTTGATATTGTCATTCTTAGTTTTAGCTACTTTAGTAAGTGTGTAATAATAAATCATTTGGTTGTATTTTTTCTTTCTTTTTTCTTTTCTTTTTTTCTTTATTTAAATTCAATTTGCCAACATATGGTATAACACCCAGTGCTCATGATATCACATGCCTTCCTTAAAGCCTGTCACCCAGTTATTCCATCCCCTCTCCCACCTCCCCTTCAGCAAGCCTCAGTTTGTTTCCGAGTTAAAAATCTCTCATGGTTTGTCTTCCTCTCTAATTTTTCCCCATTCATTTTGGTTTAAATTTGACTTTCTCTGATGAGGGCTGATGTTAAGCATCTTCTCATGTATTTCTTTATCATTTATATTTCTCCACTAGTAAAGTATGGGGTCACACATTTTGACCAACTTTTTTAAGAATTAGGTTGTTTATCCCATTGTTGTGTTACAAAAGTTCTTCATACATCATGGGTACAAGTCCTGTAACAAGTATATATTTTGGAGGTATTTTTTCCTAGTTAGTGGCTTAGATTTTCATTTTTCTTAATACTTTTTAAGAGCAGGAGTTTTTCATTTTGAAGTCCGTACTTATTTTTTTCCTTCATAGTTCATGGTTCATGTGTTCTCTTAAATAAATCTTTGCCTAATCCAATGTTACAAAGACTTTTTTTATGCTTTCTTTTAGAATTTGTGGAGTTTTGTGATTCATTTCAACTTATGATTCATTTTGAATTGATTTTTGTGGATGACATGAGAGGAAAAAGTATTTTAACTCTTGAGCAACATGAATTTGAACTACTTGGGTCCACTTATATGGGAATTTTTTTTCAATAAGTATATTGTAGTAATGTTATTTTGTATACCTTATGATTTTCTTAATAACATTTCTTTTTCTGGCTTACCTTATTATAAGAATACAGTATATAATGCATATAACCTACAAAATATTTGCTAATCAATTGTTTATGTAATCAGTAATACTTCTGGTCAAAAGTAGGCTAGTAATAGTTAAGTTTTGGGGGAGTCAAAAGTCATATGTAGATTTTTAACTGTGCAGGGGTTGACACTTCTAACCCCAATATCATTCAAGTGTCAAGAAGTTGACACTTCTAACCCCAATATCATTCAAATATGTACAAGCTGTACATATTTTTGCATAGTCCAATTGTTTAGCACAGTTTGTTGAAAATATACTCTTTGCCATTCTTATTTTAATTCCACACTATTAAGTCTTGAAATCAGGAGTCTAAGTCATATAATTTTTCTTATTTTTCAAAAACTTTTTTTCCTTTTCTAGGATCTTGGCATTTCCATAAAATTGTCAATTTCAAATCAAAAGTTCTAAAAATCCCATAAAAATTTGAGTCCAATTTCATGAAACCTACAAATGAATTTGTAGAGAATTGATATCTCAAAAATATTGAGTCTTTTGATCCATGAATATGGTATCTCCTCCTCCTCCTTTTGTTTAAGTATTTTTTTTTAACTTTTAGCCAAATTTTATCATTTTGGAAGTATAGATAGTTTAGTATTTTTTTATATTTATCCCTAAATGTTTTCTGTTTTTCATGATAAGTTGTTTTTGTGAAGTTCATTTTCCATATTCTTATTGCTAGTATAGAGAAATACAATTGATTTTCATATACTGTGTTAATTTCCTCTAGCTCATTTAATTATTGGCAAAAGGTTGTTCAAAATATTCCTTTTTTTTTTTTTTCTGTTAACATCTGCAGCTCTATAGTAGTATCCCTTCTTTCACTGCTGAGTTAGGTAATTTGTGTTTCCTCTTTTCTCTTTTTTCCCCCTTATCAGTTCAGCTAGATTAATAAGAATTTTATTATTTTCAAAAAGCACCATTTCATTTTATTGTTTATTTTCTATATTGTTTAGTTTTCTATTTTATTGACTTCTGCTGTTATCTCTATTATATTCTTCCTTCTCCTTACTTTGGCTTAGTTTGTTTTTCCTTTTTTAGTTACTTAAGTGTAATCGCCATGAAATTATTATCAAACTCAAGATAGTAAATATTTTCATCACTTCCAAAAATTTCCTAGACCCCCATTGTTGCATAGCTTTCCATCCACTGCAGTTCATCAGGCATCCATTGATCTGCTTTCTGTCACTATAGGTTTTTTGCATTTTATAGAATTGCATTATAATTGGAATTATATTGTCAGCCTCACTTATGAAGAATAAACTCTGGATTTAGAAATCTTGGTTGTCTTATTTGTTCCTTCAGAATTTTGAAAACTGTCAAGCCAATATCCTCTGGCTTCCATAGAGATTAATACCTGTAGAACCAAAAACATGAGACATAGGTCTATGGAGAACTCAACATTTTGAAAAAAAGTTTCATCACTTTTTTGCAAGATTTTGTGTTACAAAACAACATAAAACTGTATGAGAAAATTTTTCAAAGCAGAAAAATATAACAAAAGAAGAAACTATGCAGTTTTTCTTAACAAGGATCTGGAAATTCCACACCCCTGAGCATGAGTAAGTGTATTGATTCCTATTCTTCCTTAACCCATTTCCTGTAAAGTGAAACATGAGTTCCACTGACAACATTAAAAAATCACATTTTAAAAATATTTGAAGTATTACATTATGGATTTCAATGTAAAGATTTAAAATACATGAATCAGGGATACCTGGGTGGCTCAGTGGTTAGATGTCTGCCTTTGGGTCGGGTCATGATACCAGGGTCCTGGGATTGAGTCCTGCATCACACTCCCTGCGGGAAGCCTGCTTCTCCCTCTGCCTATGTCTCTGCCTCTCTTTCTGTGTCTCTCAGGAATAAATAAATAAAATATTTAAATAAAAAAAATATGAATTAATTATTGTTTGAAGTTCAGAATAAAGCCATATAAGGTGATTTTTCAGTACATGAAAAAAAATGAACCAGATTTGTCTTTTATTCCATGAGAATGAAAAAAATGTTTTAAAAATCTTTGAAATATACATATATACATATATATTTACTTTTAGTCATATTCATTCAAATTATTGGATTTTGATTAACTACTTTGTAGTCTTGAGCTGTAAGTGACTTATTTTTTTGACTGTAGATATGTTCTCCAGAAGTTTGTTTTACATTCAACACTTTTGATATTTTCACACCATTTAAGCTCCAAGTTGGCATAAGCAGTGATGCTCTCACACCATTCTATCTTAGTACTAAAATTTCACAAAAGAAAAAGATCTACCAACTTCCTGTTTCTCTAAAGAAGTAAGAGGGAAAAAAGAATCAATGACGTGATAAGCAGATGTTAAGATTATAGATAGAAATAATATATTCACATATTAATAAACCATCCATTTAAGCAAGTTTAGTAACTTCTTCCTTGGCATGATAATCTCATTGTTTTTTCTATATAAAGTCCAATGCATCAAGAGGTCAGAAGACTTTGGGCAGAGGTTTCCAAACAATAACAAAACATCATCACTGGTGGCAAACTCAGTAGCAACTGATGACAATGAGCCTAGTAAGAATCCGAGAGTCAGGCAAGCAAAATCACTGGGATTGTAAATCAGGTAACTGTACAACCTATATTATTCAAACCAGAACACTTTTAAGAGAGAAACAGTAGACTAATTACACTAGACAACAAATGAATCCAAGACTTTACTGTGCAGGGCAACCTGTATGGATGATCTTCTTAGTAATAGGCAACAGAGAGAAGAAAGGTAAATGATAATATAAAAGAGTCAGAATTGCAATCCATCAAGCTAGAGTGCTCAAGAAGAGCTGCCATAGTAAGAAAGAATGATTTCTGAATGATATTGCTATACTTTGATACCTGACTGAAATCTCAAATGTTTTGTAACTCATCCTTTCATGCTAAAGAGCAAGGTACTTGCTAGAGCTTAAGGAGCCTAGACCAAAAGTGGCATTGTCCTGGAAGAGCTAGATAAAGTTTTTAATCACAATTTTTGTGTCTTTTAGGCCTAAATGTTGAACCACATATTTATTCTAAGTCAGTTTTTCCCCGAGTATAGTCTGAGAAACACTAGACCTGAGAGATGTAACATGTTACAGAGGAAAGAAATGATCCCACTGTTAAATACATTTACACTAGTCTTTAATATGTGAAGTCCGTGGACTCTCCAAAAGTAGGTAGCAATGACAAACACAAATATATTTGTCTTAAATCAGATCTCCCAGCAGCAGAGCTTGAGTCAGACATTCTTGTGCAAGTGATTTACTGAGAAAGTGTTTTCAGGAGCAACATACAGCTTTAGCTGAAAAATACCCTCAGTCTGATCCCCTGTAGAACATAAACTGTGCCACAAAATCAGTCCCACTTTGAAAAGGCAGCTAGATTATGTGTGTTCTTTTTAAAGTCAATTATTGGTTATGTGTTGCCTGGATTGTCAAGGTAGAGGAGATGCTACCTCCTATGCCACACAGCTAGTGTTTAATAAAAGCTAATTCTCTAGAAAAGAAAAAAAAAAAAAAAAAGCAGTGGTGAGTAGCTGAAAGATGGTTGCACCTCACAGTAAAAGTGATCTGGGCAAGGCTGCCATCCTCTGACCACATAATTGTGGTTTTCACCAGGTATCTAATGAGAAAAGTGTTCCATTAATACAGTGGAAAGAACACTGCTTTGAGGAGAATATGCATCACACAGTTTCTTTATCTCTTTTGCCCTTTGTTATGCTAAGCTCTGGGAAATCCATTCACATTCTGGCAGGAAGATCTCAAACTCCATCATCAAATAGGCTCTGAACAAATAAAACCACAAGCACCTGGAGCAGGAATCTTGACATCTGGGAAACTAACAGCAAATTATATAAGAAACTAAGCTCAACTTGTAAAAGCCTAAATTTTCAGAGAACATGGAATCATCAATATTTGACTTTTTTTTTTTTTTCATTGAAAGAGACTATGGAAATCTCAAATATGCCAGGGCAATTTTTAGACTGAAAGGTTTAGGAAGACTTAATATCTCATAGTTTGAATATACGAGTAATTAGAATTGCTGTTTGCAAAAAAAAAAAAAAAAAAAAGCCAAAACAATTCCTTCTCAAGGAGAATTTATTATCTATTAAGAAATATTTCCAGTTTTAACCTAACTCCCAACTTAATAACATTTTACAAACTGAAATATTCAAAATAGTATACCAATGTTTTCACTGCCCCTACAATACCTGGAATTCAAAAACCAATACTAAATTATACAAAATTTCTAGAAGTTGGAAATAATGAACCAAATCAGTGGATCTCAGCTTTTCAAATAAATTCAAACTATATTATTATTCAGTCAGTTGTATAAATAATAATAAAATAACTTTCATATAATAAACATAATTTTGTAATTTTTTTAAAATACTGCTCTCTTCCAGTATTAAGGAGTATTAAGATAATAAAACAGTAAGACACAAACTGGGAAATATTTGTGTATCAGATATCTGATAAAATAGATTATTCAGAATATATATAAAGAACTCTTGAAACTTTATAGTAAGAAAATAAACAACTTAGTTGAAAAACAGGGAAAAGATTTTAACAGATACTTCACCACAAAAGAAATAAATAGATCAAATGAGTATATGAAAAGACACTCAGCACCATTAGTCATTAGAAAAATTCCATTTAAAATTATAATGAAATGCCATTCCACACCCATTATAATGGTTAACATTTTAATACAAGTAATACTCATAATTTAAAAGACCAAAGAACTGGTGAGAATGTGGGCCTGGTATGAATACGGAGCAACTGAAACTCTCATACATTGTTGATAGGGGTGCAAAATGCTCGAGCACCTTTAGAAGACAGTGGCAGTTTCTTTTAAAGTTAAATATACACTTAGTACATAACTCAGATATCCCACTCATAGGATTAATTCAATGTAATGAAAATTTATGTTCACACAAAATTTTGAATGCAAATATTTATAATGGCTTTCTTCAAAATCACCAAAAACTAGGAAATTGAGGAAATTAAAAAATAGACTTCAATAGGGCAATGGATGAATAATATACGTAATGGAGTATTACCCAGCAATGAAAAGGTAAAAGCTGCCAATACGCACGACAACGTGGATAAATCTCAAATGCATATGAAATGGAAAAAAAGCCAAAATCAAAAAAGATACCTACTGGATGGTTTTATCTATATAAAATCCTGGAAAAGGCCACATTGTTAGGATAGAAAACAGATCAATGGTTGCCTGTGGCTGCGTTGGAGGAAAGAGTTAGTGAACACAGGCACGGGCCAAGCTTGTAGGTTGATAAAACTCTTCCATATCTTGATAACCCATCAGGTCTGTGCCTTGGAGAGCTGTGCCTCCCACAGGGACTCTCCCTTCACCAAGGAGTTCTGAAGCTGTCGGTGCCTGTCCCCCCAGATGCCCCACGTCCCTCCTCCCATATGTGGTGTAGTGTGGCCTCTGCCCCTTGGTGGTGGGTCGGCGACCTGCTTGGCCTGCAAGGGCTGGGTCTCAAGAGCAGTATTAGTAGGTTAGAGCCTCTTCCAGTTTTGCCCTTCTTGTCCAGCTGGGGAACGTAGGACCCCCGTACCCTTTTCTGACTAAGTTAAATCTACAAAGTTGAAATAGTGCCACTAACACCTGGATTTTGGCTGTCGGGAATGGTAACCTTTTCACCCAGACTTCTTGCCTCAAATAAAGAGTTCTTTTGTGAACTTGAAAAGCAAACAAACAAACAACAACAAAACCCCCTGTGATTATAAAACTATATGTGTTTATCAAAACTTGCAGAGTAGTACACCTTTTAAAAAGGATAAGTTTTATTCTAGGTAAGTTATGCCTTAATAAGAAAAACCAGAAAAAAGTAATATGTATTTATTCAATAAAGTGATTTTTCTTTATCTTTTAAAGACTTATTTATTTGCGAGAAAGAGAGAGTGCATGAATGTGTGTGCAAGCTGTGGGAGGGGCGGAGGGAGAGGGAGAGAGAGACAATCCCCAAGCGGACTCTGCACTGAGCAGAGGGCCCCAGTCTCCCCACCCTGAGATCATGACCTGAGTGGAAACCAAGAGAGGGACACTTTACTGAGCCTCCCAGGTGCCCCAATAAGGTGATTTTTCTTATCAGAATATCACGGTGCCTAATCTCATCATGATGTTTCAGCTTGAATAGAAACTACATACTACCCACTCTACTAACCCATTCATGAGAAAACACTCACCCTAAGATGAGTCAAGGGGAAACTCTTTAAAACCAACATTGGTTTGGTTAACCTATGAGGACAACTTTCGTTCAGCTAGTTTTTTTTAAGCGTGTCTACTATCTCTATTTTCCTATTTATATGTGAATTATTTTAAAGACTCCATACTACAATGTACTCTAATATTTGAATGCAATCCAGAATATTTTTGTCATATTTAAATGATTTTCCTCACTGAAAGGTTTTCTTTTAATCAAAAAAAAATCTTGCTTGTTGAATTTTGTTTATGAATCTGTCTCCATTAGAAGACTTTAGAAAATAGTGAATGTTGATTCCAGGTATGCCTATACAAATTAACAGTAAATCTTCATATCTTCATAAATAGAAATTGCACTTAAAGTCTGAAGTTCATCAAATCTATCTGCAAAGAAAAAAAAAAGATAAGCCAAGATGGTTACTTAATAAAATTCAGGTTGAGCACTCTCAGCGTTACCAATCAGACTCCACGTAGAGGAGAACTCTGGAAATGTCCCCAGAGTGTGGTTCATGGCCCTCTACTATCCTGTCCTGGTATTCTAAATGAAAAATCTTGTCGTCTTATCATAGAGTCCCAGAAAATCGTGGCAACTTTATCTGCTACGTGAACCTTAATAACCCCAACTTTAACTTCAAGAAAATTACCCTTGGAAACATTTCACAGTCTTGCAGGTTGCTGAGGATACGAAGATTTCCCCTCTCTAAGAGTTATTAACCCACACAACAGATTCCCTGAGACCTGCACAGTAGCAGTTCAAAAATATTCAATTACTATAATCACATTTTGTCCTTTCCTTATAAAACTAGTTCCTCCTGATTTTGCATAGCAAAACAAACTTGGGTCAAAAAGCATTAACGATTTATTAACTTAGCAGCAGCCTAGTCCCTTAAATTAAATTTCTACTTTATTGACACTGTGGAGTACACATCACCCCTCAGGATATGTCTTATGAGGTATACCTGAGATTTTTTTAAGCGATTTTGAAAATATTCTCAGAATATTGGGAATTCACAGAACTAATGGAAGACATGCCTACCCAAGAGGCTAGAGTTTTTCTTGAAAACCAGTTTCCCTCAAGTTGCTTTTATTGGAAGATCATGTTTTAAATTTTACGTTTTGGGGATGTCTGGGTGGCTCAGTGGTTGAGCGTCTGCCGTTGGCTCGGGGCATGGTCCCCTGGTCCCGGATCGAGCCCCGCATCGGGTTCCCTGCAGGGAGCCTGCTTCTCGCTCTGCCTGTGTCTCTGCTTCTCTCTGTATGTCTGTCATGAATAAATAAATAAAATCTTTTTAAAAAAATAAATTTTACATTTTTAACCTTTGGGAATCTATTCTGGAAACCTACAAACAAAGAAAGAGCCACAATCAGCCTCCTCAGATACTCCATCTAACTCGCAAGAGGCTGCAACAAGTTATTGGATATAAGGAAACGCAGGGCATCTGCACCACAAGCAGGAGGACATCCTGACTGGTAATGCTAATAGCAATCGCATGTTGCAAACTCCCTGTCAAGGAACTCCCTGCACCCTCTAATCCAAGCACCTGAAAATCTTCCCTTTCATGCACCCTGCTTTGTCACCTCTGTGCTTTGGTTCAAACAGCTCTACTGTGAATGTCCTTCCTCCCTATCTCACTGTACCCCAAAACCAACTCACTAGGCAAGGGGCATGTCAAGCGTACACCCCTACATGAGGCTTTCCTTGACCTCGCAACACCGGACTAATTAATCAGATCCCTCCTTTATTGGAACTCCAATAGCACTTCATTTATAACTAATGATGTTTAATTACTATATATTATAACACAGTTATTGATATACATGTGTTTATCCATAACTTGATTAAAATCTCCTAAGAGTCATGAAATTTTTCTGATTTATTTTTAATCCCCTCACCCAGTCACGCCAATGCTTAACACATATCCAACTCTTAATAAATATTTGACCAAATGGAGGAAGGGGGGGAAAACATGTCTCAGCACATTTCTAGTTCAAATAAAAATTATAAAAAGGTACTTGAGAGATATGCGGTTTCTGCATAATGTATTTTTTTAAAGTCTATCTTTACTATTTCAAAAAAATGTTGCTGCTCAAGAGAACAGGGAGAGACTATAAAAAGACAGGGAAACTATCATTCTGATAACACTGTAGCTGTCTGTGTATTGATACTAAGAAATACTTTTACTTATTCTTAATCACTTCATTATTTTAAAAAATACTTATCGAATTGGGCATTGTTAATACAATGTTGAGAGGATAGTGCTCTTCAAGACACTTCTGTCCTCAAGTCAAGACAAAATTGGGGCACTGGGGTGGCTCTGTCTGCCTTTGGCACAGGTCATGACCCCAAGGTCCTGGGAGGGAGCCCCAGGTCCACCTTCCAGCTCAGCAGAGAGTCTGCTTCTCCCTCTGCCTGCCACTCCTCCTGCTTGTGCTCTCTCTCTCTCTCTTTCTCTCTCTGTCAAATAATAAATAAATAAATAAATAAATAAATAAATAAATAAATAAATAAATAAATCTTTGTTTTTTTTAAAGGCCAAGACAAAATCTATAGGTGTCTCTAAACTGGGGTGTCTGAAAGGTAATAACAATATATGTAATAAAAACTGCTAGGCATTAGCACAGGTATTTTGAAAGCACACAGCAGAGCATCACAACTTGGAGTGACAAGGAAATCTTCCCACTACAGGGACAACGTCAGCCGTGTTCTCACGTTTCCCAGGCAAAAATTGAGAGTCATGATGAGGGTATGTGGGTCAAAAAACATCCAGAAGGAGGGTGGGGTGTGACTCCTTCTGAGAGCGAGGCACAAAGACAAGACATTGGTGAAACTCCCTGAAACAGCTTAGACCCATTAGAAATGTGAGGAATGCTTGGAGATCACGGAGGGGAGGGGGCTGGCCAGTGACTGTCCCTCTGCCCACACTCCTTCTCCCCCAGCACGCAGGAACATTGTGGGGTCATTCTCTGCAGACACTATTCACCAAATTATCTGACACTTGCTTTATGATCCAATTTGAATGAAAATTCTGTAGGCTGTGTACTCTGCAGGGCTGGGTAGAGTGTTCTGCAAATGTTAATTAGCTCAATTTGGTTAAGGTTGTTCACATTTTCTGTAACTTCTGTAACTGATCGCTCCTATGTTTGTTCTCAAAATTACTGAAAGAAGATTTATAAATCTCCAACTATGATTATGGATTTGTCTACGTCTCCTTTTTTATTTCTCCAGTTTTGCCTTTATAAATTCTGTAATTAGGTAATTAGTTGCATATACATTTAGTATCCTTAGGTCTTCCTGCTGAATTTAGTATCATTAGGTCTTTCATAGCCACTCTGAAATGTCCTGCATCAGCTCTGATGATTCTCTCTGACTTAAGTCTACTTTATCCATTATAAATATAGTGAAATAGGTCTTTTCATCTTTCTACCTTGATGTGCATAAATACATATATATATATATATATATATATATATATATATATATATATATATATATATGGCATTTAGATCTTATTTTATACTACCTGACAAAATCTTTTAACTGGACCTTTTTTTTCAAGGCTGGATGTTATTACTGTGTAGTTGAATTTCAATATATTTTGTTATTTGTTTTCTATTTGCCCATTTTTTTCTTCACTGTTATCTTCTTTTCTTGCTTTCTTTTGGGCTAATCAATAATTTTTTGGAATTCCATTTTAAAATCCTCTATTGGCTTTTGGTTACAACTTTTTGCGTTTTTAATTAGCCACTCTAGAGATTACAATATGCATATTTAACTAATTAGAATTTACATCAAATTAGTATTTTATCACTTCATGAATAATGTAAGAACCTAGCAATAGCGTATTTCTATTTATTCTCTCCTCTTGCATTTTGTGCTGTTGGGTATTGGATTTTACCTCTGTATATGTTATACACCCCACAGTACCTCAGTACTTCTGTTGTTTTACATAATTTCTTTAAAATTTTTTAAATGTTTCATATTTAACGAAATATTTATTTCTTCTTGCAGTCCAATGTTTTTCTCTAAAAGATTCCCTTTCAACATGAAACTCATCCTTTATGATTTCCTAGACTGTGGATATTTTGGCAATGAATTCTCACATTTTTAAACATTCTTAAGATGTCTTTATTTGGTTTTATTTTTTGGTAAAGCTTTCCGTGAATCACTGATGTTTCCAATAGAGTCATAGTTGACAGTGATCTGCCGCCGAACTTTCTAGCTACTATTCCGCTGCAATTTTGGCTTCTGTAGTTTGTGTTTAGAAATCAGCCCTCAATATTATGGTTGCTCCCTGGACATACTGTATCTTTTTCTCTGGCTGCTTTTAGGATCTTCAGTTTATCTTTGACTTTCAGCAGTTTGACTACGGTGGTGTCTACGTGAGGCTTCCTTTGTATTTATCTGATTCGAGGTTTATTGAACTTCTTAAAATATGTGGGTTGAATTCTTATTACCAGTTTCAAAGGAATTCTTGGTAGCTGAGCTGTCTCATCAAAATTGTTCCTGACCTCTTCTTTATCTCCTCCTCTTTCAGGTTTCTAATTACGCATATGTTAGATGATTTGACAGTGCTGCTCATGTCTCTCTCCCACTCTGCTCTGTTAGTCAGGTCTTTGTTTTCTCTCTGTGATTAATATTGAATTATCTTTTTTAATTTATAGAACATTTTGTCTGCTGTATTCAGCTGTTGTAAGCCAACACAAGTAATTCTTCATTTCAGATTATCTTTCCTACTAGAGTATCAGCATGTTCTTTTCTTTAATTTCAAAACTCTTTAGTTTTTTTCCATCATTCCTTCATTTTTCCATCTTTTAAAAAAAATTTATAATGTATTTATGATGGCTATTTCAAAATGCTTGTCTGTTTATTGCAACATTTACATCATGTGTTTCTGTTTCCAATGAATATTGTTTCTCCATTCTACGTGCCAGTTTTTTCTGCAACTTTCCATATCTCATAAGTTGATTTTGTGCCACAAATTCTGTATTTTAAAATATTAGATAATATATATACACACACACATATACATAACCCAGCACCCTACTCCATAGAGGGCATGCTCTTTTCTCATAAGCCAAGTGGTTAGTGTGAGGGCCTATTGCCTTGATATAATCAGGAACTGAGCTATGTTGCTGTGTTGAGGTTGGTTTACAGCTTTATTATCATTTTACTCCATATTAAATGTCTTCAGTATAAGAACATTCTTGTGTTTATGTCTAGTCTTTTTTTCCAGGATAACTGTATCCTAAGCATCATGCCCTGTGGGAAGAGTTTTATCCCTGCCTTTCCAGCTCAGCCTCTGTGCCTCTCACCCCAACAATATCCTTAAAGGAAAACTGATGGTGAGGAGTGGGGTTCCCATCAAGGAGCTGAGGATTCCTGAGACCCCAGTAGGTCACACTGGCCTGCAGGCTCATGAAAATATACCAGTTTCTTCTTTCTTCTCTACTAAGGGAGCTTCACCATCTTCGCAATATTTTTACTTGTGCCCAATACGACCAATGCAACCAGCAAAAATAATTGCTACTGATACCCGTTTATCCAGAAAAACTTCTTCCTCTATGGAATTTAGTTCCCTGGGTTTTCTTATGGCCATAGCTTTCCTCTGCCTTTCCATGCATATGCTATTGTAGTTTATCTGGTTTTCTCTAGTTGCAAAATACAAGTTTGCTATAACTTTCTACATTCTAACCAGAAGTGGACCTAATTTACTTGCTATAAAAATAGAATTTTAATCGCTCAAAGTGAGTAAACATATTTGAAGAGTGTATGTATAAATATATATATGCATATATTTATTTATGTGTATATATATATATTTAGGTGTATTTCTCCTTTAATCTACCCATCCATCTCATAGACTCCTAAAAGATTAATGTTCCTTAATTAGGATATATAACAAAGAATAAGCAATAAATTGAGTGGCTATCAGGAATACCAATTAGTTCACCAAGTCGTAGATGAATACTTAAAATTTACAGGTGTAAATTTCAGTAAAGAAAGCATTTCTTTACATTGTTTAAGAAGCTCATTACTGCTCCCTTTTCTATGCCAATAAGTAATCAAGAAAAAATAATTAAAAAGTAACAACCTCTTCATGGGTTATAGGAAATGAGGGAGGTGATGGAGTTTAAGTTGTATCCCTTAGTTTCAAAGTTGTGATCATAGATGACCATGCACTCCCACACCCAGCAGCTTGGTGCAATGGTAGGAGACAAGACACTTGGTACCAGACTCCAGCTTTGGAGTCAGATATCAGCTCAGCAATTCTCGTCTTCATCCTATGGCACAAATATTATTTTTATGTGTCTTTATGTTATTTTTTGGGAAATAGAAATGATCATATCCACCAGTAGTTGATGCTTGCAAAGAACATGGCTTAGCTTAAGAGCAGCATTTTTACCAGTATTTTTTAAAATCTCTCTCCTTTTTTAAAGATTTTAGTTATTTATTCATGAGAGACACACAGAGAGAGGCAGAGACACAGGCAGAGGGAAGAGCAGGCTCCATGCAGGGAGCCCGACATGGGACTCGATCCTGGGTCTCCAGGATCAGGCCCTGGGCCGAAGGCGGTGCCAAGCCTAATAGCCTAATAGCCATATTAGCCTCCAGCCTAATATGGAGTAAAATGATAATAAATAAAGGGACATAGGCTTCCCTTTTTAAATCTCTTTTTAAAAAAATTTTAAAATAAACAACTTGCAACTTCAAATCTAAAGTATGATTACCAGTTTTTTAGAGAAGTTATGCCAAGTAAGGATATTTAATTAGATGAACAAGGGTATAAAGAGAAATAGACAAATTTACTACACTAAAGGGGCTTCTTAAACAGTGATTTAGGAATATTGACAGCACAAATTTCAGAATTACTCTAAGTAAAATCTTGATTTAAAAAAGTAAAACTAGGGCAGCCGGGTGGCTCAGGGTTTAGCGCCGCCTTCAGCCCAGGGCGTGATCCTGGAGACGCGGGATCGAGTCCTGCGTCGGGCTCCCTGCGAGGAGCCTGCTTCTCCCTCGGCCTGTGTCTCTGCCTCTCTCTCTGTGCCTCTCATGAACAAATAAATAAAATCTTTTAAAAATAAATAAATAAATAATAAAACTGGAAAAATAGTATATTTTCTTTCTTATCTAAGATTTGTGTGTGTCTGTGCATATACAATTCTATATGTATATTTTTCAATACAACTCAGTTCCCTCTATAGTTAAGCTATCAGCAAATGCTCTCTTACATCGGACTCATTAAAGGGCATCTCTTTTCTAAGCACAAGAGTTTCATTCTTCCTCTATTTAAAAGAATAAAGTCTTTTCCCATATGTCTATGACAGAAATTCGCTTTTTAATTTATTTCAAAAGTAAAATTTCCTTTAAGTCTTCATTAAATTAGATTCAATTTTCAGGAAAGTGAGAACTAATGTAGCAGTCTAATAGTCCATCTCTTTTTCGGGGGAGAATTATATATCATAAATTGCCGTTTTTCATACAGAAATGTTAATAACCATTTTCACTAAAGTTTTAAACTGCTCAGTTTGGATCAAACGCTGTACAAAACAGAATGCAAAATTACTCATTTCTAAGTGTACTTGTGAAGATATGGCCAGCGGGGGGAAAAAAAGATTCTTTTATTAAGTTTAACATCCTGGCAATTGAAAAATCAAACATATGACTCAAAACATAAATTTAGAAAAGAAATTCTTCTAAAGTATACTTTAAGCTTTTATTATCTCCCATGAATTGTTTTGAAGACTACAAATATTAGCTTAATACTTGAAAGATAGTAAAATAATAATAATTGGTTGACAAAAATGATAGGAAGACATGAGATGAAGAGAAAGTTCACAGTTTGATCTGTCAAATAAGTTCATGTTTGTCACAAGAAGGTCACAATTTAATCTGACCACACTGGTTGTCAGTATAATCTTTTTGAACTATATGAAAAATGATATTAAATAATGGCATGTAGAATATTCTCTTTTTACATTGTATTTTCATATTTTTGTATTTTCGTATTTTATATTTATATTTATTTATTTATATTTTAATTGGCTCTCTGAAAATAACAAAAATATAGACTGGGTGACTTCAACAAACAGTACATTTCAGTCTTACTTCTTAATCCAAAGAAACGTCAAGATATTTCACATTTTGAATTCTAAGACATGACTGCCAAAACATAACTATAGTCATTTTATGATGATAATATGCCACTAAGAAGATACATAATTTTGTATTTTAAAGGTAACCTCAGAGAGAAAGTATGTTTCTTTTCCTCATAACTCATGAAGAACCTTGCCTTTATCATTTTATCTTTCAAAAATTTAAATATATGGTAGAGGAAATGAATGTTTTTTTCATATAAAGTAATCAAAGTGGCATAAGAATCAAAGAATATCATATCACTGGTCAATACATACAAAATATTTTTCTCTTATGATGATTCAATGAAATTTTTGTCATAATGTCTAAGGACTTCCTGCTATGTTAATGTTACCCACTTAATCAAATTCTGGAACTGTGTTGCCCAAAACTGTATTTATTTGAGAGAGAGAGCATGGGGGGTGGAGAGGGCAGGAGGAGAAACAGTCTCCCCGCTGAGCAGGGACCTCCCCCCCACAGGGACAGGGGCCTGATCCCAGGACCCCAGGATCATGACCTGAGTCAAAGGCAAAAACTTAACCAACTGAGCCACCCAGAGCCCCCCTCCTATATGTATTTTTATCCATAATTTTATCTCAGACCCTCTGCACTATACAGTTTAATTCCATGCTACTTCTTAACATTGCAAGCATACAACCATCCTATGCAAACATAGGGGGGTAGGACATCATCTAACTAATGACACTAATTAGTGTGTGACTAAGTGTGTCATTTAACTTCTTAATGTGTTTTGCATTACCTGTAAATAAGAGGATTTGGGGGGCCAAAAAATATCTATGGGATTAGTTCCTTCTAGTACTACCTGTAAAAATGTGTTGTCCTGCTGTTGGCTGATGGTTTCCCATCCATAAAACCATGTGTTACTTTAGGTTCAACCAAGGATGCCACTTTTCCTCCCTCCTTCAGCATTTCCACATCTACATAACTCCTATACCTTTGTCTGAAGACCAATGTTTCACTGACCCCCTTCCCTTCTCCCTGCCTCTAAAATCCTCTACCATCAAGTATTTGGTGATTTTAGTAGGTTTTACTGATCTTGGGAGAAAGGGCACACAACATAGCCATCTGGCAGCCCTGACTTTCTGTCACTTTTGCCCACCAGCTCTCTCCCCAGAGAAACAAATGCATCTCTCCCTTCTCCCCCACTGCCTACCCTCAACTCTGATATCTCATCAAAGATTTGTCTCCTCACCTGAGGCCCTCTTTGTTTTATCTCCCATCCCAAAGATATTTATGAGAGCATTTGCTTCCAAAAAAGAATCTTAGGAGCTCAACTCCTAAGAGAAATTATAGTAATAAACATTTTTCTATTTTATTACCATTTGATTTGACATAAAACATTCTTCCAAAACAATTCATTTTAATTTTCATGAATTACATTCCATAATAATGACAACAAAGTTCTTTCTTGTTTGTTGCTTTCTCAGGATTTTGTTAACATCTAACCATTGCTTTTTCTCAATCTCCATTTTTCCAATCTCTATGTTTATTTAATAGGATCAAGAACATTTCTCATTTCTCTTTTATCAGGATTGAGATTTCCTTAAATCATTTTAAGGCTAGGATTTGTGGCTATGAGAACCAAACACATTTGATCATTGTGACTCTTTTCACTTTGAAGAAAGCATATATGACCAATGCCAATAAGTTAAAATAGGAAGATATCTTCATCGGGACTTGGAAAAAAAATATGGCCTAAAAATCAGTGCCTTCTAAGTCACTATTGTGACGCAAATATACTTCACTATTAAACTCAGGTCACTTAATAGTTCAAGATTTGCAAATTTAGACAGATGAAATATTTTGGAGCCTAGTTAGCATACTTTACTTTTGTAAATGATTTTTGAAGACCTAAGCATTAGCCAGGAAAAACTATGCCATGAAATAAGTTAATATTTCCAGATAAAACATACAATAAACTCTACTTTCAACAGAATATGATCTAGAGAGGATGCATATTGAAATATAAATTATTGGGTTGGATTAAAACCATCACAATTCACTGTCTGAGGCAAAGACGGGTTAATATTTGCAATGTGCACCTTTGAAGTCACCATTCAAATATAATGCCTTTATTTTAGTCAGAAACAAACAGGTATAAATTTACGGTATATAGATTGCATAGGCATCTATAAAAGCTTTTAAACTATCCCTACAAAGCTGCTCTACTAGATATAGATTGAAAGAATCCATTATTAAAGGAGGGATCAAAACAGGCTGCAATTATGCCCAGTTAATCCCCTCAAAACAGTGTGGTATTTCTTCACCAGAGTAATTATTTGCACAGGAGAGAAAATAACAACCATATAGAACAAATTAAAACTTTACCTTCAGATGCTACCTCAATTGTTATGCAGATTTCACTCTGTGCATTCAGTGACCAGCCAGAGGATCAAATAATAAGATTTTTCTTCTCTAATCAAAATATTTTAATATTATTTATTCCCCAAATAGTTGAAAATGGTTATAACATTTGGAGATTTCCTCTTTCCTATTACCGTATACATTTGAGCACACTCAAAGGACGTCTTTAAATACCCGTGTATTAAAAGGGTGAGCAAATACATCAAGCATCCTTAGAATTTCTGTAGGCTGCACCTGAATGCATGTGCAAACACACATCAAATGACCACTGCCGTGTACAAACTGCTTGTTTAGGCTTTTTTAAATACGACGATCACATGTTTAAATGTCATGCTGGGATTTAGTTAACTAAGGTGGCAGGTTCTTAAGATGGAGAATTTATTATGTTGAAATTTTCCAAATGCAGGACTGAAAAGGAAAAAAAAAATCTGTCAACTTTTATTTATCTCCTATATAAATACAGGCAATTTAGTTCTTCCCCCAAAATACAGGCGGATTAGATGAGTAAGACAGTAGTCAATTCATTTTGCATAGGAATGGCTCATTAAAAAAAGGGCCCTGCATTTGTATGAAGCTCTGATTGGACGGAGCACAAAATGAATTTACAGTGTCACTCAGAGATGTAGCAGGACTAATGAGGGAGGAATGGTGCGGCGCAGGGTGGGTAAATCTGTGGTGTGTTCATTCATTCCTTCAGCTGGTACTGCTCCTGAAACTGAGGTGTCCCTCATTATGCATGTGTCCCAGGGGCATTCTTTAATATTTTAATAAATAACAACATCAGCCCAACAAGAAATTAATGAATAGTATCATTAATAATGAGCTGGAGTCTTGTAGTGATAGGACAGATATTAAATTGAACCACTGTGGTGCTATCTCTAGAGACTTGGGATATTTCCAGTGGCAAACAAGGCGTCTGAATGAAGCAACCACCTCTCTGTGCCAACAGCTTTTACAACAGGTTGGGAGTAATAAAAGAGGATTTTCTGCACGATAAAGTTAAGCCCTAGAAAATCTGCTGGTGTAGATCGGTGTGAAAAGTACTGCCAAACGTGATCCTTAATTAAACTTTAATTAAGATAAAGCTTTTATTTTTTTTCTCTTCCAGGAAAAGTAGCAGCCAAATGGGCCCTGGCTATTTTCTACCAAAATCTAACCTAAAATCATTTTGTATTATACCATAAAAATTATGCTCAAATAATATTAGGGTGTTGACTTAAATCCACCAAATGAGGATATTATTAGGAATAGCTGAAATGGCATAATTGCACATTGCAATGAGAAGAACATGAACAATGAAGGCGTTCCCGGTCTCAATTTTTCACTTTCTACTATTTTCATATTTAAGCCAGTTTAAATTTTCACAGTTTTATATCATAATATTGAGAATATTTTTACATTGAAAATAATGATATGGGGTGTATAACTTTTCAATTAACCTTGAGTCTCAGATTACGTTCAGATTGTGTAAAATTGCTCATAACTTTAATAATTCTCATTTTTTAAAAAATGCTTCAGACACTAAAAAATTCTTAACCCTAGCTTTCATCCCTCTAATTACATGACACATTGCTGACAGCTTTATTTATGATAATAATTTTCTTGCTGTGTTCTTGTAAACTGAGGTTGTATAACTTGGTTTCTGCTTCTCAGCAAAATAATTATGCAAAAATATGTGTTATGCTGATAACCAAATAGAGTATTTAGAATAAGGTTAATAACAATTTTATTCAAATAGTTTACATGTAGCATTGAAGGTTATTAATGTGGAATTCCTATTTTCTACCTATCTAATTTTTTTCCACATTGTAGATGACTAGAATATGTGATTTTAAAATTATTTTTTATGGAAATTTGAAATTCTTCTCTAACACAAAAATTCTCCATTTGCTATTTTAATAGAAGAAAAAATAGTTGCAAGGTACACACATTGCTGCAATTCTCTATGCTTTTTATCCATATGCAGTTATAGGCTTTATTACATGGTGACAGATTTTAAACAGTTTGTTCTTTTAGTAGACAGTTTCAGATTTCTAAGAATTCTGATATAAAGTGGTTTGAATATAATCTATGCTAGTTTTATTATATCTTTGTAGTCTACCACTAAATTTTTTACACAATATAAAATTGATAACTTATCACTTATTTAAGGAATACTTTCTAGATATTGTACAGTCAACTTCTTTAGACACAAGGTTAACTCCATAAATAAAGTATCTATAAAAGGTGTCTTGGTTTTTAACCATCATATGGCCTTTGACCAGCATAAGCATGGAGAGATCCAGAATTAATGCAAATTTTTCCTGAGGAAGACTTTGTAAAGGAGATACACATTTTTGCCCTGACCATCTTCTTCATCTTCTTCTCTTTTGTTTTTCTGTCCGTACAGTCTCTAGTAAAGTTCAGGAGATAACATCCCTCCAGTTCTGAATAGTGGCAACTGGATGGGAAAATTCACTATCCGTAAGGGGAGCTATAATTTTGTGACAGGTGTTATGTCATTACAAATAGTCTGAGACAGAGGAAGAAATTTTGCGGATTTCTGGCTTAAATAAGAATGAAGGCTATAGGGCTCAAGGTGTTAAATAAGTAGAAAACCTTGTAATTCTCTCTGGTGTGCGTGGAAATGGTGACAAGGTGTTGCAGAGAGGAAAGGGAGTCAGAGATGAAATGCAAAGTTATGATTTTTAAACTTAGCAAAAAGGACAATTGTTCATGGCCCTACTATCCTGTTTTATTTGATTCCAAATCAAGTTAATTATACATCCTTTTTACAACATGCACACACAGACCTTAAGTTAAATAAACATTTAAATTAGTTGTACTCTAGAGAACTTTGAGCCATTTCAGCTTATAAGCTATAGAGTTTCACTTGAAGCTTACTTTTTCAAATTGAATTCCACTAAATGTTGGATCAATAAGACTTACTGTCTCAGAACTGAATTAATCTATGGTTGATTCAAAGCAAAAAATGACAACTGCATTGTATTAGATGTCATTGTGGTTTCAATACGACAGTGCTACCATTGTCATAACAGCTAGCAAAGGAATATTCTAATAGTACAGTTGAGACCCTACCATTTATATCATATACTCTTAGAATATATTCTTAGCATATATGTACTATTTGTAATCTCCATCTTGATGCCAATAAATCATATGGATCACAATCAGATTCTCCCACAGAGGAAAAATTCTAAGTGCAAAGATGTTCACTACAGAATTTCTTATAATAGAAGAAAATTTGGACTATCCACAAATTATAACAACTGGAATTATTAAATGAAAAGAATGACAGGCTACTAGGTAGCAATTTAGTTACAATAATAATAATTTTAAAAAAACTAACTAGATGATAAATACTTGAGTCATGAGGTAAAATTTAAAAGATAAATTCAAGATTATTATAAAGTAAGAAAAGACATGTATAAGAATGTTCATAGAAACATTGTTCACAATAACCAAAACTTAGAAACCTAAATGTTCATCAGAGGTGGACAGGTATTTAAGTTTGTGTATTCCCATGTTAGAATATTATATAGTTAACAAAATGACTTAACTACATTGACATGCAACAACATAGTTGAATCCAAACATTATTAAATAAGAAAGTAAGTTGGGGCACCTGTGTGGCTCAATGGTTGAGTGTCTGCTTTGGCTCAGGTCATGATCCCGGGGTCCTGGAATCGAGTCCCACATTGGGTTCCCCACAGGGAGCCTGCTTCTCCCTCTGCCTGTGTCTCTGCCTCTCTCTCTCTGTGTCTGTCTCTCATAAATAAATAAATAAATAAATAAATAAATAAATAAATAAATAATTTTTTAAATAAATAAATGAGAAATTAAGTTTAAAATAGTTTCAGCATGATATTTTTTGTATGACTCTAAAAGTAACATAAATACACACATCATACAAATGCAGCAAACATAAAAAGGAAAGGAAAGTAATTATAAATATGAGATTCAATGTGATAGAAAGGGGGAGAATTTATAGAAGGTCTTTGTTAAGTTCTAAGCTAGATGATAGATTCATGGGTTTTTTATTGCATAATGCAGATTGTTGATGATGATGAAGATGAATAAGACAGAGAAATAGGTAATAGAAGAAAGATAGACTCACACAGATACATAGATAGAAAAAAAATGGGAGAGCTAACTGAACAGGTTAGCTGTTCATTCATGAAGATTATGAGTAATCATTTCTATGTACCTAAATTCTGAGAAACAATGTGAAAGTGAAAAAGGCAATATGTTTTAATGGTTAGAAGCACAAAAATTTCAACTAGATGGACATGGGTTTGAGTCCCAACCTAACCACTTAATAGCATTTAGATAGAGGAATTATATAAACTAAGCCTTGGCCTCCTCACATGTAATTGAGGTCAATTAACAGCATCCTTCACACACTTGTACAGCACACCATATAGAAAGCCCTTATGAAGGTGCATGGCTCATAGTGGAACCTCACAATAAATATTAAGATCATTAAATATATGTGTGTAATTTAGATAAAACAAATACAGAAAAGACTAGAGTAGAATATTTCAAAACCTTGACTTTGGCTATTTTTGAATTGCATGGCAAGAAATTAGTTTTATTTTCCTTTTCAATATTTTCCGATTTTTTGGTAATGAATGTGCATTGCAGAAGCCTGAAGACAGAGCCTCTATCCTGAATGATCAAGCATAGGACACTACAAGGGAGTAGAATTTTACAAGGTAGTTATGCCAAGAGCCAAGTGAATGGGGAAAATAGCCACACTACAGACTTCAGAGGGATGCTCAAGTCCCTTATCTGAGCAGTCTGAGAATCTTCACAGAGGTGAGTCTTGGGAAAGTGTGATTTAACCAAAAGAGATTAGGAGGCTTAGCATCCTAAGCAGGACACAGTAGTGTGAAAAAAATGACATATGAAATAGTATGCCTGTTATATTTTGTAAATAATGAGTAAACCATTTGGTTAAGAAAATGGTTTTATAGGAGCAAATGGAGACAAGATAAATAAAAAGTGACATGTGGTAGTAAATCTTAGTTTCCAAAGCCAAGAGTTTGTATTTTGTCTTCTGTGCATGGGATCTATGAAAGACTGTTGAATTTATTTATTTGTTTGTTTATTTATTTATTTATTTATTTATTTATTTATAAGAAGTTTAGAGAGATTAAACTGTTGTAGAATGTTATCTTCATTCATGCTTCTCTGAAAAGAAGTGGGGCAGAGAAGGGAGAGAAGCATTAAATGTGCATTAATGAGTAGACTGGCCCTTGGGCGGTCGGGGTTCAGCACTACTAGGTACCCTGAGAGATGTGGAACACATCTCATAATCATGCCATCTGAGGATAGGAAGGCTGGGACATTTATCCATCTAGTCCTACCCCTTATTGATTAAAAGTTGTCCCTGAAGATATTAACTCCCTTGCATTCTCAAATTGCCCCATCTGTGGGCAAGCAAGCTCCTGGGATGGTAGAGAAAGCCCCCAGGCAGAGATGAAGACAGCCACAGGCATTTGAGCATGGCTGAGACTATCTACCAAGCATAAAGGTGACCTCAGGAAGATCAAGGGGAAATGAGGCCAGATACCATGAATAGATGTATTCAAAAGGAATGAAATTGGGAGAAGAGAAAATATTTAAGATAACATTTAGCATTTAGAAATCTGTATCAAAAGTTCTTTTAAGGGATCCTTGGGTGGCACAGCGGTTTGGCGCCTGCCTTTGGCCCAGGGCGCGATCCTGGAGACCCGGGATCGAATCCCACGTCGGGCTCCCAGTGCATGGAGCCTGTTTCTCCCTTTGCCTATGTCTCTGCCTCTCTCTCTCTCTCTCTCTGTGTGACTATCATAAATAAATAAAGAAAAAAATATTTTTTAAAAAAAGTTCTTTTGAAATAACAATAATCTATGCCTTAAAATTCCATTTGAACATCTATTCTTTAAAAAAATAAAATGTAAATAAAGACTCTGTAGAAAGCACTATATATCTGGCTGAATTTGGATTGGAGGCAATTGCTGCCCGAGGGCATTGATCTTGCTGGTGGTGATGATGATGGTGGTGGTTGTGGTGGTGGTAGTGGAAGATGGTGATAATGATAACTAAATAATTATCAAAATAGCTAACATTTATTTTTTTTAATTTTTATTTATTTATGATAGTCACAGAGAGAGAAAGAGAGAGGCAGAGACACAGGCAGAGGGAGAAGCAGGCTCCATGCACCGGGAGCCCGATGTGGGATTCGATCCCGGGTCTCCAGGATCGCGCCCTGGGCCAAAGGCAGGCGCCAAACCGCTGCGCCACCCAGGGATCCCAATAGCTAACATTTATTGAGCAATGAGATGACACCTGACATGACTCTAAGTGTATCATAATTCATAACTCATTTGTTTTTTATGACAATCAAATGGTATTAGTTTCTCCGTTTTATGGATTAAGAAACTGGCACAGAGAGATTAAGGACCTTAACCAAAATATTAAAGTTATGAGAGAATTCTGACTCTAAAAACACAGAACAATTTAAAATCATAGAAAATGAAATTTATGGAGAAATCGTAGTCCATTTGAGAAAGTACATATAATGTTAAGTGAAATTAGAGTATACAATTGTGTATACACTGATATGAACTTAGTTTCTAACAACATTTTGAATGGTGCCTACATAGATTTCTTTCCAATTGCAAGTACGTAGAAATGCTGGATAACAGCAGGACTAAAAATCAGTAGAAGAGAAATTCCTGAGTGCCAAAGAAAAACTGAAATTTAAAGCAGAATGGTACTATTATCAGTCAATGTTACAGGAGCCAAGGTGATCTTGCTCCAAAATTCAGGACCTACAAATTAGGGAATACAGTTTTAATACTCCATAAAACGTAAAAAAATAAAATAAATAAACCAGAAGGTCAGGGAAGATTTGGGCATTATTACACCTAAAACATCTAGGTAGGAAAATAAAAAGACACCCAGGAGGGGACACCAAAAGTACAAGTTAGTAATAACCATGAATTGGAGTTAAAGTCTGCTGCATTTACTCACACAACAAACATTTATAATGTAAAATAAAACAATGGTAATGATAGACGCTCACATTTGGTGAGATAAAAAATAGGATGAAGTTGAAATACAAGACAATAGTATCATGAACATGAAAACATAGGGGAGAGATTTTAGTTGAAGCATGCTGGTTATTCTATGGTATGCAAAGACAGACATGCGGGAGGACTTAGGTAAGTTTGCGCCACTAAAACCCTATCATAGCCGTTGAAAGACAACATGAAAGAGAGAATAACTTCCAAAAGAGTGGAGGGAAAAGGTTTTGCAGGGTGGGGGGAGGCGAAAAAAATGCAATAAAAAGGCATTTAGAGGAGAAACAAGTAAAGAAAGAATATTATAAATAAAATTCATAGAATCATAATTCATATCTATGAAGACCCCATACAGTACCTTTTATTTGATCACTGCTTTCTTGTGTTTTCTGAAATCCTGTGGGTAGTTCTTAGCATACTTAAGTTCATAAGTTGGTTCTCAGATAGCTTTATAGATTGGAAGTGCTTTATGAACATGAAGATGTTAAAATGTTTCATTAATTCCAGTGTAAAATATTAAAAATACAATAAGGTAATGAAACTTTTGAGATTCAATTAACTTTACTAAGTTTATTATAAATAATAAGAATATATTCTACTGTTTTTAAAGTAATTATGTGCATATGCATATATCTTTAAAATGCACACTTTAAAAAGGCATGTGTATGTGTATGGTAGTAAATATAGTGATATTTATATGCACTTAAGTGTGTCTGGATATCTCTAGAAGAATATACAAGAAACCGGCAGAAGTGATAACTTTTGGGAGGACACTAGCTGGCTGGAGATACACTGTAGAGAGAGGCTGATGTTCATAGCGTGCGCCTTGTGTTCATTTTGAACCATATGCATGTTTTACTTATTCAAGTTTTTTTAAAGATTTTATTTATGTGAGAGAGCAAACAAGCACTCACAGGAGGCAGAAGGGCAGAGAGAGAGGGAGGAGCAGACTCCTCACTGAGCAGGGAGCAGGATGCAGGGCTCCATCCATACCAGGACCCTGAGATCAGGACCTGAGGAGAAGTCAGATGCTTTACCAACATAGTCACCCAGGGGCCTCAAGTGGCAACATTTGAAAAGTATCTAATGGTTTTGACCAGAGAGCATTGTTGCAGGGCTCTCTGAAGGATCTCCATCGTTATGGTTGATGGAAAGTCATCAGATGTACAGAAGTGCCCATTTATGGAGTCCACTGTCCACCATTTGACTAATAATTCCTTTCTTTTTTTTTTAAAGTAAGCTCTATGCTCATCATGAGGCTAAAACTCAGAACCTTGAGATTAAGAGTCACATGTTCTAGGAACCAAGCCAGCTGGGTCCCTGACTGATACTTCTTTGGATTTCGAATTACAACTGCTATTTTTCTGCTATGGTCTGACTGTTTGTGCCCCTCCCCCAAATTCATACGTTGAAATCCTGACTTCAAGGTACTGGTATTAGGACATAGGGCTTTTGAGAAGTGATTAGATGGTAAGGAATTGGGATTAATGTCTTCACCTAAAAGAGGTTCCAGGGAGTTAGCCTGTCCTTTCCACCAAGTAAGGACACAGCAAGAAAGTGGTATGTATCTATAAACCAGAAAGTGGACCTGCACTAGACTCAGAACCTGCTGGTACCTTGATCTTAGACTTCCCAGCCTTCAGAACGGTGAGAAATAAACACCTGTTGTTTATAAGTCACCCGGTCTCTGGTATTTTGTTACAGCAGCCCAAACAGACTGACCCACCCTTACAGGCAGGAGTAGTTTTGCCTTCACGAAATCATCTTTGTTTCTGGCCATGATTATTGGTGCTTTCTGAATTCACAGCCTGGCTGAAAAAGAGCCTACTGACACATGGACAGCTAGATTTTGAAAGAGTTTTCCACTAGACCTTTGACTCATGCTCTTTGTGCCAGTTTCTGCACCCAGAATTATGTATGGGCACAAATTGCACCAAGGATGTAGAAACTGTGAGCCCTTATACTTTCAAATGAGGTCAGATGGCTAATTGAGCTGGCAACTGGTCATCTGTTGGCACTACTACCTAACTCCAGCATACTTGTTTGTATTTGTGATTTGAAGTCCAAAATAATTGAGGCCACAACTATAGAGATGGAAGCAGGGGCTCATTGCTTTTAGATTTCACTCTCCATCTCTTCCTCTGTCAATTAAACAGCCTCTCTGTCCTCTCACAAATAGGATGCTTATTTTATTCTAGCAGTAAGTACTGGGCAAGATATTCAACATACTGATAAATTATGGAGTAAAGATATTACTTTTATTGAAGTGTATTATTAATTAGGGCATAATGAAATAGCTAGGTGGCCTTTTCACTTGACAGCTAGGAGTTAAAATTCGAAAGAGCTGTTTATTATAGAGTACAAATGGCATCAAGATCCCAAAGTAGAGTATGAGGAAGGTACGCCTGCCGGTATACGCACTAAATATTCTCATTTTGGGTGACTCTATCATGCAGCTGTGATGCACTAGCACCCAAGTATTTTTTTGACAGCTTTCTCTTAGCTTTTCATTTCCTCTGTAGGGAAAAGAGGGTGGGAAGTCCCTCATTTCTCTAACACGAGGTGGTCTACACTAGAATGATACAATAGAATCATACTAGTGATCTTTGTGAAAGTCACACTTTGTTAAAATACAATACCATCTTCTATGACCACACTCAAAAAAAAAAAAAATCAAGCCTCTAAAATGGGAATTGATCTACATACTTTTAAAATATTTTCTGAGTTCATTCAAGAAGGGTACATGCTATGACAGTATGTAGCATTATATACTATGCTATACCAAGACTTTACCTACTTTTATGTGCATCACTTCTATACGCATATCCATTTAAAGATGTGTGTATCTGTGGTTCTGTGTGTATATACACAACGGAGAATGCTATTTAGGTCTCTAAATGATTTCTCCCTGCCCTTAATCTGTATTTAATCAGGAAACCATTCTGTAATGAGAAAACTGTTCATTTTAGTCTTTTATGTTTGCGATCCCAAGGTTCCTCCTTAGTGATTACATTTAGTAACTCCCTTTCGCTGTCTGAAAGCACAGGCAGTTTTTCCATAATAAAAACTGGATTAGCATGTATCAGGAAGAGACACCACCAGCTGTCACTTTGAAATCAGACCACTCAGCCCTATTTGAGATGACAATGGATAAACTGGTAAGTGACAGGCAGTTTTCCTATATTTATCTAGTAAGTGGTTAATATAGGCTAACACGTTCTGTAATAAAGCTATAAAAAGGGTCAAAGCAAAAGAAAGTTCCATTTGAATGTGATAAACATTATTGGTGGAGAAAATTTCACTATAGGGCGTTATATTTCTTAATTTATTCAGTTGAGCTGTTATAATCATTATTAGTATCTCTACTTCTCTTTCCTTATGCCTCGCTATCTTCTCATTTGATAATATTTGGAGTTATAAGGCATTTGCTGTGCAATTTCACATATACATAAGTTTAAAGACAGAATCCAAAATGATTAAACTTTAAGAAATACCCTCTTCTTAGGACTTCTGCCAAACAAGGTATTTCAGAGACTTCTATGAAACCAAAATTAGTAGGGGAATTTTTAATTCTCACTATATTTAGCAAATAATATGCCTCAGGCAGGTCTCAAACATTGTTTAGCCCTGTTAGACAGTTCCTGACTTCAGGAAAACTGAGATAAAAGACATCTGAGCAGTGTGGACCAGTGAGAGATCTAGAAAGCACATGTCATTGACAATGGTTATCAGTACCCAGGAAATTACGAAAGTGTGATGCTCTGATCATCGCCATTCAAATAACAGTTTTGGAGATTTAAATAATGACTCTTAGGTTTAGGGCCTTTTACTTAAATAATATTGTTTTCAATTTTTCTTCATTAATTAAGTTATAAAATAAACATACTCTTTTCAAGTATGGAAAAAAAAATATATGTATATCAAGAAAAAGCTAATACCTTTTCAACCTCTTTTCACTTCCATCCTCTCAGCTAATTTATATGATCAGATAGTATCTGTTTTACACATATTTCTCTGTGTGTTATCATCCCCACATTAGAGAGGAGATCAGCACAGAGAAGTTAAGTAATTTGCAAAAGATAGAGATAATAGAGCCAAGGTTTCAGCAAAAGCAGTCCACATCCAACATCTAGAGCAAACTATTGCATTAAAAGGCTGCTTCTGTTAGATTTGATGATTGAATAAATCAATGGGATGAGATAAAAATTACAGTTGATTCCCAACTTGTGGGGAAGTGAGTACTGTCAGATACTGGTCACAAAGTGAAAGGAGTTTGGAGTAAGAGTGAAATAGTAAGTTCATTTTGGTGAATGTAGTTACATTCTAAAGGGCATCTGGGCTTCAGACATTGCTAAGACTTCCAGCTGCCAAAAGGTGTCTGGATGGATTCATAGAATTGAAAGCCTTGGCATATAGGTCCTGCTCATAGCCCTATGTGAGAGAGAAACATCAGATCACCGATGAAGCCCTGCAAGTGTCAAAGAACAACAACAACAACAACAAAACCTAGAAAAAAAGAAGACTAAAAAGAAGTACTCAGAAACCTAAGACCTTAAAAGGAAAAATGGAGTCACAGAAGCTGATTGAGTCAGGAACTCCACAAAGAGTAATCAAAAATATCTATCACCTCAGACGGGCAAGTTAGAGGAAAACCAAGAAGACAACATTTGATGTAGCAACTGGAAAATCATCCCACATTTTTGCAAGAACAGTTAGTAGAGAGGAAAATAAATTGGGGTGGTGAAGGTAGAAGACGCTTTCATAAAGCTAGCTGGGACAGAGACTGGTAGCCCAAAGGCATTGTGGGCTCAGTGTAGTTTCTTTTCTGTTGTTTGCCTTTTTGTTTTAAGTAGAAGAGATAATTGGGTATATTTAAAAGCTGCAGGACAAGAGTCAAGTTAAGTAGGAGGGGTGGAGAGAATAAAATCTCTCCTGCCCATCACTTTATCCCCACTATCTTCGGAAGCATCTCATACTGACCGGGTGCTTCCACTGATGTGATGTGAAGAATACTAAATGCACAAGTTGTTCTTAGAAGGAGAATTTCATCCACTAGAATTTTCACTTAATAGAAGATATATATTACTCTGAAAATTGAAAAACTATATAATGGCTGAGAATCTGGGAAAGGATTAGAAAGTCTCTCACTTCTCATGCTCTGGTTAATATTTTCAACCCTCACCTCCTCTTTTTGGAAATAGAATTTCTGGCTTCTACCATTTCCATCCAGTTCTAAAGGCCCTCTTTAGTGTCCTGGGACACAGTCATGCCATTTGGACCCAGAGACACTGGCTTCACCTCTCTGCTTTTGTTCACTCTGGGGTATAATATGTGTGGTATTTACAAAGTTGAAAGACTGAGCTAGTTTGAGAGTCTGTCAGCATACATGTCCCAAAGCAGTGATATTGTCCCCATGCTTCTCCAGGCCTAACCCTTGGCTGACACTGCTCATTGCTGGTAAGACTGGCCATCCACTGCTTTGCCCCAACAACCTATGGCTGAATTTCCTAGAGCCTCCATTAACTCCAGAGACTCCTCCCAAATGCTAAGAAGCTAAAATATTTTAATATTCAGATTTTTTTTGGTATCAAAATGTATACTCTGCATGGTACTAATTGAGGTTGCAGTATGATACACATACAACACATATCTGTATGTATTAATATGTCATATATATGATATCAGAGAATATAATTTCCTAAAGTTACTATCATGCAGAAATGTGAGGATTTCTCAGTGAGACAAAAAAAATGGTTGAATTTGTTAATAATGCTGTTATAGTCTTAACTTTCAAATTTAAAGTTTTAACATTTAAATCTAGAGTGCTCTATTAAAGATTTTTGGACATAAGGTATTTCTAGGAAGGAGAGGAGTCAGTGAATAGAACCACATACACAAAAACACTGTGCTTTTTTAAGAAGAAAATAAGTGAAAGAACTGTCTAAACTCTCACTTCAGTGCTTATTTTGAATTTATGTTTAATTAAGTAAGCCCTTTGGAGTCTCAGCACGTTCATATATGAATATCTATTTTAAGAGATCAATGAACAATTTTCCAACATTATGCTTTGTTATTTTACATTCTCTTCATGTGTATTATTTGGCCAGTTTCTTTTTGGTTACCTTAACTTTCTTTTTCTTTTTTTTTTTTTTTAAGATTTTAGATATAGTCCCAGTCATTTTTGCCATTATTTATAATACCCAAAAATAACATGAATAAGGGTTTTTCCTTTGCCATTGTTTCACTCAACTGAGACTAAACTTAAGTTTATAAATGCGGAAAGCCTTAAATAGAATAGCTTATCACAGAGGAGTAAAGGTTTTTCTAAAATCTTCTGTGTGTAATTGCTATAGGCCTGGACTTGATGTGCTGTTTCATTAACTTGTCTACTGAGACTTGCTCTAGAACAATCGTGACTGATATGGATAATATCCACATGCCTGTGACGAAACACCCATGTATGTAAGTCAAGTTCAAAAATTATTTTTATCATTCTGTTGTCAAGTAACACAAAATCATTCTTAAAATTATCAGAGACCTCAAAAACTTTCTTTTTGATTGCCTGTTAGCCATTCACTTCCATTCTTCTTTGTGAAAAACAAAACTAAACAAAACCTCATTTTGTTTGGGTATGGGTCAGTCACATATGACCACATATGGGTCAGTCATGTTTTAGAGGAGGCTGGGCATTTCACCAGACCTATGGATGAGTCTTGATTAGTGAGAGCCAGTCACGGTAAATCTGGTCTCCATGATCATGGTTGTTCAAGAATGGGCTTGCAATGGAACTCTGGTGGACGAACCTTAAGGGAAGAGAATATTTGGTAAATCTCTTAGAAAGAGGCATCAGAAGAAGCATTTTCTCATCCAGGCTTTGAATTGTGTGTGTTTATGGGTAGGAATATGATGCTTGGAACTTTTGCAGCCACTTCATGACTATGATAACATAAGTCTGAGGTCAAATGGTAACATAATAAGGACAGCAGAGCTGAACTATAAAAAATATCTGAATCCTTGATCATATAACATAGCACTGAATTAGCCAATATTGGAATCTTCCTACCTCTTCATTCCTTGTTCAGTAAAAAGTGAGTTTAGCAAGGTCATAAGATACAAACAAGGCCAATATTAAAAGTTAATGACATTCCCATATATTAGTAACACTCAATTGGATTTTTAAAACGTCATTGATAAAATATTTAGAGATAATTTTAATTAGATATGTGTAATACTTATGTACCAAAAATAACAAGATTTTGCTGAAAGAAAAAAAAAAAAAGAAGACCTAAAAAACTGATTTATAGGTTTCAATGCAATCTCAATCAAAATGCAAGCAGGGTTTTTAGTAGGAATTACAAGCTGCTTCTAAAATTTATGTGAAAAGATTTATAATAACAAATAATTTTGGAAAAGGACAAAGTTGGAGAACTTATTCTATCCTATATCAAGACCTACAATTAAGCCATAGTAAGCAATGTGGGATTGACAAAACAATAGACATTTAAGTCAATAGAATCAAATAGGTGAAAATAGAATTATACAGGTACCAGTAAACCTATTTTGACAGCTATGCCAAGATAATTCAAGGGACGAGAGTAATCTAAGAAATAGTTCTAGAATGGTTGGATATTTTATATACAAAATAAGTAAAACTTTACCCTTCCACACACCATTTGCAAAAATTAATCTGAAATAGATCACATATCTAAATGTAAAAATTAAACCTGTGAAGGAAACAGAAGGAAACAAAGGAGAAAATCTTCATAACCTTAAGTCAGCTAAGGCTTCTTAGATATTATTCCAAAAGCTGAATACATACAAGAAGATTGATACCTTGGACTTGACCCAAACTTTTTTTTTTTTTTAAGATTTTATTTATTTATGAGAGACACATAGAGAGAGAGAGGCAGAGACACAGGCAGAGGGAGAAGCAGGCTCCATGCAGGGAGCCTGACGTGGGATTCGATCCCGGAACTCCAGGATCATGCCCTGGGCCGAAGGTACCGCTAAACCGCTGAGCCACCTGGGCTGCCTGACTTGACCCAAACTTAAAAACAATAAATAGCTTACTCTCTTAAAAAAAAAAAAAAAAAAAAAAAAAAAGGAAAACTTCAAATCAGAATATGTGAAGCCTTCTTAAAACTTATATTAGGAAGACAAACAACTTCATTTTTAAAATGAACAAAAATTCAAAAATGAGCAAAAGCTTTAAACAGATAGTGCCCCAATGAATTGCAAATAGGCACATGAATGAAAGTCAACACAATTATTTAGTAGAAAAGTATAAATTAAATTCAGAATGAGATATTCATATGTACCCACATGAATGACTACAACTGAAGACACTGACCATACCAGGTATTGTTGAGAATTAGAACAACTGGAACTCTAATACATTGTTTGTGGGAATGCAAAATGTTAGGAGCCATTTTAGGAACAAACTTGTCAATTTCTTATGAAGTTAAATACACTTTTACTATATGACCCAGTAATGCCACTCCTGGATATTTCCCCAAGAGACATGAAAATATATGTTCTCACAAAGGCATGAATTCTAATATTCATAAAGGCATTATTATTTTTTGTTTTGAGATACACAAAACAAGTGTATTTCAATTAGTGAATAAATAATTTGTCATATATCCATATAATAGGATACAAGTCAACAATGAAAAGAAAAAAATACTGATATAAAAAACAATATAGATGAATTTCAAAATATTATGCTAAATGAGAATAAAACAGAAAGAAAAGATTTCATACTTTATGATTTTCCTTATACTAAATCTAAAAAAGGCAAAGAGAGAAAACAGATCAGTTGTTGCCAGAGGTTGATGGTAGATTGGCAACAAAGGAGCATGAGGGAGTTCATCTGAGTAAGGAAATATTTGATATCATGATTGTGGTGTGGCTTATACAACCACATACATTGCAAAATTCATTGAATTGCACAATTAAATTTGTGAATTTTATTTATGTAAATTATACATCAATAAAACTGATTTTTAAAAGTATCCGCATCGTGCTTGTTTTGCACCCTCTTTTCATCTTTCTTGTCACCTCTGAGCAGGGTAAAATATATCTAATTTTTGATCCTTTGAAACTCTGACCATTTTGGACAATGTGACCTCTTTGAAAAATGTTTTAGGCATTTTTTTTTTTTTTTTTACCAGTACTAACTCTGAATAATAGTACCTGTTCCAGGTATTACATTTCCTTGGAATAGAAGTACTGAGTTAAAGCAAGGAGCATTTTGTCTCATTGAAACATAGAAGATGTCACTGGAATTCAGGCTGAAGAATTAACTAAGTGACAATAGTAATGTGGTCAGTCTCTTTTCTCCCTATGCCCTGTGTAAAGTATAGTGCATAAAATTGAACTAACACTGGCCCTCATCCTTGACATCACCCTCAGTCTCTGAATACACTTGAAAGAAATTACCAGTCATTTTTAAGTCTGTGCTTTCTCTCTGTCTCTGTCTCTGTCTCTCTCTCTTTCTCTAGCAAACCATACAGTTTTTCATATATAAATTCCATTTTTACTTCTTATAATTAAGAAAGTTTGCAGCATTTAAAAGTGAATTAACTACAATCTTATTCTAAAATTCAAATTAAAATGCTTTTGAAATGTGGATATATTTAGTTAACTCTTTATTGCCACTTTTTTTGGCAGACTATGATGAAAAACAGTATTGGTACGGCATTTATAATGTTGCTACAGCCAAGAAAAGTGAACAATTTTCTGACAAGAACTCCATCCTTATGCCTCAACAAAAGAGACTTAAATAAATCTCAGTTCTTAATCTGAAATCTGAGATGATTAAGCCAAGAAAATCACATTTGGCATTTTAACACTTTCTAGCTTTACTTCTTCTCCCGCTCCCATTGTGTATTTTAGCCATTTTTAATGAAATTTTATTTTTATGCATTTTTAAAATTACTATTATCATGGGAAGCTCGGTGTTCCTGTTCTGCAACAGACAGGTTTCAGAGACACAAAGGTAAATTTGATTCTCTTCCAACTCCAGGTACTAATTTCAACAATTCCCTATTTTATTATTTAGTTTTCCTGAATGTAAAAGGATAAAAGTAGCTATGTCAGCTAATATTCACATGGTAAGAATGACAGATCTTTTAAATATGATAATCAGATTATCCAACAATTATCTATATTTGTATACAGAAAAGAAAACTCAAGAAGTTTTTATCTATGTTCTGAGTCTATTTCTTAGACATATTTTTGTGATAGACCACTCTATGTTCTCTTTTTTTATAGAAGACAAACTTCTCTCTCTGCTGGACATCTTTTATTTGTTCATTTGAACATTGTTTTTGGAAACTCTACGAGTATTTCCAAACTATTTTCATTCATTTCTTTAATTTAAAAGTAATAATAAGTAAACTTCAGGAAGATGATGAATAAGCAATAATTCAAATATTTAGAATCACTGTATCTTCTCAGATGCATATAATTCTGGTCATAACTTCTAACATGCTTTGAAATCAAACACAATGTCCAGAATCAAAATTTAGGAGAATATTAGTAGGTGTTTTGTTTTTTTTTAATCTAGCAATTTTAGGCTTTTGTTTCCCCTGTGCTTATGAAAAAAGAAATTCTATATTTTCTGGAACTGTGTGAAGATCATTTAGTAATAAGCTGCAAACACTTATAGCTGGTGGAAAAGCTGGTCTCACAGTGCAAACAATACTTCTTGGTTTGAGAAGAGGGGGAGCTAAAGGCCAAAGGGTAAATTCCACTTGTAACTTGCTGCATATTTTTGTGGGCAGAATCAATGCCAGAATGGTCAGCAGCCTTTCCACCACCAGACTAGCTTGTTGCTAATGGGACCAGCTTCTCTTAGATATGATAGAAAAGTACTTTGAAAAACTAAACGTATTGATAAATCGTGAAATTTTTATCCTGTCTAATTTTTGTTAGATTTATGACTTCTGCATTTGCTTCATGAAAATCCGCTTTGTGAGGTTTGGTCTTTGTTTTATTCAGAGTGTAGGAAGAGAAGGAGGATGTGAGGAAGAAAAAGCCTGTGAAAGAGTTTGTTTATAACATTTGTTCTTATTGTTTAGAAGAATTTTTAAGCCATTATGGAAAAGGCCAAAAATAAGAAGAAGGAATAATTATGAAGACAATATTTTTAAGATTCCTTTTGAGAATAGGGGTAAAGAAAAAAATTAAGCCAGTTATAAAGAATGTCTCCCCAAATCCAGGTTTCCTGTCTAATTAGATTCTGGCAGAAGTTACATTCTAAAGCATTCTTCAAAACATTTGGGAATTTTTAAAAATCTCTCTACAGGGGGCTGTATTGGCAAGCACAGGCCCAACAGTGAAGAAAATGAAGGAATCAATAAGAAGTCCCAAGTCAAAGGAGTAACATTCTTGTACTACATCTCCCTAAGGGCATGTCTTTTACATATTAACTTGAAGAAATAAAAATTCAAGAGCAAGAGACGACCACCAAATGTGGTGAAATATACATTGTTTTCATTCAAAGCAATTTTTACTATGTTCAATAGATATTGATAGTATTTACCTGCCGAAGTAAAATATTGGGGGGCACAGTTTAAACACAAGCTTCTATTGTCAAAATGTGAAAATCAGAGGACATTGCATGGAGATTATGTACATTTTTGTTCCTACCAGGTTCAGACCTATAAATACGTCAAATAAAAAATAAAAAGGAAGATCGGTTCCTGAACACACATCAAGAACTTGGAAGTTGCCACTCCATCCTAACAAGTAAAAAGCTGAACAAATTGAAAAAATCAGCAATTCTTCCGGGATCTGTAAGAGAGAAGAAAATACAGGGCAAACTGTTGCCCCCTAAAACTGGAGAGACAGAGAGGTGAGACATGAACTCTCTACTAATTGTGGAGGGAACCAGTGTCAGCTAGGAAAGCCTGAATTGTGATTAATGAATGGCTGGAGGCTCAGTATGGATAAATAAGAGAATTAAAAACCCCAGGCGGGATACAGTCATAGGGAAGATCCCACAGTAATGTGAGATTTACCTCCAGATGTTTGACTAGGTTCCCACAGTAAATATCAAAGAAAAAATGCCCTCTTGCTTATAGCAGAGGGAGAGAAAAGGAACCATTTTGAACTATACCAGGCCACTCTTAACAGGACCTGCCCTTAGGGAAACCAGTTCTTAACAGGACCTGCCCTTAGGGGAAACAAGTTAACCAGAACCTCGCCTGCTGGGGTATTATCAAAACTTAAGTGACTTAAGAAAGAGAAATACACAATGCCAGCCCACTCTTGCTATTTTGTCCTGCCCAAGGAAGAAGAAAAAACTGAGAAGCACCTATGAAGGTCACAGTCCAGAAGCACAGACTGACTAAAGGACTGAGACCCGTTATTGGAATATAGAATACTTCTCCCTTCTACAAAAATCCCACAGCTAATATGACACTTAATGGTGATAAACTCACATGGTGACTTTCCCAGTAAAATCAGGTAAAAAACAAAGATACTCCCTCTCATATTATACTAGACCTTTATAAAATGCAATAAGACAACAAGAAGAAAAAATATATATACAGATTGAGGGGAAAAATAAAAGCATCTTAGTTCACAGATGACATGATTGTGTACAAAATTTGAAAGAACTGATAAAAACACTCCTGTAACTAATAAGTGATTATAGCAAGTTTACGGAATACAAGGTTAGTACACAAAAGTAAAAAATAAGTGTAAGTGGTATATGAGGAAAACTACAAAACTACAAAACTCTGATTAAAGAGATCAAATCAATGTTCATGGATAGAAAGACGATATTGTCAAGGT